>NW_025999926.1:2641499-2661837 GCF_001458135.2 Marmota marmota marmota
GAGGGATTTCCCCCCCCCCCCCCACAACACTCAGCCCTCTGTACCAGTGGGTTCTGAAACCACAGGTTCAATTCACCTTGGATGGAAAATATTTTGAAAGAAACTGCATCTGTACTGAACCTATGCAGGTTTTTAATTTCCTTGTCACCATTCCCTCAACAAAATAGAACAATAGCCCTTTATGTAGTATTTGACGGAGTTAGGTATTGTATTGTAGTTGTCTAGAGATGTTTTAAAGGGTACAGGAGGATGTGTCTAGGTTATATGCAAATATTGTGCCTTTTATATAAGGGACTTAGGATTCCCAGATTTTTCATCCTGCCTGTGTGTTGGGAGCGGGGGATCCATCCACTTGGGTATCAAGAGACAACTATATTTTCCAACACCAATTCTCCAGTTCTCCAAACTGGTGTTCAACAATTCAATTAAATTCTGACACTATAGGAATTATCACAGATCCTACAGGTTAAGGACTCAGTCTCCCAAGACTGCCCCGCTCCTGGTGATGCAAGCCACAAAGGGGTGCCCAGAGTGCCCATACTTCTGCCAGGATGACTAAAAATTTTGGGGTTCTCACAACCTTCTCTTCGGGGTTCATAATTTGCTAAACTGCTCACAGATCTCAGAGAGACCTTCAACTAATGTTCACTGGTTTCTTAGAAAGCCTAGAACTCAGGAATGGCCCAGGGGAAGAGAAATGTATAGGAAAGGAAATGAATGGGGTGGGTGCGTGGCACAGGACTCTCACCACCTCTGAGGGTGCGCCACCCTTCTAGCACCTCTGTGAGTTCACCGTCCCACCCAGAAGCCCACCCACTATCCTTCAAGAGTTGTTTGGTAGTAGAGATTGAATCCACTGAGCTACTTCCCCAGCCCTTTTTTTTACTTTTTATTGGGAGACAAGGATCTTGCCGAGGGCCAAGATTGGCCTCAAACTTGTGATCCTCCTGCCTCAGCCTCCCGAGTAGCTGGCATTACAGACCTTTCAGGAATTCTTATAACCCCCTCTACCTGTCCCTCAGTCTCTGGGAAGTCAGTGGGTAAGTAATCAGTCCTATCTTGAGGACAGCTAGGGACCCCACTGTAAATCAACTCATTAGCATAAACTCGGGTATAGTAGGAAATGGCTTATTGTGAATAAGAAGGCAGTCACTCAGCGTTTCAGTCACATTTTTTTTGATGCTAGGACCAAAGGACCCGACAAGAACAATTAGGGAAGGAAGGGTTCCTTTACGGGGTCACGGTTTCAGAGGTCTCGGTCCACACACGGCCGACCCCATTCCCTGGGGCCTAAGATGAGGCAGAACATGACGTCCTGGTCAGAGGGGTGGTGAAGGGAAGCAGCCGGGCCTAGGGCCAGGATGCAGGGAGAGCTCTGCTCAGCAAGGACACCCACCCCCAGGGACCTAGCAGCCACCCGACCTGTACGTTGCACCACGGTAATCCCATCGGGGGTGAATGCACTGATCCTAAACCTCGTACAACCCAAGCATTTCGGCTCTAAACCTTCTTTCATGGTCTCACACTTGAGATTTTGGGAGATACCTAATATCTAACCCATGACACCCAGGGAGCTCCAGGGTCTGAGGAGCTCTGTGCCAGGAATCAGGGACACAGACCAAACCTACTGTTGTCTGCCACAGAGACACTTAACAATGACGTGGACTGGGTTTGGACATGAAGTGTCCTCCACGGACTCATGGGTCGAGGGCTTGGTTCCCAGGGCAGTCGTGTTCAGAGATCAGGCTGTGGGAAGTGACTGGACTGTGACCTCATCAGTGGATGAATCCACTGATAGCTGAGTGGACTCTTGGGAGGTGAGAAACTACAACAGTGAGAACTAGGGAAACCAGTAGGTCCTTGAGGGTGTGGCCCGGGGGACTGTAGTTTGTACCTAGCCCCTTCCTCTCATTCTCTGCTTTCTGGCTGCCAGGCGTTAGGCAGTTTTCTTTACCATGTTCTTCTGCTTTGACGTCTGCCTCACTGTAGGTCCACAGTGATGGATCAGCCCACCACGGACTGAAACCTCTGAAACTCTGAGCCAAAATAAATCTTCCTTTCTCTAAGTTATTTTCCTCAGGTATTTTGTCACAGCTATGGAAAGCTAACACAGCAACCAATTATGAAAAAAAATTTTTTGGTACCTTGTGCACACAAACATAGTAAGACTCATTGATAAGACTCACCTGGCCACAACCAAGTATCCAGTTTGTTAGGAACACAATCCAGTCTGTAATCTCCAATTGGGTCCCATTTCACCTCTGGATGCGATTGCTAGATGTCATTTTGGGTTGTGTTTCACTGGGGAATGAGGGAATATTCCTCCCCCACACCCCCATTTATCAGGTATAATACAGCGTATCTTTCCCCTCACTCCCCACTGCACCTGACCAGTAGCTCATAGCCTGTCAGAGCTTCAAGCAAAAGGCAAACCCGAGGTCTGGCTTCCTCAAAATCAAGTGAAAGCAAGAAGTCAGGTGAAGTCCTTCAGAGGACAGACTTACGCAGGTCATTCCCTGCAGGCCATTGTTTGCTGTGCAGGAGATGAGGCTGGCGAGGCACTTTCATGGGCACCTAATTTCAGATCCTCAGGGCTCATGAATTTTTTTTTTTCCCCAAAGAGAAGGCTGTTGAGAAGGGGCTTTGCCATTGGCAAGACTGGGACAGGAAATCTCCTGAAAAGATGTCTCCAGAGGGGAGAAGGAGTCTGAGAGTTAGTCCTGCTCAAAAGACCAAGGATGTTTGGGTCTGTTTTGTGCTACTATAAGAAAATACCCAAGACTGGGTAAGTTTTTAAAATTATTTGTTCTAATTAGTTTACCTGACAGCAGGCTGCATAATCAACGCATTTTATACAAACAGAACACAACTTCACATTTCTCTGGCTGTACACAATGCAGAGTCACACCATTTGTGCAATCATTCATGTACATAGGATAATAATGTCTGTCTCATTCTACCATTTTTCCCACTCCATGCCCCCTTCCCCTCTTCTTATTCCCCTCTGCCCAATCCAAAGTTCTTCCATTCTTTCCTTGCCCGTCCCCCTGTTAAGAATCAGCATCCACTTATGAGGGAATACATTTGGCTTTTGGTTTGGGGGGATTGGCTTATTTCACTTAGCATGATATTCTCCAGCTCCATCCATTTACCTGCAAATGCCATAATTTCATTCTTCTTTAAGGCTGTGTAATATTCCATTGAACATATATTCCACAGTTTCTTTATCTGTTCATCTATTGAAGGACATCTTGGTTGTTCCCATTGTTTAGCTATCATGAATTGAGCTGCTATAAACATTGATGTGGCTGTGTCACTGTAATATGCCAATTTAAAGTCCTTTGGGTATAGACCTAGGAGTGTGATAGCTGAGTCAAATGGTGGTTCCATTCCAAGTTTTCTGAGGAATCTCCATACAGCTTTCCATAGTGATTGCACTAATTTGCAGTCCCATCAGCAATGCAAGTGTATCTTTCCCCCCCACATCTTTGCCAACAGTTATTGTTGCTTGTATTCTTGATAATTACCCTTCAGATTAGAGTGAGATGAAATCTCAAGAGTAGTTTTGATTTGCATTTCTCTAATTACTAGAGATGTTGAACATTTTTTCATATATTTGTTGATCAGTTGTATGTCTTCTTCTGTGAAGTGTCTGCTCAGTTCTTCAGCCAGTTTATTGATTGGATTATTTATTCTTTTGGTGTTGAATTTTTTGAGTTCTTTATATATCCTGGAGATTATAAACATTTAATGTTATAAATTAAATATATATATATATTATCTGATGTGCATGTGGTAAAGATTTTCTATCTTTGTTCTATCTGATATGCATGTGGTAAAGATTTTCTCCCAAACTGTAGGTTGTCTTGTAGGTAATTAAGTCTTTTCTTTGCTGAGAAGAAACTTTTTAGTTTGGATCCATCCTATTTATTGATTCTTGATTTTATTTCTTGTGCTATATGAGTCTTGTTAAGAAAGTCAGGTCCTAAGTCAACATAATGAAGATGTGGGCCTACTTTTTCTTCTGTTAGGTTCAGGGTCTTTGGTTTAATTGTTCGGTCCTTGATCCACTCTGAATTGAGTTTTGTGCAGGGTGAGAGATGGGAATTTAATTTAATTTTACTGTATATGGATTTCCAGTTCTTCTAGCACCATTTGTTGAAGAGGTTATCTTTTCTCCAATGTATGTCTTTGGCACCTTTGTCGAGTATGAGATAACTGTATTTATGTGGGTTTTTCTCCGTTGTCTATTCTGTACCATTGGTCTACATGTCAATTTTGGTGCCAATACCATGCTGTTTTTGTTACTATAGCTCTGCAGTATAGCTTAAGGTCTGGTGTTGTGATGCCTCCTGCTTCACTCTTCTTGCTAAGGATCGCTTTGGCTATTCTGGTTCTCTTATTTTTCTAAATGAATTTCACAATTACTTTTTCCATTTCTATGAGGAATGTCATTGGGATTTTAATAGGAATTGCATTAAATCTGTGTAGTGCTTTTGGTAGTATGGTCAATTTGCCAATATGAATTCTGCCTATCCAAGAACTTAGGAGATCTTTCCATCTTCTTAGGTCTTCTTTAATTTCTTTCTTTCATGTTCTGTAGTTTTCGTTATAGAGATCTTATTTTATTTTATTGAGGCGATTGTGAATGGGGTAGTTTTTCCAATTTCTCTTTCAGAGGATTCATCACTGATGTATAGAAATGCATTTGATTTATGAGGGTTAATTTTATATCCTGCTACTTTGCTGAATTCATTTATTAATTGTAGAAGTTCTCTCGTGGAGTTTTTTGGATCTTTTAGATCCAGAATCATGTCCTCAGCAAATAGTGATAAGTTTGAGTTCTTCTTTTCCTATTCTGTCCTTTAATTCCTTTCATCTGTCTAATTGCTCTGGCTACAGTCTCAAGGACTATGTTGAGTATAAGTGGTGAAAGAGGACATCTAAACTGGGTAATTTATGAAAAACAGAGTTCTAGAGGATCTGAAGTCCAAGATAAAGTCATGGCCATTGCCTGAGGGCCTTCTTGTTGTGTCTTCATGCGACAGATGGTGGAAGGAAGGGCCAGAGATGTGACTCTGTTCCTCACATGGTAGAAGAGCAAAAGATGAGCCCTTCCCGCCATCTCTTTTTACGTGACATCAATCCATTTATGAGGGCAGGACCTTCATGACCCAGATACCTCCTGCTGGGGCCCATTTCCAACACTGCTGCATCGGGGTTTAAATTTCCAATACATGAAATTTGGGGAATGTGTTCAAACCCAGGAGAGGATCACTGAGGCTCAACCCTGACACAGAATAAAACTATCAAAGAATTTGTTAGAAATGCAAGTTCCTACCCCACAGCCCCAGGGATTCTGATCTAGTAGAACACAGGAACCTGTATGTTTAATAAGCACCCCCATGACTTTGGGGTGTGTATTCATTGAATCACACTTTCAGGAGTGCCATGGGTGTGAACCAGGTGGGTGACATCATGGATTTGGATTCAAGACCTCTGTCTTGCAGATTCCCTGTTGGTCTTTGAATGTAGTCAACAGTGTTTCGGATGAGAAATAAGGAGACCCACAGGTTCCCTCTCCAACACTAGTCGTCAGCATGGATTACAGGAACTTGCACAGGGAAGCTGTGACCTTGTCCCTGCTGGCTCTCCGTGATTTCAGAGGACAGGTGGGAACTCTGACAAGGGTGGGAATGGGGATTGGAAAGAGCAGGTGGGATGGCTGGTGGCCTTGGTGTCTCTCTTGTCAGCTGTCTTCTGGCCAATGAGACAATACAGCAATCAGAAGTGGTTGGCTGGCCCCTAACATGTATTTAGCATCAAGACAGAGAACACAGTTCTTCTGCACACCAAGGATAGTTTCACATAACACGTGGTTGCATTTTAATTAACTAAAGAGATTTAAATCTCATCTTTTGATATGTTTTGTTCCTTCATTGAATCATTCTGACAAATGCAAACCAGGGTCTACCTCATATCTCCTAATTTAGACATCTTGGATGGCTCAGCCAGTGTTAGTGGGATGACTTCTCTGGATGACTGTTTCCCTTCAAGTTCAAGGAGAAATAGAAAGGTTTGCCAATAAAACAAGGAAAACTCAATTTTTGATTTTTTTTTTTTGAAATCAGGAACATGTAAACGAAACATATGAATAGACTTATTTTAGAAATCCAAGTGACTTCATGTGGGCAGTTCCTAACCTTACTAGCAATGAGTCATGCATATGGTATTTGTAACACATTATTTCTGAAAAGACATTTAATATTAAAAACATTACCTGCAAAATGTGCCATCTGATCCTTTTTAAGGAAACAGTATGTTGCATATGTTTGAAGTTCTAAGACTAACACAGATGAATGTGCTAAGACAGTTTGACTCTGATGATTCAAATAATCCACCCCAGAGGGTGAGGGATGCAGTCTCCCAACTGAGCTACATTCCCAGCCCTACTCTTGATATTTTTTAAAAAATTTAATGCCCCTTAAGGTATTTTTCAAAATCATTCCACATGGTAATTCTAGGTGACTAGTTCCAAGGTGACCAGCTGCCACTGGGTACTGTTGTCCCCATCAAGACTCATGTTGAGGTTATTTCCTCCATGCAGTAGTGTTGTGGGGGGGCCTTTGGAAGAGTTTGGGTCCCTGGGAGGAGCCCTCATGAATGGGTTGATGCCTTTCCTTGTGAATGAGCTCTCCCTCTGGTGGGACTGCAGTAGTTACCCAGAGAGTGGGTTGTTACCTAGTGAGCTTGGCTCTCCTTGGCTCTTTCTTGCTCCCCTCTGTGCTCGGGCCTGCTTGCCCTTCTATGGAGCAGTGTAAGGTCCTCACCAGAAGCCAAGCAGATGCCAGCTCCTGGACTTCTAGATCTGTAAACTCCAACAAACCTCGTTCCTTTATAAATTAACCAGTCACATGTATTCTGTTATAGCAACAGAAAACGGACTAGGATGGCAACCGTTTGGTTCTTCCTGGGGCTGTGGAATCGCCAAGGATGGTGATGTTCAGTGTCACAACAAGGACTTACCAAGGAAATGGGTGAAGTTGGTCACCCTACGCCAGGATGAGACCTGTGGTGGGAAGGCAGATGGGTTCAGGATTCTCAATTGTTTTGACTCTAGACATCTGCTCCTCCCAGAGTTCTGCTGTGGGAAAAGCACTATGAGTAAGACAGATGGGCCTTGTCCATACGGAGCTTCCAAACAGGGCAGCTTCAGGTGGAGATAAGGGGTCTGAAGAAGTCCAGCCTGCTGACGTGATCAATGCACAGATGTGTGGGTGGACATGGGTTTAGAACAGATGCCCAGAAAAAGCCCTACTCTGAGCCGACACCTGAAAACCAGAAAGGGGTCAACCAGGGGAAGAACCCAAGATCTGGCAGCAACTAGACTGCCCAGGGCCCAGGGTCTTGGTGAGCAGTCTGGACTTTATTTTAGATCTGACAGGAAACAATTGCAGAGGAAGGTGTCCTGATGTGGTTTGTGTTTCAGTATGCAGTTTGCATTTCTCACATGGCTTAACTGTACGGCTAAGGGACCTAGACAATTTTGGGACATGTCACCTTTCCTGAGGACATGTCCCAGTGAACCACAAAAAAAGATGGCTGGTCTTCAAAAGAAATAAGTCTGCTACATATACACAAAGAAAATTATACTAAGAAGACATTTACAGCTCTTGAGAATGACATCTTAGTGGTGTTCCTTGGGTGGTTTGAGGAAAACCTGGCCAGAGGCAGGTGACATTGAACCACAGCAATCAGTACTGTTATTGGAACGCCTTATATAAAGGGTGGGAGAAATCTTGATCTCACCCTCTCAGCCTCTGCACTTCCGACAACAGCCACAAGAGGGCTTGCTGCTCCCAAGGTTTACAAGCTTTAGCGAGAGCATTTCTCCTTCTGTGGGTTTGTAGGCAATTCTGTCCTAAATTCACATTTAACAACCCGCCCTGGAGAGGTGGAAGAAGCCCTAGTAACATTTGCTGATTTCTGATACTCCCCAATTATCAGATTCCAAGTCACCAGCTGCTCAGCAATAGGCTCACAGGATTCCTAATAATTTCACCATTGGCAGAAGCAGGTCTGGCCACATCAATCCAGCCTATCACCTGCTGTAGGGTGCAAGGAGTAGGCTGGGTGTGGTAGAAGATGATCAGGTGCCCTCAGGGGATGAAGCCACACATAAGAGAAGCTAACTGGAAAAGTTCTAAGTTGGCTTTTCTCATTGATAACTCTTTTAAGGTAGTAAATAAGATGTTTAGAAGAAATACTAGGAGACAGCCGGAAAAGTGAAACAAGAAGAAGAAGATATCTTTCTTTAATCCAGTAGTGAGGATATTTAGTGGGAAACTATATGCCCTTTTTAGGGATAAGTACCTTGAATCATCATATGCACCTATTATCAATTTCTAATAAGATACAACATCGTTTTAACTTATCATAATTAGAATTATTTCAGATTTTGTGTTAGTGGCTTATTAAGTAGCCAAATCAACAGAAGAACTTCAGAGAATGGACTATTTATTTATTTGGGTACTGGGGGTTGAACTCAAGGGCACTCGACCACTGAGCCACATCCCCAGGCCTATCTTTTTAAAAATATATATATATTTTTTAGTTGTAGTTGGACACAATACATTTATTTATTTATTTATATGTGGTGCTGAGGATCGAACCCAGAGCCTCACACGTGTTAGGTGAGCGCTCTACCACTGAGCCACATCCCCAGCCCTATTCTGTATTGTATTTAGAGACAGGGTCTCCCTGAGTTGCTTAGTGCTTCACCATTGCAGAGGCTGCCTTTGAACTCATGATCCTCCTGCCTCAGCCTCCGGAGCCGCTGGGATTACAAGACTGCACCACGGAACCCAGCCTGGAATGTTTATTTTGTTATAATAAATGCATTTCTTATTTTCTTATAAAAACAAAGTATGCTGGATGAAAAGAAAAGTCTTTTATTATTTGATTTTCTAATAACTTGGCTGTGTAAAGTGGGTGCATGTGAAACTCAAAACCAAAATAAAAATGAAAATTCAAGGAAGAATATTAGAGCAAAAGGAAAAAGGAGAGTGTTAGGTTCATCCTTCACAAACCAGCACACTGAGGCATGATGTTAGCGTTTGACACAACAGGCGACCTGAGCCCCTAGCCTCCCACAGACACTGATTTTGGCAACTATCCCTGGACAAGAGTACCTCTGTGGGAGCCTGGGAGTTCAGGGGAGAGGCCTCAGGACCCCACTAGAGAAAAAAAATCCGAGAACAGACCCATTAAAGAGGGGAAGATGAACAGGTGCACTTGACCTACATGAACTCACCTCAATGGCACTACTCAGTGACAAGCCAGTGATTTCTTTCACTTGACAAAGGGACTTGGGTTCTATGACCATCTTGCAAACTCCATCAAGAGCCACCCCCAAACTTTATAGAATGCATCCCCTGCCGACCCCCCTGAAACAGCCCAGATGTGCCCCCCTGCCTCTGCAATCCCCAGTAGCTGGGGTTTTCTGAGCATCCCTCCAGATGATGCAGAAGCACATGTGGACGAACAGCTCAGCTCCACAGGACTGGGGAAGGCAATTAACCTCCAGCACTTCAGAGCACTGCCACAGGGAAAATAATCAGGAGTCTCTAAGCACTTGGCCTGCTTTTGTGAGATTGAGCTTTTTCCCCAAGAGGACACAAGAGATGTGGAGGGGGTAGATATACAGAGAGACACCCAGAATGCCTGGCTGAACTAATTAGCAGAGGTCTTTCTCTTCCAAAGTCAATCAATAACGAATAGAGGAGATGTGTCTCCTGTCTCAAGTGTGAAGATAGCAAAGCAAGACTTTAGGAAACAAAAAAAGTTAAGGAAACCTTATGTCACCAAAGAAACACAGTAATGTCTCCAATAAATAAACTCCAAAGAAGTGGAGATTGTGAATGGCCTTCCAATAATTCAAAATAATGGCTTTAAAGAAGCTCAGTGAGCTATAGGGGAACACAAATAGAGAACACAATGAAAATAATGTGCAAACAAAATTGGAAGTTCAACCAAGAGAAAGAAAAAGAAAAAGAATCAAAAAGTGGGTGTAGGGGCACATATCTATAATCCCAGATTTTCAGGAGACGGAGGCAGGAGGATTTCAAGTTCAAGGGCAACCTGGAAGTTTAGTGAGACCCTGTCTTATAAAATAAAAATTTAAAAAGGGCTGAGGCTATAGTTCCGTGGTCTAGTGCTTGCCTAGCATATACAGGTGCTCGATTCAGTTTCTAGTTTAGGAAAAAAAAAAATCTGGACCCAAACAGAAATTCTGGAGCTGAAGAATAGGATAACTAAAACTTCAAACAGCAAAAGGGAGCTTCAACAGCAGACTTGACCAAATAGAAGAATGAGTCTATGAACTTGAAGAAAGGCCATTTGAAATTAACCAGTCAGAGGGGGAAAGAACTGAATGAAAACGAGTGAAGAAAGACTATAAGATGTGTGAGACATCAGCACATGAACAAATGTATGCATTGCACAAGCTCCACAAAGAAAAGAGGAAGAGAAGGAGGAAGAAAGACAACTTAAAGAAATAATAGCTGAAACTCCCTAATCATGAGGAGAAGGACCAGAGACATCTAGATCCAGGAAGCTCTTTGAATAAGTTCAACTAAAAAAAATTATATCAAGATCTATTATAATCAAATCATCAAAGGCAAAGACCAAGAGAACTTCCCAGGCATCCGAAGAAAAAGATCCTATTGCAGAAAAGGGAATCTCCATGAGGCTCTCAGCAGATTTCTCAGCCAAACCTGCAGGTCAGGAGAGAGTGGGGGTAATATGTTCAAAACGGTACAAAATAAAAAACAAAAAACAAATCCTTTCAACCAAGAATTCTACATCCAGAAAAGCATCATTCAGAAATGAACAAGAGATAAAGACTTCCCCAGAAAAATAACCCAGGGAATCCGTCATCATTACACTTACATTATGGAAAACACTAAGGAGTTTTTCAAGTGGAGATGGAAGGATGATAACTTAGGAACATGAGATTTGAAAATCTAAATCTCATGGGTAAAAGTAAATTGATATTCCAGTTCAGAGGATTTTCACGCTGCGATGATGATTACATAAGTCACTTTCAATGTTAGCATCAAAGTTAAAAAAACAGGGGCTGGGGTTGTGGCTCAGGGGTAGAGTGCTTGCCTAGCATATGTGAGGCACTGGGTTTGATCCTCAGCACCACATGTAAACAAACAAATAAATAAGGGTCCATCAATAACTGATAAAATATCTTAAAAAGTTAAAAGGCAGAACTATTTATGGATACACAATATGAGAAGATGTAAGTTATGAAAACAATAAGATACATTGTAGGTATGGGGAGAAGTAAAGGGCAGAGTATGCCATTGAAATTAAGTTATCAGCTTGCCATAGATTGTCATGCTTTATATAAGTCTCGTGGTAAACATAAGGAGAACCCTGTGGTAGACACATGAAAGATACAAAGAACCAAATACTACTGTTGGAAAAATAGAAAGGCAAAAGAAAAAAGCCCCACTGAATCACCAATGAGCACATAAAGAGTGGGGGGAAAGGGCTGAGGGTGTTGTATGCAATTAACGCCTGAGTCGGATCCCCAGCACCGAGGTGGGGTCCGGGCAGGGAAAGAGCAAAGAGAAACAAAATAATCAACAAAGTGGCAGTAGTAAGTCTTTACCTATCAGTGATCACTTTAAATAGTGCTGCAGTCCGGCTGCAGCAAAATAACCAGGGGGTGACGAACAACTTGNGCGGGGGGGGTGACAAATAACTTGTGTAGATTGATACAGCAGGAGTAGGAGCCGTTTATTGTAGGACAGGAGCAGTATTTATACATTCCACACAGCTTATCTAATTAGCATAAACTAGATACATCAGTCAACCAATAAGAAATCTCCACACTTAATGGCTCGCTGGCGTTACTTCACAAACCACTCCCTCTGGCATTTTGCCAGGCGCCATCCAGACTTGTTTACAGACTCTAACAAAATAGATTAAATGATCCAATCTAATGACATAGAATGAAAAACAACAAGATTCAACAACATACAATCCACAAAAGACTCAAGGACGCACATAGGGTGAAACTCAAGGGGTGGAGAAGGACATTCCGAGCAAAAGGGAACAAAAGGGAACAGGAGGAGCTATACTAGCCTCAGACAAAATGGACTTTAAGTCAGAAACTGGTACAAGACACAGAAAAGGCTTTTATGTAATGACAAAGGGACCAATTTTCAAGAGGGCATGACAATTGTAAATATGTATGCTCCTGCCATCAGGGTCCATAAATAAATAAAGTTAACATTGACAGAATCTAAGGAGAAAATAACAAAACAGTCATGGTAGGGGACTTCAATACCTCACTTTCAACAATGGTGAGATCCGGGCTGGGGATGTGGCTCAAGCGGTAGCGCGCTCGCCTGGCATGCATGCGGCCCAGGTTCGATCCTCAGCACCATATACAAACAAAGATGTTGTATCCGCCCAAAATTAAAAAAAAATAAATATTAAAAAAAAAACAATGGTGAGATCATCAAGACAGAAAATCAATAGTGAAACAGCGCACTTGACTAACACACTGGACCAAGTGAGCCCATCACACACACAGAATCTCCCACTTTAGCTATAGGGTCCATCTTCTTCTCAGGCACACACAGCATTCTGTAGGAGAGATCATGTGTTAGTCCAGAAATTAATAGAATGTTGTTGTTAGCCAATTTAAGAAGATTGAAATCAAGTATCTTTTCTGATTATAATATGAAATTAGAAATAAATAAAAGGGAGAAAGTGAAAATTAAAAAAAATATATATGAGAAGTAACATACTCCCGAACAAAATATGAGTCAAAGAAGAAATCAAAAGGGAAATAAAGGCATGTACATTCCTATTATCCTAGTTATTCAGCAGTCTGGGGCAGGAGGATTGCAAGTTCAAGGTCAGCCTGTGCTTAGTGAGGCTGTATCAAAAAAATTTCATCTCATTCCAGTCAGAATGGCAGTTCATTAAGAATACAAACAATAATAAGTGTTGGCAAGGATGTGGGGGAAAAGGCACACTCATACCTCACTGGTGGGACTGCAAATTGGTGCAGCCCATATGGAAAGCTGTATGGAGATTCCTTGGAAATCTGGAAATGGAACCACCATTTGACCCAGCTATCCCTCTCCACAGACTATACCCAAAGTACTTAAAAACAGCACACTACAGGGACACAGCCACATCAATGTTTATAGCAGCACAATTCACAATAGCTAAACTGTGGAGCCAACCTAGATGCCCTTCAGTTGGATGAATGGATAAAAAAAATGTGGCATATATACACAATGGACTATTATTCAGCAATAAAAGAGAATAAAATCATGGCATTTGCAGGTAAATGAGTGGAGTTAGAGAAGATATACTAAGTGAAGTTAGCCAATCCAAAAAAAAAAAAAAAAAAAAACCCAAATACCGAATGTTTTCTCTGATATAAGGATGCTGATTCATAATGGGGATGGAGGGGGGAGCACAGGAGGAATAGATGAACTTTAGATTGGGCAAAGAGGAGAGAGGGGAAGGGAGGGGGGCATGGGGGTAGGAAAGACGGTGGAATGAGATGGACATCATTACCCTAAGTACATGTATGAAGGCACAAATGGTGTGACTCTACTTCATGAACAACCAGAGACATGAAAAATTGTGCTCTATATGTGTGATATGAATTGAAATGCATTCTGCTGTTACATATGACAAATTAGGATAAATAAGAAAACAAAGGCCTGGGGAATGTATCTCAGGGATAGCGTACCCCTGGGTTCAATTCCCAGTACAGCAAAAAAAAAAAAAAAAATCACAAGACAAACAGAAATAATTCCTGAGTATACCAAAATGTATGGGATGCAGCAAAAGAAGTTCTAAGAGGAAAGTTACCAGTGATAATGTCTACACTAAGAAAAAGGGAATATCTCAAATAAACAACCTGATCTTATTCTTCAAGTAACCAGAAAGACAAGAACAAGCTAAGCTATTACAGGAAAGAAATAAAGACTAGAACAAAAACAACCAAGTCAGAGAAAACATCAATAAAACGGACACATTAGCTAGATTAAGAAAAAAGGATTCCCATAAGAAATGTGATTATAAATGAAAGAGGAAACATCACGACCCATACCACAGAAAGACAGACGCTCTTAAGAGACTGCTATGAACGATTATATGCCCCAAAATCACACAACTGAGATGAAGTGAGTGAATTCCTGGAAGCGTATGACCTCCCAAGACTGAATTATATAGAAATAGAAAATCCAAACAGACCCATAATGACTAAGGAGATTGAATTCCTAATCAAAGACCCCCTGACAAAGAAAAGTCCAGGCCTGGATGGCTTTTTTGGTGAATGTTACAAACATTAAAGAAGAATTATTTCCAATTCTTCTCAAACTCCTCCAAACAGTTGAAGAGGAGGGAACGTTTTCAAACTTATTTTATGAAGTTGGCGTTACCCAGATACCAAAGCCAGACAAAGAGGCTACAAGAAAAGAAAATTAAAGGCCAACATCTTTGACGAGAAAGGATGCAAAAATCTCACAATGAAATGCTAGCAGGATGAATACAGCGTGTTAAAAGGATTGTACACCGTGATTAAGCAGAGTTTATCCCTGGGTTGCAGGCATGGTTCAAAACACACACACATCAGGGAAGGTGGTACACCACATGAACAGAAAGAAGGATAAATAGCATATGGTCATCTCAATAGATGTAGAAAATGCACTTGACAAAATTCAACATCTTTTTTAAAAATTTATATTGACAGTGAAATGCATTACAATTCTTATTACACATATAGAGGGCAATTTTTCATATCTCTGGTTGTATACAAAGTATATTCACACTAATTCATGTCTTCATACATGTACTTTGGATAATAATGATCATCATATTCCACCATCATTATTTACCCCATGCCCCCTCCCATCGCCTCCCACCCCTCTACCCTATCTAGAGTTCGTCTATTCCTCTCATGCTCGCTCTCCTATCCCACTATGAATCAGTCTCCTTATACCAAAGAAAACGTTCAGCATTTGGTTATTTGGGGGATTGGCTAACTTCACTTAGCATTATCTTCTCTAACTCCATCCATTTACCTGCAAATGCCATGATTTTATTCTCTTTTATTGCTGAGTAATATTCCATTGTGTATATATGCCACATATTTTAGTCCATTCATCTTCTGAAGGGCATCTAGGTTGGTTCCACAGTTTAGCTATTGTGAACTGTGCTGCTATAAACATTGATGTGGCTGTGTCCCTGTAGTATGCTGTTTTTAAGTCCTTTGGGTATTAGACTGAGGAGAGGGATAGCTGGGTCAAATGGTGGTTCCATTCTAAATTTTCCAAGGAATTTCCATATTGCTTTCCAAATTGGCTGCACCAATTTGCAGACCCACCAGCAATGTATGAGTGTGCCTTTTCCTCCACATCCTTGCCAACACTTATTGTTGTCTTCATAAATAGCTGCCATTCTGACTGGAGTGAGATGTTATCTTAGAGGTGTTTTGATTTGCATTTCTCTAATTGCTAGTGAGGATGAACATTTTTCATATATTTGTTGACTGATTGTATATCACCATCTGAGAAGTGTCTGAAAATTCAACATCTTTAATGGTAAAAAGTCTCTCAGCAAATTAGGTGTCAAAGGATGGTAGCTCAATACAGCATGAGCCTTACATGACAAGCCCACAGCTGCGTATCCACACAGTAGTGAAGAGTTGAAAGCTTTTTCTCCATGATCAGAAACAAGGCCAGGAGTCGCCCTTCCTGCTGTCATTCAACATAGGATAAGAAGTCTTAGCCGGCGCAATTATGCGACGAGAAGAAATAAAAAACATGTGAATCAGAAAGAAGCAAAATTTTCTCTATTTGCAGATGACGTGATCGGCGACACTAAAGAGTCCACCAAGAAAATTAATTCAGTAAAGTTGCAGAACAGAAAATCAATACACACACACACACAAAAATTAGTAGTGTTTCCAGGCAGTTACAACAAACTATCTGACAACAATCCCATTTATAATAGCATCAAAAGGAACAAAATATTTAGGAATAAATTTAACCAAGGAGGTGCAAGATTTGTATTCTGAAAACTACAAATCATTGATGTTAATGATTGAAGAAGACACAAATAAATGGAAAGATGTTCTGTGCTCATGATTGAAAGAATTAGTACAGATAAAATATCCATACTTCCCAAGTGGTAATATGGACACAAGGCAATCATTCTCAACATTCCAGTGACATTTTTTTTTCACAGAGATTAAAAAAATACTAAGATTCACATGAAGCCATAAAAGATCCTGGATAATCACTGCGATCTTGAGCAAGAATAAAACTACAGTAGCAGAAACAATATGGTACTGGAATAGAAACAGACACACAGACCAACGGGACAGGCGAGAGAGCTCAAAGATGCATTTAAAAATAAATTAAAAAATGCTACATGGACCAAAAAACATCCATGCATTTACAGTCAAGCAACCTTCAGCAGGGAGTTCAAGAACATGCAGTGGGGAAGGGAGAGCCTCATTCAGTAAGTGGTGTTGGGAAAAGTGGAGGCACTTAAGCAGGAGAAGGAAACTGGACCCTTATCTCAGGTTGTTTGCAAAAATAAACCAAAAATGAATTAATGATTTAAACACAAGACCTGACACTGTGAAGCTGTTGGAAGAAAACCTAGAGAACATGTTTTATGACATTGGTCTGGGCAATCATTTCTTTGGATTTAACCCCTAAAAATTAAGGCAACAAAAGCAAAAATAGTCAAATAAATTGTTTTAAACAACAAATGTCTACACTGCAAAAGAAACCCACCAACAAGATGAGAAGACAACCTATAGAACGGGAGACATTTTTTTTTTCAAATCCTAAATCTGATAAAGGGCAATATTCAAATATATAAGGAACTCAACTAATTTAATAGCAAAAAGGAATTACAAATAGCAAAGGACCTAAATAAATAGACATTTTTCCAAGAAGGCATACAAATGACCAACAGATTGGTGAAAAGTGTTCAACATGAGAGAAATCCAAATGAAAACCATAGAGCTATCAACTCATATGTTAAGATGGCCATGATCAAAAAGACAAAAGATACTATTTTCATCTATTCTGTGTTGCTATAACAAAACACCTGAGTCTGGGTACTTTATATAAAAAAAGAGGTTTTGATTAACTCACAGTTCTGGAAGTTCAAGAGCATGGTGCTGGCATCTGCTTGGCTCTGGTGAGGGCCACATGGCAGATGGTATCCTAACAGTGGGAATATAGTATATGATAAGGCAGGAAGAAAGAGATTCTGAGGGACCAGGCTTAATCTTTTTATAACAATACAATGTCTCAGGAACTAAGCCACTTCTGGGACACCCAACCCAGTCCATGAGACTAGCATTAATCCACTGATGAGTTTGGAATTACCTGGTCTACTTCCCTTCCCTTGGCGCCACCTAGGGACTTCAGCCTGTGGGGGACAAACCACATCCAGATGTAACTCCTGCCGTTCAGTTTAGAAACTAGAATGTTTCCAGTACCTTAGAACTGTCTGTTGCATCTTGAAGCAATTGCTTTTCAGGGTAGAGGATATTGGGCTTTGAGATATTATTTTTATAAAAATCTCAATTTTTTATTACTTCCGAGTTCACAGTATTAGTTAGACAAACATTTTAAGGTTAAAACACAGCCTTCATCTATTGCGTAACTTCAGGTTGGTCTCCTTTATAGCCTGCTCATCCTCATCGACATTCTATTTGAGTTAGTTTTTCCTTAAAAATTCTTTGTTTTTGGGGCTGGGGATGTGGCTCAAGCGGTAGCGCGCTCGCCTGGCATGCGTGCGGCCCGGGTTCGATCCTCAGCACCACATACAGACAAAGATGTTGTGTCCGCCAAATACTAAAAAATAAATATTAAAAAAAAAATTTCTTTGTTTTTGTAAACTTCGGAGTCCACATTATTGATTGGTTCAAGGTTGAAGCACATTAGTTTTAATTACCCACAGCTTCAGATTTGGGTTGCAACTCATAGTGCCTCGTTGAAATTCTATGATTCAGCCCTCCCTCCCTCCCTCTTTCCTTCCTTCCTTCCTTTTGCAAAAATATCTGGTGCTCAGGCAAAGACTGATTAAACTAGCTATACAGGCATTAAAAGTTAATGCCTTTGTTTCATTTTTACCCACATATCAGTAGTTACCATGGTTACTGAGAAAGGTTCAGGTGGTGCCAACTTGCAGATGTGCTAAAATGTTTTCCCAAGCTTCATCTCCCTGTTACTGTCACGCTCTAGCAGCTAGTTTTCTGGGGAGAAAGCATTTTTGGTATGCTAGAAAATTTGGATGAACTTATCTCTTATCTTACACCCTTAAATCAACCAACTCACTATATATAAAAAGAACTGGTATATAGGCAGTGTGTAAGATGTCTAGCAGAGATGGACTTATAAAAATGACAATCTTTTTTCCCCTCCTTAATATTTATCTATTTTTCATTATTTGAAAGCTGAAGCCAGGCCACAGTCTCAAATCCTTATGATCTCAGTAGGGATCTTAGAATCACTTTATTTATTTATTTTTGGTACTGGGGCTTGAACCCAGGGGCTTTTGGTCAGTGAGCTACATCCCCAGTTCTTTTTAATTTTTTTTTTTCTTTTGAGACAGGGTCTTGTTAAGTTGCTGAGGATTTCAATAAGTTGCTGAGGCTGATCCTGAATTTGCAATCCTTCTGCCTTAGCCTCCTGAGTAACTGGGATTACAGGAAGGTATATGTGCCTGGTTTACAATTACTTTAATTGCAAGCAACAGAAACCAGCAAGGGAAACAGATGTTTCCTGGCACCTGGAGCAGGAGTAGAGTTGGAACCAAGTTTTTTTTTTTTTAATACTGGGGACTGAACCTAGGGGTACTTTACCACTGATCTACATCCCTAGTCCTCCTTATTCTTTATGTGGAGATACTATCTTGTTAATATTTTTCTTTTGAGACAGGATCTTACTAAATTGCTGAGGCTGGCCTCACACTTGAGATCCTCCTACCTCAGCCTCCTGAGACCCTGGAGAAGTGAATGCTTCAGAAATTCGTCTTCTTTTTTTGTTGTTTGCTTTGATTGTTTTTTTAAAATGTGGTAAAAGTTACAGAATATAAAACTGACCAATTTAACCATTTTTTGGAGTATAGTTCAGTGGCATTAAAGCATGTTCACATTGTTCTGCAACCATCCTCACGATCCATCTCCAGAACTTTGGAGACTCTTGACCAACTAAAGAATAACTCTCCATTCCTTCCTTGCCCCAATTTCTGGAAAGCACCGTTTTACTTCATGTGTCTGAATTTGACGACTCCAGGCCTTTCATACATGTGGAATCATACAAAATCTGCCTTTTTGTAACTATTTATTCCACTTGGAAAATTGTCTTCAAGGCTCAGCCACCCTGTAAGCATGTCAAAACTTCCTTTAAGGAAGTCTTCTGCTGATGGATATTTGGGGCCACCTTTTGGCCTTTGGGAGCAGTGCCGCTCTGAGCACGGATGCACTCGTCTCCCTCTGCGTCCCTGCTTTCCGTACATTCAGGCGTGTGTTCACAAGGGCACTTAGAGAATCCTGTGATGACTTGAGAAATCGCCCTTCGCAGTGGTCGCACCATCTTGCCTTCACCTTCGCCATCTACAAAGGTCCTAATGTCTCCATATTTTCATGAACACTTGATGTTGTCGTTCTTGATCTTCCTCTCTTCTATCCTTCCTTCCTTCCATTGATAGTGGCTGAACCATCTGCCATCCCGTTGTTCCAGGCAGTGGGAGAGGTCGTCAAGAGATCAAGGAGGACATCTGGAGCTGGGATGCGTGACACAGGGTTTAGGGAAGTGTGTGACGGGGACGGGCGGCGGGCTGGACAGGTGCACCTCTGCTCCAGGCAGAGTCGCCTGCACCTTGCAAGACAGCAGCGCCTCCTGTCCCTGTCCACCTCTGTCCTGGACAGGCACTTCCCTTTCCTGGGCTCTCTGACCCCCCTGGGGAAAGGCGTTTATCAATCAGGCTTCAGAAGCAGGGGCATGGCCAGCATCAGCTGCTTTGCTACTTGTAGGATGCGAATCCCAAGGAGCAGCTGTCCTGATACTCATGTCAAAGCCCAGCTCTCTCCAGATCATACCAAGATGGCCTGGTTTCCAGAAGAGGCAGGAGAAGGTCAGTGTCCGAGTTTATTGGGACATTCCTGACCCAGGTCTGCTCTCCGGTCTCCCTTGACTTGGCCACGTTACTGGGATTATGGTTCCAGGGACATACATGGTGTCTTTCTGTCTCCCCCCCCCCCCCC
>NW_025999926.1:2662103-2670128 GCF_001458135.2 Marmota marmota marmota
CCGATACATCGGTGTCGTTTCTCGTTCTCCCCCCCCCCCCCACCCACACACACAGGATGCTAGAGTGGCCCTTCTTATCTCACTGAGGTTTTGATTTACATATCCCTGATTTTTAGCGACATGGAGCACATTTCCGTGTGTTTACTGCCATTTGTATCTGCTTGGAAGAAACGTCCGTTCAAGCCCATAGCCCCTTTTAAACTCTGTGTTTTTGCTGTTGTTGAGTTGTTGGAGTACCTTATGCCGTCTGAATACTAACCCCTTATCAGACATGTGATTTATAAATACTTTTTTCCTGTTCTGTGAGCTGACTTTTCTCTGTTGATTGTGACTTTCAGGGCCTCAATATTTTTAAATTTGACAAAATTCAATTTATCTATTTCTTCTTTTTTAAAAAAATACCTTTATTTTATTTATTTATTTATATGTGGTGCTGAGAATCGAACCCAGGGCCTCGCACATATTAGGCAAGCGCTCTACCACAGAGCCACAACCCCAGCCCTATCACTTTTTCTTTGTGGCCTGTACATTTGGTTTTACATTCAAGAAACTTTTGCCAAAACCAATGTAATGTTATGATCATGGTTTTTTTTTTTTTTTTTTTTTGGTACCAGGGATTGAACTCAGGGGCACTCGACCATTGAGCCACATCCCCAGCCCTATTTTGTAATTTATTAAGAGTCAGGATCTCACTGAGTTGCTTAGTGCCTCGCTGTTGCTGAGGCTGGCTTTGAACTTGAAATCCTCTTGCCTCAGCCTCCCGAGCCACTGTGATTACAGGCATGTTCCATGGTTTCTCCCCATATTTTCTTCTAAGAGTTTTGATAATTTTAACTCTTCCATTTAGGTTTCTGGCAGATTTGAGTATAAGGTGTAAGATAAGGAAACTGACAATGAACCATTCAGAAAGGAAATTAAGAAATTGATTCCATTCAAGACAGCATTGAAACAGAATAAAATACTTAGGAGTTGGGTTAACCAAGGAGGTGAGAGCATTGTACACCGAAAACTACAAGGTGTCACTGAAAGAAATGAAGACACAAATACTGGAAAGAAATCTGTGTGCATCGATTGGAAGCAATATTGTTAAGATGTTAATATTACCCAGCGTGAACTACACATTGAATGCAATTCTTATCCAAGCTCTCAGTGCTATTTTTGTTTCTTTGTTTGTTTTTGGTGTGTGTGTGTGGAGTCCCACGGGTTGAACCAAAGGGCATTTAACTACTGAGGCACAAAACCAGCCCTTTTAAATTTTTTTTTTTTTTAAATTTTGAGACATGGTGTTGCTGAGTTGCTAAGGGCCTCACTAAATTGCTGAGGTTGGCCTCAAACTTGCCATCCTCCTGCCTCAGCCTCTCAAGTTGCTGAGAGTACAGGTGTTGGCTACTGTATCTGGCCATTTTGTTTTTGTTTTTGTTTTTGTTTTCAAAGGGGGAATTGTGTTGTTTCAGTTTTTGGCTTTGCAGAAAGAGAAAAAACCCCTTCCTTAGACTCAAACAGGATATCAAGGGACCCGAGAGCCAAAACAATGTTGAAAAAGAACTCCAAAGTGAGAGATCTCACACCTTCTGATTTGAAAACATAATACAAAGCCATAGTAATAAAAAGTGCTGCATGAACCATGCATAGCTAAAAAGAACAATTTTTAAAAAGTGCTGAACTAGCCTAAAGAAAAATGGATGGAATAGAATAGGGAGCTCAGAAATAGTTCCACAAAAGGAGAAAATTGCAACTTTTTCAACAAGTGGTGTTGAGAAATCTGGATATCCACATGCAAAGGCATGACATTGACCCCTACCTCACACCATGCTATGGTTTGGATACTGTTTGGGAGTGTCACCCAAGAGTTCATGCAGGGAAATTTAATCTCCAACTTGAGGTGTTAAGAGGGTGAACATTTATTCTAACATTTAGAGGCAGGGTGTCTGCGGTTGATTACGATTAGATAAAGCCATCAGGGCGGAGCCCCCAGGATCGAATTTTGATGGCTTTATAAGGAGGGGTGGAGGGAGAGGTACCAGAGGACCTATACATGTTTACCTGCTGTCTCTTACCATGTGCTGCTGTGTCACCTTGGAACTTTGCTAGTAAGATGATCATCGCCAGATACAGCCCCTCAACCTGGGGCCTCAGCCTTCAGAACCACGAACCAAAATAAACCTCTTCTTATTTTATTTTACTTTTATATCTTTTTCTTTATTTTTCCATGGTGCTGAGGATCGAACCCAGTGCCTCACACATGCAAGGCAAGCGCTCTACCACGGAGCCACAACCCCAGCCCCTTATTTTTTTTTTAATATAAAAAATATATTTTTGTGGTGCTGGGATTTGAACCCAAGATCTTATACATGCTAAAGAAATGCTCTGTCACTGAGCTGCAACCCTAGACTTAAACCTACTTTTTATGAAGTTACCGTCTATAGTAAAATACACAAACCAATATACAGAATACAAAATTTAGCTCCAAATGGATCAAAAACCTAAACATAAGGCATAACTCTTAGAATAGAAGAGTTATGTTTGAAAAAAACTGCAAGACATTGGATTTGGCAATTGTTTTCCTGGATGTTAAATTAAACATCCAGACAACCAAAGAGAAAAGTAGACAAACTGGACTCCTCCCAATGAAAAATTTTGGTTAATCAAAAGACACAATCAACACAGTGAAATGGCACGTAGAATGAGAGAGAATATTTTCAAATCAGATGTCTTGTAAAATATTAATATTTATACTATATAAGGAAACACCTACAACTCAACAATGACAAAAGCAATCTGATTTTAGCCAGGCATGGTGGCACACACCTGTAATCTCAGCAACTTGGGAGGCTGAGGTGGGAGGATCACAAGTTTGAGGCCAGACTTAGCAACTTACTGAGGTTCTAAGTCACTTAGCAAGACCCTGTCTCAAAATAAAAATAAAAAGGGACAGGCATGTGGCTCAGTGGTTAAGTGCCCCTGGGTTCAACCACCTGTGCGTGCGTACACACACACACCCACGACAATCTGATCTTAAAATAGGCAAAGTTATTTTTCCAAAAATGTAGTAATGGCTCATAAACACATGAAAAGTTGTTTAATGCTAATCATCATTAGGTAAATACAAAGCAAAACCCACAATGAGATTCCACCTCACACTCCTCAGGATGATTGAGATATCTATCCATCTATCTATCTATCAATCTGTCCAGAAAATAAGTGTTGGGGAGGACCCAGAACCCCGCAGTTGGGAATGCAGAATGATTCAGTGGCTATGAAAAGCATGATGGTTTGTCCAAAAATTAAACACAAAATTACCAGGTGACCCAGCAATTCCACTGTTTAAATTTTTTTTTTTTTTTAGTTGTAGATGGACACAATACCTTTATTTATTTATCTTTCTGTGGTGCTGAGGATCAAACCCAGGGCCTCACATGTGCTAGGCGAGTGCTCTAGCACTGAGCCCAACCCCAGCCCTCCACTTCTTGATACATATCCAAAAGAAGTGAATGCAGGAACTCAAAAAGATATGCACACACTCACATTCACCAGACCATTACTCGTCTCTGCTGAAGTGTGGACACAACCCAAGTGTCCATCCGCAGGTGAATGGGTATGCAGTACACAGCATAGGTATAAAGAAGGATGCACATTCTTCACTTTGAGTATCTGTGCTGCTTCCTACAGGAGGAGGAGGTGCTGGCCCAGGGAACCTTGCACTAGTGAATATGCCCATCTTAGTTCCCTCTGAAATGTCACAGGATTCTGACCTCTTTGCCTCTGTACTGCACAGGCCGTGCACTATGTGTGTGTGGAAATATCCACAGAGAGTCTGGCACACACAGGAAAGTCAGTAAGGGCACTGCAGCTGGTGCGTACCTGCAGAGGGGTTTCACAGAGCACCAAGGACTTTAGGAGAGAAAGAGACAGTGAGAAAGAGCAGGGAGGGGCAACTGTATGGGCAGGGGCCAGGTCAGGCCCAGCAGAGGCCTCAAGAAGGCAGGACAGGTTCAACCAAATCAAGGCTGACCAGGCCTCTGAGCCAAATGTTGAGTCCCAGTCACAGGGAAGATTGCGTATTGCTGGAAGGGATGAAGAGTGGGACTGGAAAACTCCCCAGGTAGAGCTAAGGACCTGCATATCTCCGTGTTTAAGGGGCACTTCCAAAAGTATGAAGCATCTAGTCACAGGACTAGACTGTTAGTCAGTTGTCTTATTAGAGCTTTATTTTGAAATGTTTCTAAGTAAATTGACTCCAAATATGAGACTCCCTTGAAGACGCTCCAGGAAAACAAAGTTTGGGGTTTAAGAAATTAGATTGGTAAAATATTGATAAGGGAGAAATCTCAATGATAGTAACATGACGTTATAGCCTATATGTGATATTATCATATTACTCTGTCTTTTTGTGTTTAAAATTTTTCATGATAGAAAGTTATTAAGATTGAAAGTTATGAAGATTGAACAAAACGTCAAAATACCTCCACAAAATCTAAGTTGTTGATGCTTTATTTTGTTATCATTTTGACATAAATGTGCTTTGATTCTTCCTATATAATTAGAGAATGTCTAGATCTTCCTAATTTACCAAAAAAATTAAATATTCCTCTTAACTAATACCATCATTTTTCATCAGACCATTCAAGGAAAAAAACTCTTTTGATAATTTATTTCTGTGGGTCATGGTCCAGCCAGAGAAGGATGTGGACCCCAGAATTCTAGAATGTAAAAAACGAAAGCATCTCTAGATTCATGCTCCTGTATTCACTACCAGATGCTGGCAGATCATTCTGGCCACAAGGGCACATTCCTTTGCCCCTTCGTCCTCGATACCCTCATTCATTCGTTCATTCATCCGGCAAGTTCTTACAGGATGTTCCATGGGCCAGTTGCACGCTGGGCATACAGGGAGGAAGAGGCTCATAGGGAACTCAGGAAACAGCAGTTACACCTAGGTGTCACTAGAGGTCTGAGGAGTTCCTGGAGAGGTGTTCTCAACTCAGGACAGCTGGAGTCCTTGATGCATGTGATGAAAATAAATAAACAAATAAATAAATAAATAAACGTGAAATTACAAAAAAAAAAAAAAAAAGAATTTCAGCACACACCAGTCCGAGACCAGTATTAATTTAGGAAAGCAGAGGCACATTCAAGGGAGAGAATGTGGGCTGTCTAGAAAGTGAGAAGCATCTCCCTGGTCTGGGGTTGTAATATTTGCAGAGGCACAGTAGCTAGGGGCTGGACAGGAGGTGGAGCCAGGGAGGAGTAATGCAAATTCATGGGATGTTTTCAGGGCTCATTCATTGATATCATGTTACTTTTTTGCAGGCAAGGGCATGGGTCAAGGGCATGGGTCAAGGGCATGACTGCTCGTGATTTGCTTGCTTTGTATTCTATGGGTGCATTTTTTCCCCCGAATTCAGGTGGTTCTTTTGAGACACTTCTTTTGAGACTCAATGTTTCTTTCCCTATAACCCCAAATCCCTATCTCATAGGGATTCCAAGAACCTTAATCCAGCCTAAAATGGGTCAGGACATACCCTCTGAAGGAAGCCTCATTGAAATTGAGTAGAAGAAAATTTGGATGGGGATTCTTGAAAGCAGAAAGAAAGGCATGTGCTTTGAGGTAACACATGCTCCTTGACCGAGGTCTAGGCAGGCTCTTCTCAGAATTCTAGGAGGAATTGAACAAATACTAACCAGTTTTTAAAAATTTATTCTAATTAGTTATACATGACAGCAAAATGCATTTCAACTCATTGTACACAAATGGAGCACAACTTCTCATTCCTCTGGCTGTGCACGATGCAGAGTTGCACCATTCATGCAATCAATCATACATGTACATAGGTAATATCTGTTTCATTCTATCATCCTTCCCACTCCTATACCCCTCTCCTCCCTTCACTCCCCTCTGCCCAATCCAAAGTTCCTTCCATAATCCCCTTAGGCTAATGATGTCTGTCTCATTCCACTCTTTTTTCCTACCCATTTGCCCCCCCTTCCTTTGCCCCATCCAAATTTCCTCCACTCACCCCCTCCCATTATGGATTAGCATCCACTTATCAGAGAAAACATTTGGCCTCTGGTTTTTTGAGATTGGCTTACTTTGCTTAGCATGATATTCTTCAACTCCATCTATTTAACTGCAATTGCCAATTTTATTCCCTTTTAATAATGAGTAATATTCCATTGTGTATATACACCACAGTTTCTTTTACATTCATCTATTGAAGGGCACCTAGGTTGGTTCCACAGTTTAGCTATTGTGAATTGAACTGCTATAAACATTGATGTGGCTGCATTAGTATAGTATACTGATTTTAAGTCTTTGGGATAGCTGGGTCAAATGGTGGTTCCATTCCAAGTTTTCCAAGGAATCTCCATATTTCTTTCCAGATTGGTTGTACCAATTTGCAGTCCCATCAGCAATGTGTGAGTGTGCCTTTTCCCCCACATCCTTGCCAACAGTTATTACTGCTTGTATTCTTGATAATTATCATTCTGACTAAAGTGAGATGAAATCTTAAGAGTAGTTTTGATTTGCATTTCTCTAATTACTAGAGATGTTGAATTTTTTTTAATATGTCTATAGATCAATAGTATATTTTCTTCTGGAAGTGTCTGTTCAGTTATTTAGCCCACTTATGGATTATTTGTTTGTTTGTTTTTGGTGTTAAATATTTTCAGTTCTTTATGTATCCTGGGGATTACACTAACCAGTTCTAACAACTGAAGGCCTCACCTTGAAGATGGGCCTAACCACTACTAAAGTGCTGGCCTGAGATAACTCAAGGCTCTAAAAATACTTGACTATAGTTTCAACCAAGCCTACGGGCAGAGTGTTTGTCTCCAAGCCTTGGCGGGGCAGGTGCGGACAGCAGAGGCTAACGTCTCTAAGTGTTTGGAGCAAATCTAGATAGGTTTCACATGGGCCGACTCCCTTTCCTGCTTTTTAAATTTCATGCTTCTGACCCTGCTGAGGTCCTGTTTCTCCCATTCCCTGTTCCCTCCTGGTTCCTTTAGGAGACCTCTTCACGTCTACAAATCCATGTTGAGTCAGTTCTCTTTTCTCTATTGAAATTGTTGTTACTGATTAAAATCTGTTCTCACTATTGCTGAAATCTCAGCTCTTATCCCCCATGTCAATCCAATAATGAGGACATGGTTTTGAGAAAAAGGGAAAAGAAGGCTTATTGCTTTGCTAGCAAAGGAGAAACAAAGTGGACTCCTATCCCAGAGGCTGTGAGTCTACCCATCAGCAGGAACAGGGGGCTTTTAAAGAGGTGACTCAGGGCTATATTCTCTGTTGGAGTTGTAATTTACTTGTTAATTTGGGACATAGTCAACTGTGAGATCTCCTGGTGCCATCCACTAGGTCTGGATGACTTTGTTCCTATGGTGGGTGTGTACTCAGGGACAGATAAGTCAGCCTGGGTTGGGGAAGAAAAGTAATCCTGTTTCCCCTAAAATTAGGGAGAGCCAAAGATTAGGGAGGAGCAGGGAGAGAGGAAGAGAAAGAAACATGTCCATTTTAAAAATAAGTCACAGAGGCAGAGCAGCAAGGGCTATCTTCAAGCATAAAGTGGACATTGTTACCACTGAGCCAGCCTCCTGGGCTGTACCCAGAGCTGCAGCAAAGGCCCATCTCAGAAAGGTCCATGTTTGGAGTTTTAATGTTCCATGGGCCTCATCTTGAAATGTTTATTTTTATCTTTGTCTTTTTGTGAGTGAAGGTGATGAGACCATAAAGCAGTCCTTGGGACCTGGGGTCTTAATTCACATGGCACCACTGTCACCAGAGTCGTGGGACCTAGGTGGCAGGCAGAGCACACACAGTGAGAAGGATTCATCAAGACAAAGAGAAGCAGAATAAAATAGACACTAGTATTGCTGTATGTATATACGTGTCTGTATAACCAAAGTGATTCTGCAACCTGTACACTTGGAAAAATGAGAAATTATACCCCATTTGATTCAAATGTATGATATGTCAAGATCATTGTATTGTCATGAGCAACTAATAAAAAAACAAAAAAAAGA
>NW_025999926.1:2671041-2737169 GCF_001458135.2 Marmota marmota marmota
AAAAAAAAAAAAAAAAAAAAAAAAAAAAAAGACCACACATTCAAAGGAGAATGCAGGCCATCTCACTCCAGAGGGAGAGAGCAACCCTTTGGTGTGGGGTGTTAACATTGTATTTTATTTGTTTACCCCCATGAATGCTTAATCTTAGTGAGTGATGATTTGATTTACATTTTGAGGAAGATTCCAAAATGCCTTGGAAAAACTGGCTATAAAAAAGGTGATGTTCAGCATTAGGTGAATACATGTTTGGTGAGGGAGGCTGTTAACATCTCTAGAGGGATAGTTGCTAGGGGCTGAACTAGGGGTGGAGTCAGGGCAGAGTTACACAATTTTATTTTTCTGGTACTTGAATATTGCCCCCAGGTTACCTTCAAAGGGTCAGAGGCCCAGGGCCAAGGGCAGAGGCTGGGTGGTTTGGGAATGCTTGTTTCCTGCATTCCAAGGGCTCCTGGGAGCTTATGTTTTAAGACTCAGTCTACCTTTCCTTTTCTGTCCCCCCAAATTCCTATCTTACCACCTCCTTCTCTCTCCCCAGGGGGTCTGGACCGCTTGCTTCTTGGTCTCCCAATGCTGGGCTGGATCTGTGCCATCTCTCCCATCCACATTCTGGGATCTTATTATTCTCTTAACCCGGCATTCCCGCCATTCACATCTGACCACCTCACAGGAGCCTGGGCACTGGTGGGTGTGCCCTGCAGCCTCTTGGGTGAGGCATTGTGGGCCACACAACTGCAGTCTGGCTGTACCACCTCACACCAGTGGGCAGTCAGCTGAGGATCACCTCTGGGATGGGATGAGACTCTCATCCAGTTAGGAAGAGATCCAGACAGTTAGCACAAAAGGACTGAGCAGGGTGCAGACTTCAAGGATCAGCAAAAGCCTTTCTTCAGGAGCAGAGTCCCGCCTCTGATGGACCCACTTTCCTGGTGGAAAATGAGCCACTGGCAAAAGGGGGAGTCTGTGCTTACCTAGGGTACTCTGAGAGTTGACTTAATTAATGAGCATGTCAGTTTGGGCATTCAGGAATTTGGGATCTGTTTTACTGGCCAAGATGGAAGGCGTCTGGAGTTGGTGGTCAGTATCTGGGATTTGTCTTTACTGAGCCAGATGGAGGGTCTGGGGAAGGATCAATGCTTTGGCCTCTTCCCAGAGGATGTCATTCCAACTTCATGGATATCTCCTCCCCAGGGTCTGTCTTGTCATTGGGAAATAATATATTGGGAAAGAATCAATGTATTGCCTTCTTCCTCATTCCCTCTCCCAGGCCACACTATTCTAGGGTTTGTCATTTTCTGTATCCAGGAGTAGTCCCAGGAGAAGAGGAGTTGCCTGACTCTACTTCCTCAGATCTGCCCCCCACTGGGGCTCAAGGTATCAGTCCACAGCTTCCCAGCATAGAACCAGTAGTCCTCAAGCTGTGGCAGTGCCAGCACACCCTGAGTTCCAGGTTGGAGTATGTGGGCCAGGAGAGTGTGCCCTGAACTGTGTCAGGGGATCCCCTCCACCCCACTTCCAACCTCCCGGAGCCTCACTGTGCTTTCCCTCTGGCCAGGAAACACCAGGACAAGCCAGGAAACACCAGCTAGCTGTGCGTTTCCATGATTTTGTGTACAAGTGAAATGCTCTGGTATATGCATGTAAAACTAGCATTGCACAGTAAAAAGATGAGCGATAAAGCTAATGACAATTTAAATTTTACTTATTTTTTTCTTTTTTCTTTTTTTTTTTTAAAGAGAGAGAGAGAGAGGGAGGGAGAGAGAGAATTTTTAATATTTATTCTTTTTTTAGTTTTCGGCGGACACAACATCTTTGTTTGTATGTGGTGCTGAGGATCGAACCCAGGCCGCACGCACACCAGGCGAGGGCGCTACCGCTTGAGCCACATCCCCAGCCCTTATTTTTTTCTTAAGAACAACAGTAAATAGTAAAAAGTATTAAATAGTAAAAAAAAATTTGAGGGCAGAGGGTGGGAAGGAAGCACAGAAGATGAGCGAAACCTTCAGCGTGCCATTACTCCCTCATTTTCCTGCATTTTTGAACACGGCGCCCAGCATTTTCACTTTGCCCTGGGCCCTGCACGTTAGTTGCCATCCCTGGATGGTACGTGTGACTTGGTCAATGCCTGGGCAGCAAACAGGTCTAGAAGGACCTTGCAAACTGTGTGCAGGAGCTCAGGCCTATCTTAAGGACATTGGGAATCGAGCAGGTAAGTTACCTAAGAGCAGCAGCTCTAATAGGAGACAGCTGCTCATTCCAGTCTTCAGACCTAACCCCCAACCTGGCAATAGTTGATTGGATCACAGGGAACCCATCCGAAGGCTTCCCGATATCCAGTAGCTAATCATAATGCTCTGTCTCAAAAATCTGAACCAGGGGAAGAGTAAGGAAATTAGGCAGAAACCAGCCAAGTTCAGGGAGGAGTCACAAGAGGTCTGCTGTTGGTATTCAGACCTGCCCTGGGGCCTGTCCCTCAACTTGTCCTTGGGTTCCTAACTTGGACCAACTTTGTGAAAGGGTGGAGAGCAAAAGTGTGCTTTCTTTTTCCTGTGCAGTCAGGGTCCCCAGACACCTCACTCCAAATGCCACTTAACTTTAAACTTTCCTGGTGGCCCAGGTCAGGAGCAGAAACTCACTGACCTGAAACTTGTTTTTATGCCTCTTATAAGTGCTGATTCTTTGGGAAAGCACACAGGATACTACCTAGTACGGCAAGTTTGCACTAGAAATATCTTCACTTCCAAGTAACCCTCCTCTGGATGACCTGGATTGGCTCCTTAAATAATCATCTTCCAAGTACAGTCCAAGGAAAAACGGGAGATGCTTCATGGTCCAGGAATATGTCCCTGCTGTTTATATTGCTCAGAGGACAGTGCAGTTTTGCTTCAGCATACCTACATTAACAGTCACCTCTGATATGATTAGTTGGAGTCACTCAGAGCAATGAGCTTCTTCTAGTTGCATTGACCGTAATTATTCCAGTTGGACGTCCCGTAATGGGACATCCATCTACTCCTGCCCAGACTCTTAGTTCTTGGGCCTTTGGATGGCCTGGAACTATACCACCAGCTTTTCTTAGTCTTCCATTTATGGGTAGCATATTGTGGCACTTTTTAGTTTTCAGAAGCACACGAGCCAGTTCTCATAATAAATTTCTCTATAGCCCCTAGAGCCGTGACGGACAGCACAAGATGAGATTGAATAAAAAATGAGAGAGAAGGGCTGGGGATGTGGCTCAAGCGGTAGCGCGCTCGCCTGGCATGCGTGCGGCCCGGGTTCGATCCTCAGCACCACATACAAACAAAGATGTTGTGCCTGCCGAAAACTAAAAATATAAATAAATAAATAAATATTTAAAAAAAAAAAAAATGAGAGAAGATGATGTGATGAAGAGACACAATAAACCCAGATGTACCAGTTGCTCATGGTCATTATTGAGCATTATGGACTCTACACAGTTGGACATGCTGGGCTTTCATTCAGCTGGCAGCACGGTAGGCTTGTTGTAGCAGCATCACCATAGACACACCGGGCTGTGTGGAGCACTATGACGTCTCGACAGCCAGATGTCACTAAATGGTAGGATTTTTTTTTCTTTTCTTTTTTGGTACCAGGGATTGAACCCAGGGGTGCTTAACCACTGAGCCACATCCCCAGCCCTTTTAAAAAGTATTTTTAGAGACAGGGTCTCCCTAAGTTGCTTAGGGACTGGCTAAGTTGCTGAGGCTGGCTTTGAACTCGCCATCCTCCTGAGCTGCTGGGATTACAGGCCTGTGACAGCGTGCCCAGCCATGGTAGGAATCTGTCAGCTCCATTTTGCTCTAATGGGACCATTGTCACATGTGAGGCCCACTGTTGACTGAAGTGTGTGATATAGGTACGCAGATGGCCCCAATTTATGACTGTGTAAAAGAATATCCACACAATCATTATGCTTTTTGCTTTTGGTATAGCATTCAATAAACTATAGGAGAGCACCAACACTTTACTGTAAACGAGGATTTATGTGAGGTGACTTTGCCCAACTATAGGCTGCTTGTGCCGAGCATGTGTATCAGGCTATTCGTGAGATTCCGGAGGCTGGGTATACTGAGTGCATTTTCAGCTTGTGGTATTTTCAATTTACTTTAGGTTTTGGGGGATGAAACCAGTTAATTGATAGAGGGAACACCTAAAAAATTTTTTTTTTCCCTCAAAAGAAGCTGGAGTTGTGGATCAGTGGTAGAGCACTTGCCTAGCATGTATGAGGCACTGGGTTCAATCCTCAGCAGCACATTAAATAAACAAATAAAATAAAATAAAGGCATTTGACTGTCTACAACTAAAAATACTTAAAAAAAATCTTTAAAAAAAAGACCCCAAAACAAACAACAAAAACAAAAGAAGCAACAGGGAGCCGTGGCACGTGTGTATAATCCCAGTGGCTCAGGAGGCTGAGGCAGGAGGACCCCAGCTTTGAAAAGCTAGCCTCAGCAACTTAGTGAGACCTTTAAGCAACTTAGAGAGACCTTGTCTCAAAAAATACAAAAGTAAAAAAGGCTAGGGATGTGGCTCCTGGTTCAATCTCCAGTTCCAAAAAAAAAAAAAAAAAAAAGGGAGAAAGAAAGAAAAAAGAAGCAGATGTGTAGGGTGTAGTCAGGAAGCCAGATCCTGGGCTCAGGTTAACCAGAAGCATAAACGCAAGTGATTGACCACCTCTATGTTCTTCCTAAAGTGGCCTGAATGGGACTGACAATGACTTTACACTACCAAAATACCACCCGAAGGGTCAAAGCCCCGAGGAAGTGGTATACTGAATTTCTCTTGGAAAGGATCTGAACCTTCCCTGGTGAAACATCCAGAACAGCCTCATCTCGTCCATGCAGCGGGGACATTGAGATCCCAGCAGTGAGTCCCTCACCTTTTGCATCACCGTGGCAGAGGCCCTGCTGACCACAGGACGTGCAGCTATCCTCAGCTTCTGCATCTCTGAATGACGACTCCCATGGCCCCCCTTCTGCTGGCTGTCTCCCTAGCAACATGCTCACCACAGTGTCCCCAAACCCAAACATGGATAGACAGTGGCTCTGTGCAGACAGAAAACCCGCCCCAATGCCTCCTAAGGGGTCCAGCCATTTTCCTCCCCCTCCCAGGCTGCAAGCGGGCTCCTAGAAATGTGGGCAATACAGCTGCACTTGACAGAAACCAAAGTCCACCCCCGCAGTGATAGCAAAAGGGTCATCAGCAACTCTCAAGGGAGGGTCCACACAACTCGAATAAATGAACCACTCTGTGGCCTTAGAACACAAGTGGAAGGAAGCCCCCAAAGCTCCAGAAATGCCGACCCAAGCAGTATTGCATTTCATGCCAATTTTCCTGTGCATTGTAAACACCTCCCCATTGCTCCTGCCTTCTCTTTGGCAGTGAGGTGTCGAGAGACCACCACAGACTCAAATTCCTTGCCCAGCAATGGCGGGCACTTCTCCAGTTCACAAGAACCAGTTGTTGAATTCACAGGTGTTTTGCAAGCTTCATGTTAAATCAGTAGTTGAAGTTGGTCCTGGGGGAACATTTACATCCCAGAAACTGGCAAACGCTACCCATCAGGGTTTGTTTGTTTCCCGGAAAGCTGGTTACCACATTTACCGGCACCCCACTGCCCACCTGCCACTCCCCAGGTGGGCTTGTCCCATTTCTTCACTGTTCCAAACTTTATCTTTACTTATAAAATGAAAATCACAAACCCATTCCCCAAAAGCTATTTTTTTTTTCTGCATCAGAACAATGAATCCAAAGTGCTTTGTAAGTTACAAAGTGATGGATAATGACCACATTATTTAATCTCATGTCCCAATCCTTAAAATATACATGAATTCATTGGCCTTCCTCTGCCTTTAGGAAAACTAGAAATTTCAGTTTGATTTTTTGAATGCTCAGGTCTGTCTTAGTCTGTTTTCTGTAAGCTATAAAGAAAAATGTTTTATTGTGGCTCATAATTTGGGTTCAAGGTAGAGGGGCAGGGTTCCAAGGTGGTGCAGGGAAAGGTGGAAACAGGGGGCATGCTATCTATCTATCTATCTATCTATCTATCTATCTATCTATCTATCTATGACAGTGGGATACATTACAAGGGAGCATGGGTATTTAAAAATGGCTTCTGTAGCAGAACCTCTTTTATACATTAATCTGTTAATCTCCTGATTAATTAATTAGGGCAGAGTCCTAATCACCCCTTAAACATTTTACCTGTCCCACTCTTAAAATCTCCTAATAATTATGAAATCTCAACATGAGTCTCAGAGGAGATGCACTCTATTCAAACCACAGCCATATCCCTAGCATTAAATTTAAAGTGAGGACTGCAGACTTTCTTTTCTCTTTCTTCAAGGAGAAAGTCGATATAAAAGATAGCAATATTCTAAAAAAAGTACAGAAAAGGCTAGACCTCTTTCTATTTTCTGGGTTCTTGGCATGTGTGAATCGAGGGCCAAGAAGATGGGTGGACCCGAACATGCCTGCACTAAGGGCTTCAGGCCAGAGCAGGAAGTTTGCCCTGTGAAGAGGAACCGACAGTCATCTCCATGTGCCCCCCAACTCTAGAACATTCTTACCTCTACTTATTCACAAGTCCATATTGACTTAGATGTTTTGCCCAAAAGGAAGGCATCCGGGCTGCCCCATCATGTCTCTATGAGTGCCTGTGTGGGTAGGTGTTCTGTGCACCAACAGGAAGGAAGCAGGGAGGGGGGCACATCTGGAGGGAGAGGGTCTGCGCGTCCCTTGGACCCCCAGATGGAGATGCTGAGTGGAAGACAGAAGCAGGGCCACAATTGTCCAAATAAGGATGCTATTGAAAGGACCCTGCAGAGAAGTAGTGTGGTGGCACCCCCTCCTCCACAGAAAATCTTCACTAAGCTTCTCCAGAAATCTTCACCATCGTTGATTTAGGATTGTCAGCAGAAGAGTCTACAAAAGAGTTCAGTGTAGGTAAACTTCCTGTTTTCCTGTTGCTCTATTTTACTTGGCCACTGGCCTGGAAGAAATCAGCACTCCAGGTGCTGGACACCCCTTTACTAGTATTTCACGAACATTTATCCAGGATCATAGTTTGTAGAAGTGTGTTTGCAAATGCAAAGTGGGATTAAAAAAAAAAAAGACAAGTCCTTTAACAAGGCCTCTGCCTTGAACTGGAGCTTCACAGAGATAATTTCTAAGATGAGAGAAGTTACCCACTGGGCTCCATGGTAACAGCTGGCAGGGGAGGAAAGAAAGGGGAGGAGCAGCTCTCCCCTTCTCAGGTGCTGTCCTTGAAGGGTTAACTTGCCCAGAACAGCGAAAGGAAGAGCTGCTTTATGTGAACTTCTGCAGACTGGGAGCTTCTGAGCCCCTCCCCTTACACGCTGGCTATAAAGTTCTGAAACTACCTGAACTCGGGGTTCAGGGGATTAATTGATTACAGCAAAAGTGGTGCCCTCTGAACCTGGCTGCAGCCAAATAAAACTGTTTCCTGCTCTCTTTGGTGCCCTGCCTCGTCGGGGCACCAGGACAGTAGATGTATGGTTTGGGTTTGGAATGTCCCCTAACGGCTCACGTGTTGAAGGCTTGATCCCTGTGTTTGTCAGCTTTTCGTTGCTGTGACAAAATACCTGACCAAAAAGAATTAGAGAAGGGGAAGTTTATTCTGGCTCACAATTTTAGAGGTTTTTGTCCCCTGGCCATCAGCCAGCTCCATTGTTCTGGGCCTGCGGTGAGATAGGACATCATGGCAGAGGGTGTGGCAGAGAAAGCTGCTCAGCCCATGGAAGGAGAGAGAGAGAGGAGCCAGGAACAAAAAATGTAACGCCCAAGGCCACGCCCTCCCTACTACAGTTCCCACCAGTAATCCTTTCAAATTATTAATCCAGCAAATGGATGAATACAGCTATTAGGTTACAGCTCATAAGGGAATCATTTCACCTCTGAACATGTTTGCTTTGTCTCATGAACTTTAGGGGTACACCTCGTATCTAACCCATAAGAGTCTCCAACGCAGCACTGTTCAGATGTGGGGGTCTGGGAAATGATTGAAGGCTCTAACTCCATTAGTGGGTTCATCCATCCACAGATTCATAGCTGAAGGAACTATTGGGAGGTGATGGAAATGGTAGGAGGTGATGGCACCTCATTGAAGGGCATTTCTTGTCCCTGGTCCCTTCCTCGTGCTCCATCTCCTTGCTTCCTGGATGCAATGAGATGAGCAGGGGCCTCTGCCACATGCTCTTGACACTATGATGTTCTGCTTCACCACACACCCAGCCAACTGTGGACTGAGACTTCTGAAACCATGAGCCAAAGTAATTGATTACAGCAAAAGCAGTGCCCTCTGAACCTGGCTGTAGCCAAATAAAGTAAACCTTTCTTTCCTGAAATGGATTTTCTCAGTTATTTGTGATAGCCACGGAAAGCTGACTAACATAGAACACCAAAAATAATAAAACTAACAAACAAAAAAACCCCAAACCAACCAGCCAAACAACACAAAAGGTTAGAATCAGGACTCCAGGAAGAATGCCAAAATCTTATTGGTGTTCTATTCTTCAGAGGTGAGATTTCTGGGATCCTCATACTTTTAAAAATACATTGACAAAAAACTCTCCCAGGAAGAAGTCAACATTTTTCTCCAGAATTAGAGGCTACTTTTAAAATAAAAATACGTGCCCATTGCAGAATATTAGGAATAACTCGCTAAGTGCATGTTATTATTATTTTAGTTCAAATATAGACAAGCACCTGATGTTCTCTAAATATACACAAAATCTCCCATAGTGGCCCTAGAATTTCCTACATGACAAGACATTCAGAAGTTATAGCACTGATAGGAGCTACCTATGCTGGATAAATTGATCAACCAAAAATAAAAGAAAAAAATCATTATGCATGGTAATTGACCAAAGCACAGAAGATACACAGTTAACAGAAAATTCTATCAAATTTGTGGTGAAGCTGTTTATGTTTTTTGCAATAGGCTCTTGCTACATTGCCCAGGCTTGTCTTTGAACTTGTGACCCCTCCCCCACCACACCAATCTCCCAAGTACCTGGGATTACAGGTGAATATCATTACTTGCAGTTTGATGAACTTGCTAAAAAACAGTTGCCACACCCAGTCTTTCTGCCTCACACATACATAACCAGTCCCCCCTCGGTGGGATTTTTATGTGGATAAACATTTAAATACACAGGACTCCTTACATCCCAGAAAAAAAAAAAACAAAAATTGGCCGCCAAGAGCTTCCAAAATGCTTTGCAAAAAATACAATATGATTGAGATTTAAAATGGTAAACATTTGAGCTAAACTCTTTGGATGTAAGACTGTCAGAAACACGCTCCGAAAAATAATTTTAAAAATTCATGGTGTATTCATTTCTTAAACACACTGAGAACGACTGTCATTATTTCAATGAGAAATGCCTGTGAACTCCTCCTGCCTGCTCTCTTTTGCTTCCTCTCAGAGACTCACAATGTGTTTCCAGGGCAACTCTGTTGCTAAGGGGGACCCCATAAGTACATCAGTGTGTTATCTGCAGCTTGGAGATGGTGTTAGGCTGAGAGGCAGGGTTGGCTGGAATATTTAGATTTAATTTAGGACTATTTTCCTCCATCTATTCACAATGAATCCACCAGAAACTGTAAGAGGTTTTCCATGTAGGAGGGAGAAGGACATACCCTTCCCCAGTTCTCCTCTGACTTTTTGTGCACTTACAATTGCATCGATCTTCCTTGAAGACCTTCCACTATCCCCCTTGTTACTTAGACACTAGGATCATAAGACAAAAACAATAACAGCAATTACAAACATTATTAAGATGCCACATGAGACTGGTTTGTTGAACATTTATAAATGGCAAGTATACACCAAACATAAGTTGTCAGCAATAAACAGCATTTTGAATCATTAATCGCAAAGATTTTAAACAGTAAATGTTTAGAAAGCCCCAAATGAAGCAAATCAAAATATTTTTGAAGTCTCCCTTTCAATGTCTCTGAAATCATATTCTGGCAAGAAGATTGTAACAGTTCATCAGAAATCCTGATTGGAATCCAGAATCTTCCACCAAGCCAACTTTCATTGATGTGCTGGGGACATGTTTTGTTGATGTAAATAATAATTCCTTAAACTAGCCCGTTTCTTGATTCCTGATTCTGTATGACCCCTGACTGCATGTGATGAGAAAGAATATTCCTGGAGATACCAAGGTGGTTTTCTGAGGCCAAAACCAACCAACCAAACAAATAAATAAAATAAAAAATAAGAAAAGGAGGGGGCCGGGGTGTAGCTCAGTGATACTTGCGTAGCATGTGTGAGGGAGGCACTGGGTTCTATCCTCAGTATCACCTAAATAAATAAAGGCATGCTGTTCACCTACAACTATACAAGAAAAAAATGGAAAAAAAAATAAGAAAAGGAAAACTCTTTGCTAACGGCATGGGGGAGATTGCTGAGTTGGGAAATGGTTTACCGGTGCTGGCTGCTGTGTTCACTCATGCCCTGGAACAGCCATGTTGGTTACACCTCCAATCCTCTATCACCCCTGAGTGACAGGAGAGAGAGCCATCAGACTGCAGTACTCAAAGATGGGCACCTCTTTATCAGAGAGCCCGTTCCTGAGCCAGGGGGTGCAACTGAAGAGCTCAGGACAGGTGGCTCCCATAGGCTGGGCAAGCCAGAGACACACAAGGAATGTCCAGGTAGATGTAAGTACTGGACCTCAGATGGGTCAGGATGAACTCTACCTCTTGGGCATTTGTTCCTTCCACCCTGTTCCCTGCTGCCTGGGGACCCATTCCTGCATACCTACACCCATCGGGTCCTTGGAAAATCTGGGGAAGAACAAAGCTCTGACTTGGTCAAGACATTCGTCCAGTGGGTGACTGTTTTAGTCAGCCTTTTCATTGCTGTGACCAAAAGACCTGACCAGAAAAATGTAGAGGAGGAAAAGTTTATTTGGGGGCTCAGGGTTTCAGAGGTCTCAGACCATAATGGCTGACTCCATTGGCCTGGGCCTCAGGCCAGGCAGAACATCATGGCGGAAGAGTGTGGTGGAGGAAAGTGACTCAGAACATCATTGCACCAGGAAGCAGAGAGAGCTCTGCTCAACCAGGACAAAATATGTACCTCAAAGGCACAGCCCCAGGGACCCACCTCCTCCGCCCCGCCCCCCTACAGTTACTACCAGGTTAATCCCTATCTGGGAATAATGTGCTGATTGGGTTAAGGTTCTTATAACCCAATCATTTCACCTCTTCTTGTCTCACACATGAGCTTTGGGGGGGAACCTCACATCTAAACAATAACAGTGACTAACCAACCCAGCGTGCCTGAAACTCCCCAGTCCAGGGGACCCTCCAAGGCTCTTCTGATTTTCATGCTGCTCAATGAATCTGCCTGATAGAGTTGACAATTTTATCACCACTCCTGACCTTCCTTTTCTGCTAAGTCTTGTCCAGCTCTGGGTGGTCATTTTTCAGTTTCCCTCAGAAAGAGTTTGCCCAGATTCAAAGTGCACTCGTACCCATACACCTGCAAAATGAAAACTGAACGCAGGCAGGAGGGAAAATGAATTTCCTGAGTATTTCCCTTTTAATTAATTATCTGGTCTTTTAATTTGTGGAAGGAAAATATGGTCAGTGTGTTACTGTGGGAACCTGTCCCACAGACAAGTCCCCGGAAGGCAAAAGGCAAAGCCACGGGCTTGGGGGTCCACTATCTGCATCTGGCTTGCTGAGCCCTGGCTGTCTCGGGTCTTCGTGACTGGGGAGGCCCTGCATGCCCAGCCTCCCCTCCCTCACACTGCTGATCTCTGGGAGGACAACTTTCTCAACCAAAGACCCGAGGAATGGAGCTTCCTGGACCCAGGATTGCGGCTGGCCATGTCCTAGTGAGAGGATGCAGATTGGTTGAAAGGGTGTCATGGCCGCCCCGCAGCAGGCTGCATGGATCTTGGACTCACCTCATGAGCTGCTCTGTCACCAGCCCTGAAAATAAAACCAAAAACAGAAACTCTCTGCCAAGCACAACCCCATGGAAAGTCTGCCAAGTCCCTCAGCCCTCATGGAATGCTTCACAGAATTCTCACAAGCTGAAAGGGCAGTGGACACCCTACCCGAAGGTGTACTGAGTGAGGAAACTGCCCCTGATGTGTGGGGACAAAGCGGTAGACTTAGGTGGTTGGAGTTCAAATTTGAACTTAGCAGCTTTAAGGGAGATAGATCCCCATCTCCAGGTGACCCCTTCCTTAAGATTAGCTGCCAGAGGACCAGTCCACTCCCGGATGGTGAGACACACTACAGAGGTGTGATGCTGAGGCTCTGTTTCTACCTGTGATGCACACAACTGCAGTGGAAACAATATCAACAGCTCACCAAGTTTTGATCATCCAATGGTTCCAAGTTCAAATGACTTCTCCTTCCTTCTCCAAGAAAGTGATGGCCCCAAATCACAATCACCTCCTAAGTCCAGAGGTGGTGTCATGTGCCCACATGCATAACTGTGTCAACATACACAAATGCACACCCACTTACACACCTCACTCATTGTGTACCACGCACACACACAAATGCACACATATACACATACAATACATACACATATCACACATATCATCTGTATATAACACACACAGAAAACTTCACAATACATCCCCCATATCACACACACACACATGCCATAAGCACACCAGACATACATGAATCATTCACACACACACAAACACATACCACATACACACACTTCTATGTCATTTTCTGAGGTTCCTGCATCTGATTGGATTTAGATTCTATTGGGGAAGAGGGCAAGGCTTTGGAGGAAGACTACCCCAAGACTCATCCTCAGTGTGGCACAGATTGAGCACTTAGTACTCAGGTGGTGTTAGACCAGGATGCAAGAAAAGACCACTGACTCCAATTAAAATCAAATTAAAGCAAGCTTATTATTTTGACCGGCCGGGCTGCCTCTCCCTCCCAAAACCATGGGAACAAGACAGCAGCAGCCGCTTTCCTGAAGCCCAGCTTTATAGCCCAGAAAGTTACACAAAGGGGGGGTTACAGATAACAGAACTCTGACAAGCATCACACTAACGGTAGTTTACATTTTTTGCTGGCCCCAACATCAGAATTTATGAGGACCATTAGAGCCTCAGAGAGGGTCGTTGTCTGGCCAGGGAAGGCCAATATTTATGAGGTGTCACTAAAGTTTCAGAGAGGGCTGCTATCTGGTCAGAGAGCCAGGCATGGGTGAGTTCAAGGCATGGGCAGGCATTGCAAGCAGGTTCAGAATTTGCAGTAATTTATAGTAAAGGCGAAATTATCTTTTCATGGCTTTGTGGCGAGATGGCTCCCAATTTTAAGAAAAGATCAGGTTGGTCTATCAGTGGACCCAATGCTAGGAAGGAGATTAGTAGGAAGGCATAGAGTCTTTTCCCAAAGTTTGCTCTGTGGTAGAGCCAAATGGGTTTTTCTGAGTATATCTTAATCTACATGTGCAGCCTCATCACACTCCCAAAAGCAACGGGGATAACTTCATGGTCCGAAACCTCAAACCATGAGCCAAAACAAGACTTTTCTCTTTAGAGGTATTTTGTTATAGTAGCAGAAAACTGGCCAAGACTGATGCTGACATTGGGGATTCCCCCACAAAGCTCTCTGAGTTCTCATGTGGCACCATACGCAATGCCCTAGACCAAGACCTAGAGCCCCGATCATCTTGTCAGTGGCGCTTTCTTCAGAGTGAGCCACAACCAGTGCCAAAAGGCATCTGGGGGAAAGCCTCTCACGGAATAGAAACCAACAGGAGCAGGCAACTTGGAGGAAATGATGAAAACTAAGAAAAGTCTCAGAAATGTCATGAACTTGGCCGTGAAACAGTGGTTTTCACTTTTAAATAGCTGGGGGAAAAAATCAAAAGAATTCCATTTGTGTCAGTCAGCTTTTTGTCAGTGTGACCAAAATATCTGATAAGAACAAGTAAGAGGAGAAAAGGTGGATTTTGGGTCGGTTTCAGAGGTTTCATTCCCCGGTCAGTTGGCTCCAGGTCCAAGGCAAGGTAGGACATAATGGCGGAAGGGCAAGGTGAAAGGAAGGGTATGGCTCATCTCAAGACAGCCAGGAAGCAGAGGGAAAGATAGAGATAGAGATAGAGATAGAGATAGAGATAGAGATAGAGAAACAGAAAAGGCCAGGGACAAGATATAGTCCCCTGGGCCTTGTTCCCTGTGACCTACTTTTTCCCATCATACCCCACCTGTCTACCATTACCATCTTCTTCCATAAGTCCATTTGGCTATCAACAGATTAATCTCTGATGAGCGCAGAGTCCTCCTGATCCAATCATTTACCCAAGGGCCCACCTCTGGACATTGCTACCTTGGAGACCAAGCTTTCAATGCATGAGTTTTGGGGGGCATTCCACATCCAGACCGTAACACTATTTAAGATACATGACAATCATAGAAAGTTCAGATTAACAAAGTTTGGTTGACACATAGCCTTGCCCTTTTTTTTTTTTACATCTCATTTGTGTACTGCCCACGTGAGAGCAGCTGAATTGAACGACTACACAAAGCCTAAAGTATTCACTATCTGCCTCTTTACCAAAAGGTCTGCCAGGCTCTGCTCTATCCCAAGCAATGGGGTAGACACTCAATGACTGTATTTCTCCATGGGAGATGTCTCCTCGAGGGAAGTGGAGAGCAAACCCAGGACATGGCATGTTCCCGTACACTCCATGGCCAAAAGCACACTGGGAACTCAGGCGAATCGGACAAGCTCCTCCAGTGTGGGAAGAAGACAGGACTTCTGGAAGGCAGCCCTTCTCACCTGGGCTGTTCACATCTCTGGAGCCCATGGGCATCATCATTTGATGGACGTCACAGACTGCCCACTGGCCTCGTTCTTTCCTTTCCCTCTCTCTCTCGGTGATGCTGGCTCCTGCCTGCCATCTCCTCCGTCTCTGCAGGAGCCACAGCACAAGGAGATGGAATGGAAGGGAATGATCACTAGAAAGGGCCTGAGTCACACTACCCTGAGTCCAATGTCCTCGGAAGGAAGCCTCCTCTCTAAAGTGCAGGACTGTTTCCTCAAGTGAAGGACTTTGCATATCAAGAATATAAGAGTCCAGTTCTCATTCTTGGGACTTCCCTAAGTTCCATGTCACAGGCTGCCAGGGCTTGTAGCACACCGGGGACATACACCGCAGTTAGTTCTCAGCATTCTGGAGACTTGAAGCTCAAGGTCAAATGCCAGCGTGGTCAGGTCCTGGTGAGAGCTCTTTTCTGGGTTCACAGATCACTCACTTCTATGAAGGATGTTGGTGGAGAAGGATCAAACTTTTGATCCTTCTGCCTCGGGCCCCGAGTCACTGGGATTTCAGGGGTGCACCATCATTCCTAGCCTGAGCTCATTCAGTAATAAGTGACAGAAACCCAATTCAAACCAGCTTGTTTTAAGGGGCACACCTAGATGCAGGTGTTCAGTGGTGACCTAACTCTCACTCCCACTATTTTTCTTGGCCCCATCCTGAGGCTGGTCTTCTCAACACGGCAGCAAGACACCCCATTAACTCCCGACTCCCGTGAGTCCTTTTGGTTCTTACCTGCCAGAGGAAGGGAGGGGTTTTTCTGAGCTACATTCCCAGGGAAGATGATAATTGGTCTATGGGTGACAAGCCAGACTCTAAGCCAATCACCGAGGCCAGAAGGTGGGTTTTCCGATTGCTCAGGACTGGGTTCACAGCACAAAAACCCAAAGTTTAAGTAGGACTTTGAGAATGGCCAACAGGAACTCCTCCCTGACCCCCCCAAAATGACCCTGGGCCCTTCTGTCCTTCACACCCAGGCAGTATCCTTGGTGAGTAGAGTCTACATTCTCAAACTAACTGGACACATGGACTTCTTAATTGGTTCCAAGGTCCTCATGAATATGAATCATCATTGATTTATCCCATTTTTTTGACTTATCATATTTTCAGCAGAGGAAATGGATACATTTTATTCATTTACCTCCTGCTCCCTGCAAAGGCCATATAATGGAAGGAAATGTTTCAGACATGAGTCATTGGTTTTACTCTTTCCTTGTCTTTGAGGACTTTCTCTGATGTCACAGAATTTTGTAGGTTACACCTAAACATTGCTGTGCAGCAGTATTTTCCACCTTTCCCTTGGAGGAACCCTGGCAAGATCTCATCATCTTGCAGCCTCTGACTGCTCCCTTGCCTTCAATCATGTAGTCTGAGACACCCACCAACTGCCCAGGCTGGACTTCTCTGCATTTGGAGACAATATGCTTGGGAGGATGGCCTGAGGTCTGCCCGTACAAACAGAACACAACAGTGCTCAGGGTGTAGGCACAGGATTTCTGTTTCTCTTTCCTGTGTCACTGTCCAGGTGAGGATAGGTGTGGTAGCAGAAGGCATCCTCGTCTGTCACTGGCTAGGATAGCAGTTGTGGTCAGGTGGCCTGCCTCAGCTGCATCTTTTCCACAAATGAGGACATGCAGCGTGAAATGAACCAGGCCAGGTGGCAGCACAAACCCAGGCTGTGTCCCCACCAAAGTCAGCGGAGCTGAGCAGGTTCCTCCAGGCTCCCATCTTGTGTCCTCAAGTTTCCCAGTATCAGCACCGTCCTGGATGGCGGCATCCCTGGCCCTTCTCTGAGAGGCGGACTCAGATGCGGGCAGGCTCTTTGCTCAGCTACTTCATCTGTGTGTAGCTTTTCAGATCCTAATTCACAGCTGGAGGGGAGGGAAGGGAGGGTCCTGTTGCTGGGGAACCTTAGCCGCTGTCTGCGCAAGGAAGCCCTGGAGTCTGGCTCCGTCATGCCTCCCACAGGCAGATCATGGAGGGGCTCCTTCCCCTACAGGTGACAAGTCCTTTCCCCCTCCACTTCTCTCTAAAGCTTGCTGACTTGTTGGCCTTTTTCTGGGTCTGCAGATGACCCTTTCTTGTCCACTCACACAACATCCTTCCCTCGCTCAGGGCCATGAATTCCCTTCTCAGTTACACAGCCTGGTTGAAGCTGGCCTAAGAGGAAGAAAGCGACTCATTATGGACCTATAGACCCGAGGAAGGGTAATGTGGTAAATTCCCTGGGCTTGCTTGCTCCCTCCGTGTGTCCCAGACTGAGTGCTGGAGAGGCCTGAAGCCTGCATCTGGAATGTCCCCTCAAGCCTGTGTTGAAAGCCCAGCCCTCAGGGTGACAAAGCCCAGAGTCAGGGACTGTAGGCCGTGATGAGGGTTCTGCCCTCCTTAGGGGATGGATCCAATTGCTGGATGAATACACTGATAACTGAATGGACTGCGGTGGGTGGGACCTCGCTGGATAAGGGAGGTCACTGAGGGGGTGCTCTGGAAGGGCTCCTCTAGCCCAGCCCCTCCTGTCCAGCCTCCTGGCTGCCGTGAGATGACAGCTCTCCTTCACTGTGCCCTTTCACCATGATGTGCTGCCTCCCCTCAAGCCCAGAGCAATGACGCCAGTCAGCCATGGACTGAGGCCTCTGGAACTGTGAGACCCCAATAAACTCTTCCTCCTCCAAGTTGTTTTCATCAGGTATTCTGCTCCCAATGATGAAACACCAGCACCAGTATAGATAAAACCAAAACAAAACAAACAAGCATAAAAAGATTACCAAATGCAAGATAAAGATAGACCTTTTTCTCTCTTTCTGGTTAAAGGCCTAGGAAAGGACAAACTCAACAGAGACTTAACGGGGACCCCCTGAAGAGACCCCCCCCGGCCTTGTTGGCTGATCTATACCCAGAGGTAGCTTCAAAGCCCCACCTGTTCCACCACCAGAACAGAAGTGTTTGGGACCATCCCTCTGTGGCCCAGCATCTGCTGACTCTCCAGCCAGTGGGAGAAGGAGACCCAGGCCCAGGAGAGTCCACGCTGACCTCAGAAAGTGGCCCAGCATACCAGGCAGATCATGGAGGGGCTTCTTCCCCTACAGGTGACAAGGGCAGGGATTGTGAGAGTTCCAACACCACCAAAAGGTGACCTAAACCAGAATCCAATTCTGAGGGCAAAATTGCCATTGGAACTACAGACCAGGAAAGTAGGAAGAACCCCCACAGTAAAATCAAACAGGGCAACTGTGTGTGAGAAGAAAGGGCTTTGCATGGGATCGAGAGTCTCCAGTCTAAGAACCGAAATGTCCCCACCCAAATGAAAATGATTCATTATACCAAGAACCACGGATAAAAATTACAAGTTATCTTGAAGCTAATTTTAAACAATAGGAAATCTCAGCAAAGAAATAGAAGCTATAAAAATAATCTAGTGGGCATTACTATGACTGAAAAATACAATAGTTCATTTCTTTAAAACTCACTGGATGGACTCAATTGTAGAGCAGAGATGACAAGATAGAATCAATGAACATGAGGACAGATCAATAGAATTTACTCAACCTGAACAGCAGAGATAAAATATACTCAAAATAGGAACAGAGCTTCAGTGATCTATGAGGCAGTGTGTGTGTGTGTGTGTGTGTGTATACAAAATACGTTTAACATTATTGAAATCTCAAGAAAGAATATGAAAAAGTATTCAAAGAAATGATGCCTGATGACATCCTAAATTTGGCAAAAGACATACACTTGCACTTCAAGAAGTTGAGCAAAATCTAAATTTGACAGTCAATAAAATTATATCAAAACACATCATAGGCTTGAAAATGAAAGAAAAGTAAATAATATCAACAACAGCCAGAAAGAAATGATGTATTATCTATAGAGGACAGCAGTATTCTCATAAAAAACTACTAGGCTTAAAGGAGATGAACAAAAGTTTCAAGTTTTAACGGGGATTGAACTCAGGGGCACTCGACCACCGAGCCACATCCCCAGCCCTATTCTGTATTTTATTTAGAGTCAGGGTCTCACTGAGTTGCTTAGTGCCTCAGTTTTGCTGAAGCTGGTTTTGAACTCATGATCCTCCTGCCTCAGCCTCCCCAGCTGCTGGGATGACAGGCCCTGTGCCACCGCACCCGGCTCAAGTTTCAAGTTTTGAAACAAAAGAACTGTCAACTGTGAATCCAATATTTGATAAAATGATCCTTTGAGGAAAAAGGGAAAGTAAAGACATTCTCATTTCAAACAAAACTAAGATGGTTCGTTGCTAGCATAGTCTTCTCTAAAACAGGTACGAAATCTTTATGAACAGAAAGAAAATGGCAACTAAAGTAGTTTTTCAACTTCAGAAACAAACAAAAAAGAGGGACAGAATGACTAAAAGTGGAGGCAAACATAACAGAATCTCTTTTAGCTTGTTGAGTTTCTATAATTATGTTCTGGGCTGGAAGCAAAGTTTATAACACCATCTGATGTGGTGCGCAGAGTACGTAGGTGAAATTCAGGGCAATTGTACTTAGAAATTGAGGAGGGTAAGAGGAACTCAATGAAAAAAGTGTTCTTCACACGATTTAGGAAAATGTCCATGACAGTGAACTGTGATAAATTACCTACAATAATTACTCAGTAAATTGTGATGTGAGATTAATTTTTTAAAAATATTTTTTTAGTTGTCAACGGATGTTTATTTATTTTTATGTGGTGCGGAGACTTGAACCCAGTGCCTCACACATGCTAGGCAAGCACTCTACCACTGAGCTACAACCCCAGCCTTCAAATAACATTTTTTTTTAACTTTGACAAACAAATCAATATGGAAGCAAAGATTTCAGGTAATCCACTGAAAGTCAAAAACAAACAAAAACAAATCCAACAAGACAAAACAAAAACATAAAAAAAAAAAAAACAGGAAAAAGAAACAGAGGGAATAAACAGAAAGCAAAAAAAAAAAAATAGCATACTGAGCCCTATTGATATTTACTTTAAATGTAAATTGCCTAAACATATCAATTAAAACTACAGAGATTGTCAGAGTAGATTAAAAATCGTTATTATTATATGCAATCTACAAGAAGATTCAAATTAACAGTATAGGTAACTTAAAAGGTCAGAATATGATATATCACACTGTTGTGGCTCTAATATGTATCTTAAATTTTATACATTGGACACTTAATCTCCAAACTCATAGGTTGATAGTATTTGGAAATGGGCATTTAGGAGATAATTAGGATCAGATGCAGACATGAGGGTGGGACTCACATGATGGCACTAGTGGCTTTATAAGAAGAGGAAGAGAGCCCTGAATTTACCAGCTTTGTTGGTCTCGCCCTGTGACTCCCTCCACATGCTATGATGCAGAAAGAAGGCCCTCAGCAGATGCTGAGAAGGTGCCAGTGCTAAGGTCTTGGACTTCCCAGCCTCCAGAATGATGAGTTGCATGAGCTGTACCATCAATCCTTTGATCTTAAATTACCCTGTGGTATTCAGTTACAACAACAAAAAGTGGGCAAAGATACACAAATCAATTTTTAAAAAAGAAAAAAAATAAATGTATTAATTTCAGACAACACTTCAGAGCAAAAAACATTACTATGGAGCAAGAGGAGCATCAGACAATGTAAAGGATCAGTACACCAAGAAAGCATGGTAGTCTTAAACGTGTGTGCACCAGACAACTGAGTTTCAAAACACATAAAGCACATACTGATGGAGAGGAAAGAACTTATAAGTATAGCTGGGGACTAATACCCCATTCATAGCAATTTCTAGAATTGCTAGACGAAATATTAGCAAGAACACAGAAAAGGTGAACAACCCCATCAAACAGGATGTAAATGAAACTACAGAACACCCAACTAAAGTAGAACTTTCGTTCTTTTCAAATACCCAGGAAAGATTCACTAGGATAGATATATCCACGGTCAAAAAACAAACCTTAAAGTTTAAAAGAATTAAAATCACACTGAATGTATTCTTGGATCAGAATGGAATCAAACTAGAAATTATTAACAACAACAACAACAAAAAGGCCCAGTAAAATCTCTGAACACTTATAACTTTAAAATGCACTTTAACTAGTCATGGGGCAAAGAAGAAGTCTTGAAATAAACACACAATACACACAGACAATTGAATGAAAATAAATCATCTCAGGTAATTCTGGACACTTATTCCTTGCTTGGTCCTGAGGAACATCCCCTGCTGAATAAATTCTTACAGAGACAATGGAAAGACAAAATAAAGTCATGTGTCAAATTTGTGGAACCAACACAGAGCCAAGAGTTATATTAATATGACTAGAGGGGGCTGGGATGTGGCTCAAGCGGTGGTGCGCTTGCCTGGCATGCGTGCGGCCCGGGTTCGATCCTCAGCACCACATACAAAGATGTTGTGTCCGCCGATAACTAAAAAATAAATATTAAAATTCTTTCTCTCTCTCTCTTTAAAAAAAATATATGACTAGAGGGTTTCATTAGAAAATACAGAAGGTCGGAAATAAAATATCTTGATTCTAACCCTTGAGGAACTAGTAAAAGTATAACCAGAGTCCTAGGTTAGGGGCCTGACTCTGGGGTCCCAGTGAACCAGGTCTGAACATCCCTCCCAAAAAAGCCAGTTGGAGAGAAAAATGGGATGATGGCAAGAAATTAATTTATTCTGTGTGGTCATACAGGGGAGAAAAACAGTAGTCTGGTGACTGCAAGTCTGTTTCTCTATGGGGCTAACAATGGTCTCAGGGTTATAGGGTAAGGGTTGGGGACTCGCATAGCCACCAAACTTGGTCAGCCCATGGTCTGATCACTATGTCAGGATTGGTCAGATGGGGTCCTGATGGTGATGAGAAAGTTGCTGCTGCTCTCTGGGAAGTCATTTCTAATTTGTCACTAGATGGTTCTCCATCAGACCTGTTGTTCCTGGAACCTAAGGTGACTTCAGTAGAGGGAGACATAGCTACATAGATCTGGGCAAGAATCTGACCCTACGTTTATGGTATGAAATGAGTCATGTGATATGAAAACAGAGATGCTAAGATTTTATCCTGTTTTTAGCTACCCATAAAACATCCCATGTCCTGGGTGAAAAGTCTGTGGTTTTAGCCAAAACAGCCTCTAAATCCCTGTTACAAAAAGACAGAAAACAGGAAAGATGAAATTCATGAAATTGAAAACAACAGAGAAAATGAAGGAAACAAATAATTTTGAAAAAAAAATCAATTGGATTGTCATGCTTTTAGCAAGTGAAAACATTTTTATGTGGACGCTTGTACATAAATGTTCATAGCAGTATGTTTTGTTTTGCTATTTGAAGATAAATCTTTTAAAAGTTTACAGTACATAATTGTACCTATTTATGGTGTGATGTTTTGATACTTGTATATACTGTGTAATGATCAAATCAGGATGACTTTACATACCCATCATCTCAAACATTGATCGTTTCTTTGTGGTGAGAATATCCAGAAGCTTATAGTTATTCTGAAATATACAAGGCATTATTGTTACTACGGCCACCCTCCCATGTGACAGAACACTAGAACTTTTTCCTACTGTCTAACTATAATTTTGACCAGTGGTTATCAGAGGCTGGGTAGGACAGAAGGAAGGGTGATAGTGAAACATAACTGTTTTTGTTTAATCTAAAACAGGAAACTACCCACATGTCTTTCAATGTGCAGTGTTGTGATACATCCATGCTGTGGAATACAACCAAAAGGAATGTTATTGATTCATAAAACAAAATGTAATCCTGCACTTAAACTCCTCACAAGGTCTGGAGGAACATCCCCTACTGAGTATATTCCTAGAGAATGAAAAAACAAAATGAAATCACATTTACACCTGTTGTGCTTAGGTATATTTTATAAACATGTACAGCAGCCCAGTTTAAGAGTCTATAATATCCAACACACAAAAGAATATTTAGCATTTTCAGATAATTTTCTAAAAGTACTATACATGAGATCTAAACCAATCTCCCAAGGGCAAGTATTTAAAAATTATTAATAGCTTACAAATAAATAATTAAAAGATGTGTCATAATGCTTTGGTTCTACTTCTTTGTGATGTCCTGATTACCTGGAAGGAAAGATTCTCTGGAAACACACAGGAATCACCAGAGCAGCAGGACCAATAGGGCCAGTTCTAGAAAACCAGAGTCAGCTAATTTTAGAGTCTGTCATTCAAGTTGAAATTAAAACATTTTCTGTAATCTACTTAGCCATTAAAATGTTTTAGCCACATTTAAGAAAATATTTATTTTCTTATTTAAAAGATGTTTGTGATTTGAAGAACTGAAAAACCCTCTCATGTTGTGAATATGCTAAAAAAAAGTCAAAAATTATGAAGGAATAATGAAGATTTCCATCCACTAGAGATTGATACTTAATAGATTTCCTTGTCGGGCAAGGAAAATCATATTAGCAAACCTCTCATCTTAACAGACTATGTGGTTTTTCATAGTTACCTACACGGATTGAGTTTTATATAAATGACACTTTTAATATATTACTTATTTTCTTCTTAGCCAAACCAGCAAAACTGACCTCAGAATCAAAATGAGATTATTTGAAATTACAAATGATTCAAAAAAGGTATTCATGGCACTACATTCAAACAGTTCCATTACACATACATCTTTACATTCTTAAAACATCTATTTTTTTAAGTCATTGTCGAATATGGTTTTACTAACTTCATTAAAAGAAACTCGAGGATGCAAAATAGTTGAATTACTTGCAAGGAATTTGAACGGTTCAATCCGCTCCTAGCAGTGCTGCGTCTTAGGCGGATACGCACATTGGTTCTCGTATACAAATTACATTTTGGAAAAAGCAGCAGTTTTTCAAAAAGCCCTTTTCTAGGTCTGTGCTTCGAATCGTTGCTCCCCCCCGCCCCCCACGGCGGCCAATTCAGCCGGGTTCAGGGGGAAGATCTGACTGCTTCCTCCCCAGGACCCCCTGGTCTTCTGGAAATGTCCCTGCTCCTGTCACCGCCCAAAGCAGGCTCTGAGTTGTGGCAGCAGGATCGCTTCCAAGTTCTCATTAGCATGAGGATGAGATCCATTTTAATTTCGCCCAAACGGACTCGTCCGACTCTTCAGTGATTCCGATTGGCCGCCCGTCTTTGTCATTTCGTGGCGCAGGGGTGTCACTTGGACTCCTGGCGTGGCTGGTCTCGGCTTGTTAAGGAAGTGGAGCCTGACCTGCGTGGGGCTCCTCCGCCGAGTCGTGACTGCTCCTCGCTGCGGGATCCTCCCCGACGCGAGGCGGGCGGCGGAGGCTGGGCGCACGTGTCGCTGCAGGCGCCGGGGGCCGCGGGGAGCGCAGGGCGCACGCAGCGCGCAGCAGCAGATCCGCCGCGAAGAGGCAGAGCGCGGCTCCCCGTCGCCCAAAGCCACAGACACCCCCGGAGCCCGGGGAGCACGCCACCCCAGGGTGCCGACGAGCGGTTTCACCGCTTCCCCAGGGAAACGTCGGCGCTGCTGACGCGACAGGGCAGGAATTGTGACATAGCGAAACCCGACCCGTCATCTGTGGTGAGAGCGTCTCCAAAGAGACTAAGGTCCTCAGTTGAGGTCTCTCCTCCGGCGACCGAGGAGCCCAGGCCATACCGCACACCAACCACAGGCATGAATCGAAATCGGCTTGCTTCATTAATTCATTATTATTATTATTATTATTATTATTATTATTATTATAGATGAAAGAAAGGGCAAGGTCGGGGAGGGAATTCACTTCTGAAGTTGTAAATGCGCTTCCATTCTTAATGTTCCTCCTGGGAAAAATGGGCCCACTTTTCACGGTGGTCTTTCTCACGAATCCACCCCCACCCCCCACTGGGTACTGGGGATTGAACCCAGTAACCACTGAGACACATGTCTACCCTTTTTATTTTCTGTTTTGTGACACAGTCTTGCTGAGTGGCTTAGGGCCTTGCTGAGGTTGGCTTTGAACTTGGCTTCCTCCTGCCTCAGCCTCCCAGTTGGCTGGATTACAGGTGTGGGCCACCGCACTTGGCTAAAGCAGAATTTTTTTTTTTTTGGCACTAGGGATTGAACTCAGGAGCATTTGGCCATTGAGCCACACCCGGAGCCCTAGTTTGTATTTTATTTAGAGACTGGGTCTCACCGAGTTGCTTAGACCCTTGCCATTGCTGAGGCTGACTTTGAACTCAGCCTCAGCCTCCCTAGCCACTGGGATTAAGGCCTGCTCTGAGTTTAAAGCAGAATTTTCAATGGACAGTAAATATAGAGGACGGAATCTGTCACAGGTGAAGCTTGTGGGAATCTGTAGAATCTTTGTCATATTTGGCTTGGCGTCCTTTCTTTGGATTTCCTACAAGATGAGAGATTAAAGATGCAAACTCTTCCACCAACCTTTTCCTTCCACAGACACGAGTTTCCATGTTTTACTTATTGGTGATGTGATTTGGAACACTCCATTGTTGCCCTAGGAAGATCTGGAACCAAGAATTTCATTGATATTAAGCACCTTAAGTACCTGTTATGCAAATATTCAATGGTTGAGAAAATATCAACACGTATCAATAATGTGTCACAAAATTGAGTGGGTGAATGTTGAAAAAATTTTTTTCAACCTGTAGTCCCAGCGGCTTGAATGGCTGAGGCAGGAGGATCACAAGTTCAAGGTTAGCCTCAGCAATTTATCGAGGCTCTAAGAAACTCAATGAGACCCTCTCTCTAATAAAATATAAAAAAGGACTGGAGATGTGGCTCAGTGGTTGACTGTCCCTGGGTTCAATTTCTGGCACCAAAAAAAAAAAAAAAATTCCCAGAGGCAGAAAGTGGGGACCCCAAAAGAGAGGGACAAATCGGGAAGGATAGATGGACAATACCACTAAACTTCTTTCCCCCATCTAAAGTTTACTTTTAGGTGGTCTGGCTTGCAAGCCCTGGATCCTGCTCCTTGCTCTGGGCTTTTGGAACTGCCCTCCCTCCAGCTTGAGGTTTGCCACTCAGGATCCTAGCTGTGACCCACTCAGTGTTTGGCCTCCAGGCCTCCAGAGAAGATGCCGTCTCTCCTGAAGCTCACCTGGATCACTGTTCTCCCTGTCTTCCTCTCTTACCTCCTCGGGGGCCTCCTGCAAATTGCTTTTTCCCTCCCTGAGGACATCTACTCCGGGCTCTCCCTGGGGAGCCTCCGATATCCCCCAGTACTTCCCCTTCCCACAATATAATGAGAAATGGCAACTGTCATCTCCTCACAACACATGTGCAATGTCATATGAAAATAAAAACACTCTGCATATATGTATAGATAGTAGTAATAGAGAATTGTCGGAGGAAAAATCCCGTTCAAGTAGTCCCTGCTGTGCTTTACTTAGCCAGCCTTAAATAGATAGTAAAAGCCTCTCACAATGCCTTTGTGTGTTGGGTATTAGAGACCCCATTAAAATGCATGTGCCGCACAGGGCTGTAAAACACACACAGCTAGCACAACCAGTGTGATGAACAAAAATGCAGCGTTCCTGTTTTCTGTTTACATATTTATTCGGTGGGGATAGTCAACACTGTCCCTGATCTAACAAGCCCCAAACTTGCTGGCCACTCCCAAGTTAAAAAATAATCTTATGGTCATTTTACGTGGTCAACATGGTCTCATTCTGTTAGCCCTATCCTCTCTCCCTGCCCTGGGCTGCAGGGAGAACTGCTGTCCTTTTTTCTTTCTTGCTTGTTGGCTGATTTCTCCGTGTCTATCGGCTCTTTCTGATCTCTCTGGACTTAGCTGAAGAAAGGACCCCCCACCCCCCACTCCCCAATCCCACCATGGAAACAATTGCAAAATGGCTTTGTCTTCTCTGGGACAGGTGTCTGCCAAACACCTGCTCTTCTCTGATAAGTGCTTTTATACACTGGATGTCTGTATATTCCCCAAACACATATGTTGATACTCTTGTCTCCCAATGGGATGGTATAAGGAGGTGGGACCTTTAAGAGACATTTAGGATTAGATGAGGTAGGAGGGTAGAGGCTCATGCATGGGATCAATGCCCTGAGAAAAGTCATGAGGGAGCCTGCTCCCGGCTGCTACCTGCCATGTGAGGAATGTAGGGCTCCAGCTTGACCTGATTGCAGCTGACTCCAGTGTAACCGCCATTCTTGCCTAGTTGGTTCCCCGCATAGTTTCCCAGCATACTGTAAATAGACAAAATGTTGGAGAGCTATATGGCGCTTTGTGACTAGAGCCTGGACACCATTAGCACCAGAATGTGCCGGACTCTTCAATATTAGCTTGACATAAACCTGGTATATTTGGACTTGGATCAAGTCACCTTTTTCCCTGTTGGTACTGGGAACTGAACTCAAGGGACCTCACATGACAAGTGTCTGATCAGTGAGCCACATTGCTAACCTTTTCTAAAATTTTAAGATAGTGTCTGGCTAAGTTGCTAAGGCTGGCCTCAAACTTGAGATCCTCCTGCCTCAGCCTCTCAAGTAGCTGGGATTACAGGTCGGCACCATGAGGCCTAGCTCATAAATTCACTTTTGTCTTGGCCAATATATATGCCTCTACTTTTGACCCAAATAACAGGGATCTAGTTGGCCTGGCCTCTCAGGACCATACTTCTGTCAGTTAGTCCCATAGTAAATTGTGCTGTGTGTTATCCTGGATCTGTCTGTCTCTTTCTTCAGTCTGAAATACGTAAAAGAAATGACGTGATGTGTTGCAGGAAGACTTTTTTCACAAACCTAAGGAGTTGGCTGTGATTGGCTCGTGAGCTGTAGTCCAGTCCCTGTTTCCCCTTCGCCTACACTACTGGTATTCCTACTCTTTATGTATGGTTTTTAAAATTCATGTTTTATTGATACACATCAGGGTGAAATTCACTGTGGTCTGTTCGTATATGTACACAGCATGATTTGGTGCATTTTCTTCTCCATCCCCCACCCCCTTCCCTCTCTCTTCCCTTTCCTCTTCATCCCCTTCCTCTGCTCCACTGATTTTGGTTCTATTTTCCACAGGGTCCTCCTTTTTTCTTTTATCCCCCTTATTTTGCTCAAGTGTCTGCAAAGGACAGAAAACATTTGACCCTTGGCTTTCTGAGTCTGGTTTATTTCACTTGGCATGATTGATCGTCTCCAGTTCCATCCATTTACCTGCAAATGCCACATTCCATTCTCCTTTACAGCTGAGTAGAGTTCCATTGTGTATGTATGCATCCCATTTTCTCTATCCGTTCATCTGCTGACAGGCACCTGGACTGGTTTCAGAACTAGCCAAAATAAGTAAAATCAGCATACTGCAGAGATATAGGCACATCACTGTTTATAGCAGCAATATTCACAACAGCCAAGTTTTTATATCTTTTAAAGAAAATGATTGTATACCAACCCCATGATTTAGGGAACAGTAGTTCATTTTGAATTCTCCAAAACCGTTTCCAAAAAATAGGAACTGGCTGTTCCTTAATGGTAATAATGCCCACTCATAAGATTATCTCTCCCTGGGTGGAGGGTGAAATTTAAAAGTGGTGGGAAGACTTTTCAATATGGACATAATTTCTTAATCATTTGTAGGCCAACTGAAATTCATTCATTCTTTCTTCCTTCCTTTCTTTCTAATAGGGATTGAACCCAGGGGCACTTAACCACTGAGCCACACACACTGTGTGTGTGTGTGTGTGTGTGTGTGTGTGTGTGTTAGAGACTGGGTCTCACTGAGATGGTTAGCACCTCGCTAAGTTGCTGAGGCTGGCTTTGAACTCGAGATCCTCCTGCCTCAGCCTCCTGAGCTGTTGGGATTAAGGGCGTGTCCACATGTTCTCAATTTTTGGAACTGTTTTGCAAAGGCTGAAGACACGGTACAACAGATCACACAGTCTAGTGCAGGGACTGGACTACAGCTCACGAGCCAATCACAGCCAACTCCTTAGGTTTGTGAAAAAAGTTTTCCTGCAACACATCAGGTCATTTCTTTTACGTATTTCCTATGGCTGCATTGTTGAACAGTGTGTCGGGGACCACAGTCTGCAAAGCCTAGGATACTATGTGGTAGAAGAAGTTCGCTGACCTCTGGACTAGCAGAAAGGGCTGTGTTCCAGAGACAGATGGCTCAGACACCAGCACTGGCACTTACTGGCTGAGCCACCCTGGGTTAATTGTTCACCTTCCCCTGCCTCAGTTTCCTCTTCATGGGTTAACGTGAGCTAACCCTGTGAGCTTAGAACGGTTCCTAGCTCACAGGGAGCACTCTGCAAATGTTAGCACTTATTATTTATTTGATGTGCGGCTCTAAGGATGTGCTTTACTTTCAGTTTTTTTGATTTTCAAATATTTTGAGTCTTGACTAAATGTATGTCTAATGGATACATCCATTCATGAAAGAGACTTGTTAAAATCTGCCACTGTCTTTGTATATTTAGATAAGCCAAAGGGGAGTTGTTAGGTCATACAGTTTTAGGAAAATCTTCCTGATAAAGGGTCCCTTGTTCATTAAGTAATGACCCTTGCCTTGGCTTGGGTAGGGGTCTTCTGAAGGCCCATGTGTTAAAGGCACTGTTGGGAGGTGGCAGAACTTTTAGGAAGCAGGGCCTCGTAGGAAGTCTTCCAGTCATTGAGACCAGGCCCCTACAGGGGCTATCAGAACCCTGGCTCCTCTCTTCCCTTCTCTTTCACACCCAATCATGCAGTGAACAGGCCTCTTCTGCCACAGGCTCCCACCATGAGGTACTGTGCCACTTGGCCCAAAGCAACAAGGCCAAGTGACCATGGGCTGAAACCTCTGAAACCCTGAACAAAAATAAACCTTTCCTCCTTTTAAGTTGATTACCTCAGGTGCTTCATCACAGTGACAGAAAACTAACTAATACAACTTTTATTAGTCCTCAAGATTTTCCCCCTACACTGTTTACTTAATTTGAAATTTATATAGCTATATCACCTTTCTTTTGTTTACTAACATAAAAAGTTTGTCTCACATCACTGTCAATATTTGTGGCTTATGTTCTAGGTGTCTCTATCATAAGCCATAGATCCTGGTTGATTTTTATTTATTCCAAATGAAAATTTCTGTCTTTTGTTGGATTCATTTAACCTATTTTTATTTGTTATGATTACAGATATATGTATTTGTATATATACATGTATATATACATGTGTGTATACACACACACACACATATCTTTGATGTGGTTTTCTGTTCACCCCACCTTCTGTTACATTGGTGACATTTTCTTCAAATTCTTTTTTTATATACTTGTTTGGAAGCTGTATTCTGCTTTTGTTAAGACAGAGACAAAAGAGAGACAGATATTTTTACAACTAAGTAGCACATCACAAAGGTTGATTCAATCACGAATCCATCCATGTACCCATCCCCCAGTGTCTCTCCCCAGGGCACCGACTCCTCCCAGTTCCTTAAGTTCCCTCCCAGGGATGATCTGTACGTTGGACAGCAATTTTAATTCTTCCACATGCTAATTGTCAAGCCTACTACTCCAGTCTCCCCTTTATCTTATTTCCCTTTCCCCTACTCCTCTATTCTTCCAGAAGGAGGAAACCTCCAGAGGGAGACGAGGAGTGTGGAGAAGAATTTGGAAAAGAGGGAGGGAAAAAGAAACATTATCAGAGCAACTTAAAACTATTGATAACACCAAACTGTGTCAAGGATGCAGAGAAGCTGGTTCACTTTGCAGCCACATTAATGTTTATAGCAGCTGGATTCGCAATAGCCAAACTATGGAACCAACCTAGGTGCCCTTCCACAGATGAATGGATGAAGAAAATGTGTTATGTATACACAATGGAATGTTACTCAGCCTCAAAGAAGAATGAAATTATGGCATTTTCAGGAAAATGGATGGAGCTGGAGAATATCATGCTAAGCCAAATAAGCCAATCCCCCAAAATCAGAGGCTGAATGTTTTCTCTAATTCACAGTAAGGATTAGGCAGAGGGGAGGGGATATGGGGGTAGGAAGCACAGTAGAATGAATTGGACATTATTACCCTATGTGCATATATGATTACATCACTGGTGTAATTCCACATCATGTACAACCAGAAGAATAAGAATTTATGTGTCATTTATGCATGATGTGTCAAAAATGGAACTCTACTGCCATGTATGACTAATTAGAACAAATTAAAAAAAAAGAATGCAATCGATTTCAATCTAAAAAAAAAAAAGAAACTGGGTTACTTATTTGTTGCCAGTTGGGATATTAAATAACAGAAAACCTTGGTAACCAGTTTCTTACAAAGATAAACATGCAATTACCATATGACCCACAACTTGTATACTTGAACATGTATCTCAGAGAAATATATCCACAAAACCTGCACATTAATATTTATATTTAATATTTATAAAAGCTTCATTAGTAATAGCCAAAATCCAGAAAAAGTTCAGGGGTCATTAAATAAGTAATTTAAACTGTTGCAATATATGGTATACCATGGGATACTACATAATTTTTTAAAAATGAACTGCTACAAGCAGCTACTTGGATGAATGTCCAGAGAATTATGCTAAATGAAAAAGTTGACACCAAGAGATTATCTCCTGTATGTTTTCACTTGTATAACATTCCTGAAATGAGAAAATTATAGCCATGGAGACCAGATTAGTGGTTGCTGGGCACTGAGGACAGTGGGTAGAGGGAGATGGGTGGGGCAGGGGATCACAGGATTCCTGATGGTGATAGAACTGTTCACGGCTGGTGATGAACTTGCACAGGACTGAACACATGCACACACACAAAACAGTCCGAATAACACTAGGTGAATCTCAGTAAGATAAGGGCGTTCTATCAGTGTCCATCTCCTGGCTGTGATATGGTTCTACGGTTTTGCCAAGATGTTACCATTGAGAAAAACCGTGTAGAAAAGGCACAGGATCTTTCTATATTATTTCTCACAGCTGTATGCAAATCTACAATAATCTCAGAATTTTAAGGTTTAACAATAGATACTATATTTGTAGCAGCATTATTTGCAAAATAAACTTAAATGTTTATTTTGGTTCAAAGTTTCATAGGTTCTGTCCATGGTCGGCCAATTCTATAACTCTGGGCCCTGGGGTAAGGTAGAAGGGTATGGTGGAGGAACCTCAGGTCATGACAGCCAGGAAACAGAGAGAGCTCAGTTCACCAGGGACAAAATGTAAATCCCAAGGTACACCCCCAGTGACCTACTTCCTCTAGCATACCCTACCTGCCTACCTTACCACCCAGTACAGTAGTTCTTTCAAATTGTTAATCCATCAATGGATGAATCTACTGATTTGATTACAGCTCTTCCCATATGACCTCTGAACATTCCTGCCTTTGTCTCACATGTGAGTTTTTTGAGGAAGCCACATGTCTAAACTATAACCGATGCAGAGTGTCAGTTTTGCAAGATGAAAAGAGTTGTGGAGATAGATGTTGGTGAATGTACAATGTCAAATGTACTATGCCATGCTTAAAAATGGCTAAGATGGTAAATTTTATGCTGTGTGCATTTTACCACAATTCAACATTTTTAAAATTTAATAGTAATAAAAACAACTAGCCTAAGTAAAGAAGAATGGAAGTAATTCACTGGCTTACACTGGCATGGGGTTATGTCAGGTATGGCTGGCTGCAGGGGTTCAAATGATGTCATCAGACATCTTCAGATCAGCTACTCACTCTATCACCTTCATTTCAGGCCAGTTCTCTCTACTTGTGAGCACAGATGGCCAGGGACAAGTGCAGTTTCCTGTTGTTTAGAATTAATAGCCTCCAGATAGAAGATAAAAACTCTCCCTTTGCCAACAGCCACATTATTCCCTGAAGATAACTCAGTGTGGCCAGTTGAGGCCTCGAGTCACACCTGGGAAGGTAGGGGCATGTGAGTAACTCCCCTGCCCAGTATTCCCTGGGATAGACTGGGGGTCCATTTCCAGAAGGAAGATCAGGCGGATATCTACTCTAAGGGAACACAAATCTGTGACATCAAAATTATACTGGGATATGATGCTACCTAAGTATAAAGAGTCTTTTCACCAAATAAATAAACCCTGGAGCACCTAGACATAAAAATGGATGAAGCTGTAGCTGTAGCTCAGTGGTAGAGCACTTGCCTGGCACATGTAAGGCACTGGGTGTGATCCTCAGAACCACATAAAAATAAAAAAAATAAAGGTATTGTGTCCATCTACAACTAAAAATATATATATATTAAAAATAGATGAACTCATGCATTCACAGAAACAATTCTCTAGTGATAGCTAAATCACTAGAATTATGTAGTGTTCAAATTTTACATTATGAAAAAATAAGAACTTATAATCAATGGAGATAAAGTGGCTTAGAATTAGGAACAAAAGTTTTCTGTGCTTTAATAGCATCTCTTTCTGCTGTATTTGGCAGGAAGTGTAATGTCTAATGAGAGTCTCCCTTGGGTGTTCTGGAATCCCTCCTCAACACAGTCTGCAGGGATCACGCTGGGTTGGAGCACACTCAGCAGGTACACAACAATGAGCCTAAGGTACTTATCTTTGCAAATTGAACCTCCTCCTATAATCAGAACTTGTGCTGAGCAGCATTTGCAGCGTTTGTATATTGAGCGAGACCTAAAAAGAGGCTGTGGGATGATGTCTGTGGCCTCGGCTCTCACTGAGTCAGGGTGAAGAAGGCCACACACATATCCTGTGGACAGTCTCTGTTATGGCTTGGATCTGCTGTGTCCCCTCACAAGCTCTTCAAAAGCTTTATTGCCAACTGGAAAACTCAGAGGTAGGGATTTTAGGCAATGATTAGGACCCTGATGGAATCAGTTGGTTAATACATTCACTGGATTAATCCACTAATCCACTGGTTGCTGGATGGACTACTGGGTGGTAACTGTAGGCAGGTGGGGCATGGTTGGAGGAAGGTCACTGAAGGTGGGCCCTTGTCCCTGGATCCTCATGGATGCACTTCTGTTTTCTGTGTCTCTCTGCTTCCTGGCTTCTGTGAGCTGAGCAATTTTCTTGCACCATGCCCTTCCACCATGATGCTCTACTTCACCTCAAGCCCAAAGCAATGAAATCAGCTGGCCACAGACAAAGATCTCTGAAACCCTGAACCCCAAATAAACTTTTCCTCCTCCAAGTTGCTATTGTCAGATGTTTTCGTCACAGTGTTAAAAAAGCTAACACAGCCCCTGTCAGCTTTTCCCACACTCTTCCCTCTACAAAGTGCAGAATGCTTGACAGAAGAAAGATACAGGTGACCAAGGTGGTGCAGGTGTGTCCAGGAAGGGACGACTGGGAGAGAGGTCAGGATCTATCCCAGGGCAGGGCCTGTAACTCGGGTGGGTGGTTCTGCCAACCGTGGCTTGTTCTATGTAGCACTAGGCCACGCCTGCTGTGCTTCCCAAGAACTCAGCCTATTGCCTATTTTATCCTGGATTCACTCCAGCTAGAGTAAGTTCATTTGTAAAAGATCACAGACACTAGAGGGTCAGGATTGACAGGTTGGTTGACTCTGAATGCACCATCCAACTTTCACCACTGGTTGTGCTAAGCCCCTGTGCACCAAGCAATGCCACCCTCTGCTACTGGGTGGTAACTGTAGGCAGGTGGGGCATGTTGGAGGAAGGTCACTGAAGGTGGGCCCTTGTCCCTGGATCCTCATGGATGCACTTCTGTTTTCTGTGTCTCTCTGCTTCCTGGCTTCTGTGAGCTGAGCAATTTTCTTTCACCCTCTGCTAGTCCCCTGGGTCCTCTCAACAATATCCTTCACTTCTAAGTAAGGGTCACAACTGGTGCTTTTACTTATTTATTTATTAGTTCTAATCAGTTATACATGACAGCAGAAAGCTCTTCGATTCCTTGCACACAAGTGGAGCAGAATTTTTCACTTCTCAGGTTGTACATGAAGTACAGACACACCACTCGTGCAATCATATATGTACTTAGGCTAATTATGTCTGCCTCACTCCAGTTTTTCCTACCCCCTTCCCCTGCCTCTTCTTTGCTCCATCCAGTTTTTCTCCACCCATCCCATGCCACTTCATTATGGATTAGCATCCACTTATCAGAGAAAACATTTGGTCCCTGGTTTTTTGAGATTGGCTTAATTCGCTTAGCATTATATTCTTCAACTCCATCCATTTACCTGCAAATGCCATAATTGTATTCCCTTTTAATGCTGAGTAATACTCCATTATGTATATATACCACAGTTTCTTTTTCCATTTATCTATTGAAGGGCATCCTGGTTGCTTCCACAGTTTAGCTATTGTGCTGCTATAAACAATGATGTGGCTGTGTCTCTGTAGTGTGCTGATTTTAAGTCCTTTGGGTATAGATCTAGGAGTGGGATAGCTGGGTCAAATGGTGGTGCCATTCCCAGTTTTCTGAGGAAATTCCATACTGCTTTCCAGATTGGTTGCACCAATTTGCAGTCCCACCAGCAATGTAAGAGTGTACCTTTTCCCCCACATCTTCACCAACACTTATTGCTGTTTGTAACCTTAATAGCTGCCATTTTGACTGGAGTGAGAATCTTAGAGTAATTTTGATTTGCATTTCTCTAATTACTAGAGATGTTGAACATTTTTCATATATTTATTGGTCAATTGTATATCTTCTTTTGAGAAGTGTCTTTTCAGTTCCTTAGCCCATTTATTGATTGGATTGCTTGTTTTTTTGTGTTAAGTTTTTTGAGTTCTTTATATACCCAGGAGGTAGTGCTCTCTCTGATGTGTGTGTGGCAAATATTTGCTCCCAAGATGTAGGCTCTCTCTTTACTTCACTGATTGTTTACTTTGCTGAGAAGAAGCTTTTTAGTTTGAATCCATCCCATTTATTAATTCTTGATTTTATTTCTTGAGCTTTAGAACTCTTGTTAAGGAAGTCAGGGCCTAATCCGACAAGATGAAGATTTGGGGCTACTTTTTCTTCTATTAGGCAGGCATAGGGTCTCTGGACTAATTTCTGGGTCCTTGATCCACTTTAAGTTGAGTTTTGTGCATGGTGAAAGATAGAGGTTTAGTTTCATTTTGCTGCATATGGATTTCCAGTTTTCCCAGCATCATTTGTTGAAGAGGCTATCTTTTCTCCAATGTATGTTTTTGGCAACTTTGTCGAGTATGATATAACTGCATTTATGTGGGTTCTGTGTCTTCCATTGGCCTACCATTGGTCTATTTTGGTGCCAATATCATGCCATTTTTGCCACTATAGCTCTGTAGTATAGTTTAAGGTCTGGTATTGTGATGCCTCCTGCTTCACTCTTTTTGCTAAGGATTGCTTTGGCTATTCTGGGTCTCTTATTTTTCCAAATGACTTTCATGGTTGCTCTTTCTATTTCTATAAGGAATGACATTGAGATTTTAATTGGAATCTCATTGAATCTGTATAGCACTTTGGGTATTGTGGCCAATTTGACAATGTTGATTCTGTTTATCCAAGAGCATGGGAGATCTTTCCATCTTCTAAGGTCTTCTTCAATTTCTTTCTTTAGTGTTCTGTAGTTTTCATTGTAGAGGTCTTTCCCTTTTTTTGTTAAATTGATTCCCAAGGTTTTCATTTTATTTTATTTTATTTTGAGGCTATTCTGAATGGGGTAGTTTTCCTAATTTCTCTTTCAGAGGATTCATCACTGATAAATAAAAGTGCATTTGATTTATGGATATTGATTTTATATCCTGCTACTTTGCTGAATTCATTTATTAATTCTAGAAGTTTTCTGGTGGAATTTTTTGGATCCTCTAAGTATAGAATCATGTCATCAGCAAATACTGCTAGTTTCAGTTCTTCTTTTCCTATTGGTATCCTTACAACTACTGCTCCTCTATGACACAAGCACCAACTCAGAACCAAAGCTGAGTCACTGCCTTTGTCTAGAAGCTCTCTCTCACTGAAGCCAGCACAGTCACTTCTAGACAGGGGCTCCCACGGTCCTCTGCACATGTCCACTAAGGATCCATCACACTGTTCCCTGGCTGCATGTACATATGAAGAGTCCAGGGTAGTTCCAGATGAAAGATACTTCTTAATGAAACTGAATTCACTTATTTTATTACTCATGATTCTCCAGAGAAACAGACGAATAGTATATGCATGAGACAGAGACCGAAATTGACACAGAGACGAACAGAGGATTTATTTTAAGGAATCGGCTCTCATGATGATGGAGCTGAGAAATCCAAAATCTGCAGGGCAGGCTGGAGACCCAGGGAAGTGTTGGTGCTACTGTTCAAATCCAAAGGCATTCTGGAGGCAGACTTCCCTCCTTCTCAGGGTTGATCAGTCTTTTTCTTAAGCCTTCCACTGATTGGATGAGGGCCAGCCATATTACAGAGGATAACTTGCTTCCCTCCAAGTCCCCTGACTTATATGTCGATCCACTAAAAACACCTCCATGGGTGACATCCAGACCGTTGTTTGACCCCATAACAGGGAAATGCGACCTAATCGAGGTGAAAAATCAAATCATGTTCATTTTATATGCTTTGTTCAACACTTAGTAAATAGTCAATAAGTGAGGAAGGAAGAGAGAAGGAGAGGAGGAAACAGAAAAAGAAATCAGCCGGTTCTGAAAATGTCTTGGCAAATCACGAAAAATTATTAAAATAAAAAATGCAGTTTTCCTAATGCCTACTTCGAACGTCAGTAGCTTGATTATGTAAGTTCTGAAGCAATCACTGAAAAATAGATCACATTCAATTACAAACAGGGCTAGAGAACTAAACACGGGCAGTGGCACATGGTGCACTACGTCTGACAGAGTCCAAACTCTCCAGGAGGCATTTGGGGACCTTCACTTGCTGGGTCCTGCTCTTCTCTCTTAAGAGGCTAGACCAAGAAGGCCAGAGACAGCTAGGGACTACTTTCCCCACCCTAACACATCTGCTTTTATTTGTCTCCTACTTTATCCAGCCAGAAAACTTTTTTAGATAATTAAAACAAAGAATACAGAAACACTAAATAGAATACTAACCCCAAAGAGTAAAAATCTAAATACATAAAATCATCTCCATAGACTCAGTCCTCCTGTTCTATCCACTTAAAGGAACAGACCCAATTGTCAAAGGAACTCCCTGTGCGGATGCGTAAAAGACCCACAACATAAGTAACACTCTCCCAGACTGATGTTTTAAGTCTCAGTCACGGACTTTTAATATAGGGATTTCAACTTCTATTATTTTATACTCACTGCTAATCTTTAGTAACACATGCATATTCACGGATCTCCATAGTTTACAAGCTAGGTCACTGCACACTAGCTGAATAAACCATTTCACCATGGGAGCACAAGCTTAAGATTTGAAAGCAAGAATGGATCCACCACCTCCCACCCAGCAAGTGAAAAGAACAAGAGTGATTGGCAGAAGGATTGGCAGAGGGGCTCCTAGCTGCATCTGGGCTTCCTCAGTGGATGGATGTGCTAAAGTTTATGAGAAGGCAATTGGGTTCATGATTTCTATAGTTTCAATGTATCCCCCAAAGTTCATAGTTTGGAAACTTCATCCCCAATGCAAAAGTATTGGGAGATGGGACCAAATAGAGGTGTTTTGTCCTCGTGGGTGGATAGACATTATTATGGGGGAATGAGCTGGTTATAAAAGTGGGTTGGCTCTCCCTTGCACTCACACTTCCTGTCTCCAGTCTCTCTGCCTGGCATGCTCTCTTGCCCTTCCACCTTCTGCCATGGGGTGACACAGCTAGGGGTTCCTTTTCAGATGTGAACCCCTCCACCTTGCACTTCTCAGCTTCTAGAACTATAAGGAATAAATATCCGTTCTTCATAACTTGCTCAGTCATAGCAGCACAAAACGGACTAAGACAATGATCCATCTAACCTGATAGCAACCAGTGTTAAAAAAATTATTCATGACATGTTAAATCACAGTGTATTTGTCATTTTCCATGGCTGTAAAAATACACCTGAGGCTGGGTACTTTGAAGTAAAGAAATTTATTATCTCATAGTTTGGGAGTCTGAAGCTCCAAACAGCATGGCACTGGCTCTGGCCAGGGCCCACCTGGCTCCATTACATCATGGCAGATGGAATCACAGCAGGAGCACATGCCAGAGACACTGTGAGACATGAAGCCAGGGGGGAAGGTGTAGGGGTTCTGTGTCTGGGATTGGGGTCCTTGATGACTTCATGGCTGTGACATGCTTGGAGCCTGGGAAAGTTTCTGTGCAAAGGCATAGGATGCCTGGTTGCCATGGTAATGCCCTCTATGCTAGAGTCTTATCAGCTTCGACCTTAATCTTAGGCACATAACTCCTGGGAATAAAGGAACTTTTTGCTTAAAAACTACAATGTTTCACCAAGATCCCGTGCTCCTGGAGCTGCCCACCTAACAGTAACTTCAGACAATGGACTTTCTTGAGAGCTGCACAAAGCTCCTGACATTGCATATTGTAACTGTGAAATGTAACTGCAGAATAAGCAACTTAACTGATACTCTAAACAATAATGTGGTTATGGTACTAACGACCTAATGTGACTTATTGGTATAGATAAACGTGGCCGCTTGGACAAAGAGCCACTCTGCCACCTTCCCTGCCTCTGCACCTTGTCTCTGCGTCACCTCTTTATTATTATTTTTTTACAGGAAGGAGTTAGTCACAGTTTTTGTAGCATTCCTCTCAAGACACTAACTAGGGTCCTGCAAGAACTATATTCATCCCTTTCAAGGGCAGGAATTAAAAAAGGTGTCTACAGAATAATAATGTTTGTCATTGAAAGCCTGAATCCCATAATGTACTTGATTAGAAGAAATCTTTTTTCCAAAGATGGAAAATATCACTGAGAAGGGGACATGCTTTGACTCACACCTCTCCCTGGAACACTGCAGGGAGAGGATCATGGAGTGGGGGCAGCTGGGGCTCCCTGGCCCTCTGGGTTTTGAGACAGGAGCTCATCATTGTCCATGCCAACGTTAGGTCCCACGCCAACGTTAGGTCCTATGCCATTAGTTCCTGCATCTGAAGAGCCTGTCTCACCTCAAGCACAAAGACGTGGAGTCCGCTGACCATGGCCTGAAAAATGCCTGAAACTGTGAGCCAAAATAAATCTTTCCTCCTTTGAGTTGTTTATGTCAGGTATTTTGGTCACAGTGATGAAAAACTGACTAACAGAAGCTTTCTCAGAAGTGCCTACATCTGCACAAGCAAATATCAAAGCCCGCAGCCTCATGTTCTCCGAGAGCCGAGTGTGATAGGGAAATAATCTAGACAGAGTTGCGGGGTAAATCCAACTCGCCACCTGTGATTCTAATGGCATTTCTTGTCTCACACTTGAACACATGGTCGACTGGTTCAAGCCTTGGGAGACTTATTCATGCCATCTGTCCAGGATCTTACCAGTTTTAAAAATTAAAGATCCATGAGCCAGGTACCCACCTCAATTCTGGTCAAATGGGAACAGTTAGCTCCCTTGCTTAAGCCCAGTGGGACTCTGATAAAAGCCAATGACTTGAGACCCTCCAAACAATACACCCTGCATGATTCTACTGGCACAGAATTTAAAAACAGGCAGAAGTATTGCTGTCAGAAGTTGGGAGAGTGTTAACTCGATGAGATTAACAACTGCAAAGGGGTCCGTGGGTCTTGGGGAGCTGGTCAACTTCTAGTTCCTCACCTGATGTTGGCTGCATTGGAGTTTCAGTGTGTGGAATTTCTATGAGCTGCTCCCACACTGAGGCAAAGGATAGGTTTTATGTAGGCAGATAGAAACGGGGACCCCAGAGAAGGGGGTCCCACCACCCCAGATTGAAACCCTAGGCTAAAATTCGTTCTTTGTTTTGGGCTGCCTAACTGAAAGTTCCACTCATGCTTGGGTTCCCAAACCCTCACCTTAGTCAACTTCAAAGAGTTATTTTTAACACAAGCGGTGCTTTTGTTTTAAGGAACAAACTCAGGTCAACAAAGATATTAAGCCATCCCATTATGGGAAGAAGAAATTAAAATCGTATGCTTTCCATTGAGACAGAGGGACCTTCTAATGAAAGACTAGTTAGTTCCTCATCAACAGAGCGTGGAGCTCCTAGACAACAGCCACCCACCCGTTGGCAACCCTCTCCTGGGACCCTTTCCTCTCCTGGAGCTCCACTTTCTTTCTATCACTCTAATGAATCTTGTTATTGTGTGCTTTCTCCCTTGTTTCCACAGATTTCATTCTAAAAATTTGCGAGACAAAACCCCCATCCATCCACGCTCTGTGTTGCAATTTGAGATGTGCATTTTGCATGTCAGAATCTAAAGGGAGAAGGAAAGACTAGGCGTGAACATTTGGGAATGATCAGACTGTGCAGTATTTAAAATCATAAGAAGATCAAGTCCTGAAAGTGGACAGAAAAGAAAACAAAATCTAAACCCTGAATTTATTGGGCACTCCAAGGTCTAGGATTTGGGGGAGTATTCCCGGAACAGGAGGCAAAAGGGGAGGAGAAAATAGTATATACTTTCCAGTGGTTCTACGAGAATCAAGAATGGATCCCAGGATTGGGGTATGTGAATGCTCCTCGGTGACCGAAATGAAGGCAGATTGCACTGGTTCCACAGACAACAGGAGTTAAAAAATGGAGACCACCAGGCATGGTGGTGCACTCCTGTAATCCCAGCAGCTCTGGAGGCTGAGGCAGGAGGATCTCAAGTTCAAAGCCAGCCTCAGCAAAAGCAAGGTGCTAAGCAACTCAGTGAGACCCTGTCTCTAAATAAGATACAAAATAGGGCTGGGGATGTGGCTCTGGGGTTGAGTGTCCCTGAGTTCAATCCCTGGTACCAATACATACATACCAGACATGGAGACCAGACATGGAGACCAAGCTTATAAGAGTATTTCCTATGGACTTTATAATGTGAATCTAAGAGAGGTACAAGGTAAGGTTGTGGCCAGAAAGGAAAGAAGAGTCAGGTTAAGGATTCAGTTGAAGAAGAGGTGAGAGGTTTTTCCTCTTCTATGGGTCTGCTAATCTTTACATTGGGATCTGTTTTAAAGCTAGTGATAACGATAAATAGGTAGGTAGATGGTAGAAATAGTTAGGTGATATGAGATGAAAGATAGATGACTGACATGATAGGTAAATGATGGGTGATAAATACATAGAGTCTAGATAGCCGATAAGTAGATGACAGCTAGGTAGGAAGGTCAGTTGATGATAGGTAGGTGGATATGATAGGAGACGGGGTGGGGAATTTATTTAATCATTCTATTGATTAAAATAACCTCATTAGGAGAGACTGACCAGGGTCCTTGAAGAAGTGATATGGGACATGAGACTTGGATGCTCTGAACGTAGGGAGAGGAGGGTTACCAGAAGAGGGAAAAACTCACGCAAAGCCCTAGTGGCGGGGACCTGAGGCACAGGCAGAACTGAAAAGGGCCAGTGTGGCTGAAAAGTAGAGAGGAAGAGAAAGTAGAGGCAAGGGATCCCAGAGAGGTCCACGGGACAAGCCAGGCAAGGCCTTGTGGATGCTGAGGGGTGCAGATCTTGGTGGTAAGAGGAAGTCTCTAGAGGCTGTTGAGCAGGAAGTGATGTGGTCACTGTGTGATGTGTGGAGACAGGTCAGAGATGAACAAGAGAGGATGCAGGTTGGTTCCTGCAGGAGGCCAGTGCCCAGGTCAGCGATTTGGGGTACCCTGGTCCAGTCCTGAGCCTGTAAATGAGAGAAGGCAACTGTTTCAGGGGAGTCATGATGTGAAGGAGGAGGGATTTGGAGTCAAGGCAGGATCAAGGGTGAGCCCTGGGATTTTGGCTTACCCCACTGAATGAGTGGCCACAGCCTGTGCTGGCAGGAGGGCACTGGAAGGGATCAGTCTGGGATGTGCGAAATGTGGCTGCAAAATTGCGGAGAATCAGAGGCAGATGTCAACAGACCCCATCGAATGCGAGAGATCCCTTTTCCCAGCAGAGTCATTGTGACACAGGTTTTCATCTTGTTCACCAATCCTGACCCCAAACATGACTGCCTGAACTGTGAGCTAGTGGCTTCCTACCCAATTCTTCAACCCAGCCCCATAGTTATGCTCCTTCCCATTCCTAGTGGGTGACCGAGACAGTGGGAGAGTGGGCTACCAGGCCAGGGATGCAGCAGTCAAGATCCACCTGACCCAGCCACCTTACGCTGTAACCAACATGTGTGCTCCTGAGGAGTGCTGAACCTGTTCTCCTAGAAACCTATAAGTCAGCAAAACCACTGGAGTGATACCTGCAGCTTCACAACCAACCAGATCCTGGTTGACTTCAATACCAGAAATGTGCCTGATGTTATTCGCTTAAGATAAACCAGCCACATTCAAGTTTGGATGAAATCACTTTTGTCCTGGGTACTTTATAAGCCCTGTCCTTCTGATGCAAATCACAGGGACCCACTTGTCTTGCTCACACCCAGGACTCACTTCTTTCCATGAGTCTCCCCAGTAAATCGCACCCTGTGCAATCCTGGATCTGTCTGCCTCTCTCAGGTCTCACAGAACCTTGGGCTGGGACCAGGTATTTTTTTTTTCCAGAACCCTGGGTATCTGAGTTTCACCATTGTCACTCAGAACTGCAATATTAATCATATTCTCCTGGGAGAACTTGTTAAGAACACCAGCTGTTCCTTTATATTCTCAACCCTATGGAGTGGACGAAGGAATTTGCAGTGGTTAGAGTTGAGAACCTCTGCAAATGGCAAGCAGACGCAAGATAGTTTCTGCTTACTCTAGGTAGAAGTGGATTGTCCTCACAGAGAAACCAAACCCAGAAACTTGAGCAACACCCACCAACATGAGACCAAAGAGGAGAAGTGAATAAAGAAGGTGCAGGTTGGCAGAACTTAAGGAAGCCTCCAAAAAGGTGAAGCACCCTGGCCTGCATGGTTGGTCACATGACCATGTGTAGCTGCAAGGGAAGCGGGGAAATAGAGTCCTCATTCTAAATAGGCATGTGTTCAGCTAAAATGATATTTTGCTCTGGGAGGACAGAATGATAACAAACCACTCATAGACTATCAGTCTCACCTTGTAATTTCTGAATGCTTAAAATAGTTTACAAGATAAAATAATTGAAATTCTGGTGACAATTTAGATTATCTCCATTGATTCATTTCAACATTTTCAAAATGTTCCAATGGTTTATAATCATCCACAGTGAATTCTAAATAAATTCCTGCATTTTATCTACCTCCATCCAACATTCTCTTAAGTTTAAAAATATTATTGACTAAAATAAAACATATTGTAAGCTAAACTTCAGTACTGACTTTGCTAATTTTTATAAGATACATATCAATTAAGAATGTTTAACACAATAACTAATATACCACCATGCTGTTGGCAGCTATTCATTGTAATTCTAAATGGTAGGACTTTTTGAAATGTGTTTATTTTAGCTTTAATCCTGTTCCAAATTTCTGCACCAATAAGACACTTTCCTCTCTGTAGCTCCATCTGCTAATTGAAATTTTGTTTTAGGAAACCATGGTGACACATGTTTTGCCATGACACAGAGTGGAAGGAATCAGTTCCAGGTTCTTTGGGCAAAATTGAGCCTCTTGCAAAAACACAAAGACAATGAAAATATCGGAAGAGGTATTCTGTAAGAACATCATACAGGCATTCTGTGATTGACAGACTACCACAAAACAGCACCTAGCATATCTTCATAAAATGCATGTTTTGAACCTCTAAGCAAAGTGCATTGAATTTGTCATACTCTTTAATGTGTAGGGTCTGATCAGCATCTGTTTGAAGAAGCTTCTCTTGTTCTGTGTTGCTGTCCTGCTCAGAGCTGCCTGCCTGTCTGTTTCTTTCTCTATTGCCTACAGCACACACCTCCTGAAGGAGTGTGTCTTAGGCTTAGATGTGTTGCTGTGTTGTAGTGCTGTTACGTGTGTGTGTTCACGTGTGTGTGTGTGTGTGTGTTCATTCATACAATGGTTCTGAGCTTTTCTCCTCTGGCTTTCCCTTTTGGGTACCACATTTAAAAAATTATTCCCCATGCGTTTCAAAATAAGCACCTTCTCTATGTTGATTATCTTTCCTGCACAAGATCAAAACACTGCCTCATCCTACCACTGGCACCATGAGCAGGGTTGTCCAGCTTGCATGCAGATTCCTCTGGGACATGCAGTCCACAGTGGGTCTCAGGGACAAGGACAACTGCGTCCTTCACTTCAGTCAATCTTATGGGTCAGAATCCCAGCATAAAGTGGATGAGAAATCTTCCGTGAAGGTGATTGGAAGAGGGTCTAATAAAGAGAGTGTGCAAAAAATATGGCCTAGGGAATCCACAGGGACTGGTGCAAAACACCCTGGGGTCATCACAGTGCAGCTTTGAACCCCTCTGGGCCCAAGAAGAGGGGTCTTATAAAAAGGACTGCCCTTAAAAAGAGAGAAGTGGCCAGCAGCAGAGGGACCCAGCCAGGTTGTGGTATCCTGATCCCCTCACCTGTCTCCCATTCTCCAGTGCTCCCCATTGGTGAGCCCATTGGAGAAAGCCTTGGGGACAGTAGGAAAGTGGGGACCCAGGGATGGTATAGGCCTGGCTGTGTTCTATGTTGTAAGCAGCAGTAATCCAGACAGTAGGAATTTAATCCAACATGCACACAACCAAGTGGGTTCCTGGGAGGCAGCTACCACCAAAGCCAGACTTCTGTCATTCTTAGGTTTCTCCGACCAATCCATCGTGAGAAACATCTGTGAATAATGCAAAACCATGCTGCATTTGATGGGGTGTCTGCTGTGACACTCATGGTGTTGAGGGGTTTATCTGTGTGCATGCTCCATTACAAAAAAAAAAATATTCCCCAGGACCCAACTCCAATCAGTTAAATCAGAATCTGGGTCTCAGGTCTGATGTTGCTGTTCTTGTGTGAGCATGTATGTGGGTGAGTGGATGTGTGTACACACCTGTGAGTGTGTGTATGTGTGTGTGTGCTTGTCTGTGAGCACCCAAGTACACATGTGCATGTATGTGTTGAGTCTTAAATCTCAAGGGGAAAAAATGTGATTTCTAGACATAGTGTTATCAAAATGTCATCAGAGACAGTCTCAGGAGGATGAGCCCAGAGCCAGGGAGAGCACAAGGCCAGGTCCTGAGTCCTCTTTCGTTCTCTCTCCTTCCTAGGCCAAGTTATTTACAGATGAGAGCAGCAGGCCCCAGAGAGAGGAGAGAATTGCCTGGCCACAGGCCAGTGCATGGCCTGAGGTTCCCGGCATGGTTCTGCAGGCAGGTGACTCCAGCTCTAATGTCACGACCACCCCATGGAGCAGTCCAGCAGGGAGGGAGGGCATTTTTCAATTGCTGTCAGCAGGGTGTCCAGTGAGGACAGTGGTACAGGGCCAGGCCTCTGTGTGGCTTCTGCCTGCAGGAACACTGGTCACCTGCAGATGCAGCAGGCTGGATTCACACCTGAATTGCATTACTGTCAACACAGTTTTAATGAGTTTTCTAAATTGAAATCATTCACTCGATGATTGTGAACTCACTCTCTGCTTAACGAAAATGCATTTAAATAAATATCCACTTGAAAACCCTAAACCCGAATTTTTCTCTCCCCATCGGGTCAGTCTAAGTTCACCATAAGCACTTGGACTTGTGTGGTGGTTGCAGCATTCAGAGAGGACTCTTGTGTGTTATTCTCTGCAGGTTGAGAAGCAGTTCTGGAGGGAATCTTCAGGGCCAGGTACTGGCCAGATACCTCTAGAACTTGCTCTTTTTCATGCTCCTAAACATGCTGAGACAGATGGCAGGCAGCATCATCTATGATGAAGAACAGGAGGAAGAGTGAACTGAGATCATCAGCTCACAGTTTTGGAGGTTTTAGATCATGACTGATTGGTCCTGATGCTTTGGGGCTAGTTGCAAGACAGCCCATCATGGTGGGAGCACGTGGCAGAGAAAGACTGCCAGATCCCAGGTAGCATAAAAAAGAAAGGAAGAGGAGGGGGCTGGTGTCTCAGAACCCCCTGCAACAATATGCCCCCAAAGCCTCCCACTGGACCCCACCTCGTAAAAGTTTCCATTGCTTCCCAGAAGCATTGAACTTAGGCCTTTATTACAATGAGGTGATCATAAGTAAATATGACCTGTATCCAGAACATAATGAACATACAAAGGGATGCAAGTAAAACAAAGTGTGTATTAGTCAGCCCAAGCTGTCATAACAAAAATACCGCAACACAAGTGGATGGCTCAAACAACAGTACTTGTTTCTCATAGTTCTGAGGTTGGAAATCCAAGATCGAATTGCCAGCATGGGTGGGTTCCACTGAGGGCCTGCCTCCTGGCCTGCAGTCAGCCACCTTCTCACATGGCCTTTCCCCAGGCATGGAGAGATAGAGTCAGAGACAGAAATAAGAAGAGGGACAGAGCACTCTGGTTTCTCTTCCTCTTCTCATAAGCCCTCTCCGATCAGGGCTCTGGCCTCACGGCCTCATTTAATTTTTATTTCCTCCTCAAGGGTCCCATTTCCACCTATAGTCACATCCAGGGTTCAGCTTTGACATATGAATTCTGGTAAAGCACAATTCATCCATAACAAATCCATGCTATTTTTCACTCAAAATTTGGGGAGAAAAACTCCTAATAAAATTAACTGGTGGTCTGAGCATCAAGAAACTGACAGCTTCACACTTTGCTGAAGGGAATATAAATTAGTCCAAACATGCGGATGGTGTTTTGTCACTTGATGTCAAATGCCTTCAGAGCTATTCTAATTCTGTGAGCTTATTCTAAGAAAATGACCAGGGATGTGCCTTAAGATTCAGACCCAAGAATGATTAAGAGTCATATTTTGGAATGTTTAAAACCTGGAAATGTGATGTTCAAAATGGAGAGTCGGTTAAACAAATGGTATACAAAAAGTAAATTTTAAAAATTAATTAATTATGAATAATTAAGTAAATTCATACACTGAAATCCTATGTAGGCATATGTGCAGATGAAAGGAAGGAAAGCTGTGAACCATCTTTTAAATTTTATATCTTTTAAAATTTGTTCTTTTTGGATACACATGACCCTAGAGTGCATTTTGACATGTTATACATACATGGAGTAAAATTTATTCTAATCAGGATCCCAATCTTGTGGTCGAACATGGTGTGGAGTTTCACTGTTTGCATATGAATCCACATTTAAATACAGGTAATGTTGATTTTCTATTTTTGCTTGCCTTTATTGCCTGAGTCTTACAGTGAGATGTACAAAACAAACATTTGTAGAAGCTTTTAAAGAAGAATGGAGCCTGGGCCAAGAGCTGTCCCTGACTTTGTTTCTCTTAATCTTACAAATCATATCCCCGATAGCTCTTTTACCAAAGTCACCAACTGGAGGACTGAGAACTTCCTATCCCCTCCGAGTCCCTCACAACCTACAATAACAAACTTGATGCCCCAATTGATCTTAAGGAGGAACCAGCTGAACCCTCTTATCTATGCACCCTGACGCTGCTGCAGGGCTCCCAGTGATGCTTGAAGCAACTCAGCTCCTCATCAGCCAGGATGCAGGGGCTCTGCTCACATCCTGCTTTGCAGGGGTCCAGCCTTAGTGCTGTCATGGCCACATCCACTTCCAGGTCTGCAACCTTGACTTGGAGTCCTAGATGGCTATCAGACCCACACCCACACCCTATGGGCTCTGCTGGGTGGCACCCCAGCATCCCTGTGCTTAGCCTTGACCACACCTTTGCCACCTCCACCACTTTCACCCCAGCAAGTCCCCTCGATGCAGACAGCATTGACAAGAACAACCTGCTTAGCAGGCAGCACTTGGCTCTTCCGTGTGCCAGGAGGAGAGGGCAAAGGAGGAGGAAATTAATACTCACTGACCTCCAACTAGGCTCATAGCATGAACTATCTCCTTCAGTCCTCATAACAGCACAGCAAGTGGATTGTATTCTTCATTTTTTTGTTATAATTGTTAGTATTGGGGAGTTTTGCTTGTTTTAAAATTTTCAATTGGCATATAATTCTACATATTTGTGGGGGGTACTGTGTGATATTTCAATACATGTATGTAATGCATACCCTGGTCTGATGATCAGGCCAGCTGGCAGGCCCATCACCTCAAAGGTTGATCATCTTTTGTGTTGGGAACATTCAAAATCCTCTCTGCTCAAAACGTACAATTAAGTGTTGTGAACCATAGTTATCTTACGGTGTTATAGAACATTAGAAGTCATTCCTCCTGTCCAAGTACACCTGGGACCCATTTTAAAATGAAAAAAAAAATCAAGGCTAAAAGTGTAAATGTCTTGCCCAACATATTAACAAGTGCACCCGAATCCTTGATCCTTCTGGTACTGTTACTTACAACTACCCAACTGTTTTGTTGTTGTTGTTTGCAAGCTCCTGCCCCACATAAGTGCTGCAAAATGAAAGCAAAGACCCAGCAGAAACTACTTGCTGGAAAGAAGAGTGTGTGGAGTAAAACCAGAAAGTAAACTAGATCAGTTCCAAAGAATCATGGGTGAAGGAGGAAATCAAACTACTACCCAATATGTGAAAGCTGACACTGGAGACAAGCCAAAGATAAATACCAGAAATCAAGACTGAGGGAGTCAAGAAAGATGTCAGCCAGAGCAGGAAGCTGAGAACAGACTAATGCCAGGTTGGATATCAGAAGGGGGAGGAATGTGTTCATAAAAGCTAAATGACTAGGAACTCAGAGAATTGTATTGGTTATATGGTCAAGCCAGGGGGAGTAAGAGAAAAGGAGGTGGAATGAGGGGGAATCAGAGAGGTAGATAGATATATGATAGAGATAGATAGATAGATAGATAGATAGATAGATAGACAGACTTGACTTTGCTTGAGACACTTGCTCTTGGAGACCATGATGTAGGGAAGCTCAAGCAGCAGTGTGGAGGCCCACATGAAGAGGAACCAAAGCCCTAGACAAGTTCCAACTGAGCTACTAGCCAACAACCAGCACCATGATGCTGTTGAGTACACCAAATGAGTGCACCTATCATTCTGCCTCAGCTGGCATGGTGGGAAATAGAGATGGCCACGTTTTGTCCAATTCCCTATCTGAGAACAAAACAAATGATTGGAAGTTTTAAAGAAAAAAGAGATGCCTTCTTATAACTTTAAGAGATTGATTCTATTCTCGAATTCATAGATGATGAAACAAAGACTTGGGATAATTAAATGCCTTTCCTAAGCAAAATTTCCATCCAGGTCTGAATGTGAAGCTCATCATTTTGGCCCCTCATGCTGAAACTGAGATTCAACACCAGCTGACGTGCCACCATCTCTCCAGATGTACACAAGAGCACTACTTTACCAGGAAAACGTCTTCTCTGGGGTTACCTGTGGAGCCTTCCTGGAAACCCTTCAGGATGTCTCAGATGAACACCTGCACACTGCCCACCCCACTTTGAAGCCTCCCTGCCTCTCTGCCCATCACCTAAAAGGTTGATCATCAAGTGCCTCCTACAAGAAGGTATGCCCTCCTACCCCTCTTTGCTTTCCATTCCCCACTAACCACCCAGTCTATCTGGAAATGCTCTGATCTTATGGGGGTTTTTTACAGCCAAATTTAATATCTCCCTAATTTATTTTTTTTGTGGTGCTCAATTCCTATGGTTTTGGTCTAGAATGTTCTGCATCTATCAGGGGCCTGATCCTCAGAGTGGCACTACTGGGAGGTGGTAGAACCTTTAAGAGGTGGGCCTAGTGAGAGGTCTTCAGATCAAGGAGATTATGAGACTCTGGTCTCTTGCACTTTTTCACATCCTGACCACAAAGACAGCAGTTGTGTTCTGCCACCTGCTCCAGCCATGAAGTGCCACCATGCACCCAAATCAACAGGACCCATCAATCATGGACAGAAACCTCCAAAACTGTAAAAACAAAACAAAACAACAACTTTCTTCTACGTTGATTATCTCAGATATTTATGACGGTGACAAAAAGCTTCTATTTTTATTAAATGCATTTGATTCTACCTTATAAAAGTTATCTTCATTGAGAAGTAATATTTATGTAAATTATACTTGAAATTTAATCTGTACTAATTTATTTATCAAATAAATCCTCTTTTTAAAAGTAATTCATCCTAAGGTCTGGGAATGTAGCTTAGTGGTAGAGGGCTTGCTTAGTGTACACAAGACCCTGAGTTCAATCCGTAATGCTCCAAAAAGAAAAATAGGCAGTTCATAATATGACTATTAAAGGTCCTTGGCACTTACACAAGTGGCATATGGTTTATTATAGACGGTATTTACTTACTATAGTGAATGTATCTTGGACACCCTAACTCTTGTTCTCAGAATCTACCCTGGCTTCTCCAACCCCATGTCTATCACAATAAAAAATCCCTAAGGGCAAGGACCTTGCTTTGACTACTGCTGTATCCCTATGCTCATAACACTACTAGGTAGCCAGGATACACTTCATAAATGTTGATAAAACTGATGATTTCCACAAGGAGTCCCCAGTAGTCAATTGGTCTCAAGCCTATGAACACTAAGTCAGTAAGTGGTCCATGAAGATAGTAATATTTCAGGCTGTGGGCAAGCTCAGTTAGAGCACTTGTTAGGTGTGCCTGAGGTCTTAGGTTTCCTCCTCAGCACTGTGAACAAACCAACCAATCTCAAAAAGGTAGCAGTATTTGGAAGTAGAACAGAAATGGTAGTCTCTTCCAATGGACTTAACCTATAATATAAACCTTCCAGAGCTCCCTTCTATGTTCTGTGGACCCAAGATGAAGAGGAAACTTATCTTTAAAGAAAGCAAGAATCGGGCTGGAGTTGTGGCTCAGCAGTAGAATGCTTGCCTAGCACATGTGAGGCCTTGGGTTCCATCCTCAGCATCACATAAAAATTAAAAAATAAAATAAAATTGTGTCCATCTGCAACTAAAAAATAAATATTAAAAAAAGAAGAAAGCAAGAATTACAGGAGAAAAAAAGTGTTTTCAACAAATGGTGTTGGGAAAGCCAGATCCTTATAAGAAAGAAGTTGGACCTTTACTGATTTTTTGTGGGGCGGGGCAGGGCCAGATACTGTGGACTGAACTCAGAGGTGCTTTACCACTGAGCTACATCCCCAGTCCTTTTTTATTTTTTGAGATAGTATCTTGCTAAATTCCTGAGGTTGGCCTCAAAGTTGAATCCTGCTCCAGCCATGAAGTGCCCCAGCCTCCTGAGTGGCTGGAATTAGAGGTGTGTGCCACCAGTCCTGGTTATAATAGATTTTGTGGGTGGATTCGTAACCTGAAACATTGCTGAATTTGTTTCTTAGTTCTAACATGCTCACACATTTGCGTGTGTGATCTTTAAGGTTTTCTACATATAAGATCGTGTCATTTGCAGAGTTCATTGTATTAGTCATCTGTTAGTTGGATACCTTTCATTTCCTTTTCTTGTCTAATCACTCTATAAAGGACTTCTAGTGCTATATGGAATAGAAGTGGTAAACAGTGGACCTTCTTGTCTTGATTCTCACCTTAAAAACAAAGCTTTCAGTTTTTCATCATTGAAAATGATGTTAGTTGTGGCTTTCCATATGTGGTCTTTATTATGTTAAGATAATTTATTTTTGATTCCTAGTTTGTTGAGTGTCTTTTGAAATCACAAAGGGTGTTGAATTTTGTGAAATGCTTCTTCTACATCCATTGAGATGACTATGTGGGGTTATTTTTTTTACATTCTGCTTACATGGTATCATATCACATTACTTACTTTTATATGCTGAGCTATCTCTGTGTTCCAGGAATAAATCACACTTGGGCATGGTGTGTTATTCTTTAATGAGCTGTTGAATTCTGTTTGCTAGTTTTTTTTTTTTTGGACCAAGGATTAACTCAGGGGCACTTAACCATTGAGCCACATCTCCAGCCCTTTTATTTTTTTTATTTCGAGACTGTATCTTGCTAAGTTACTTGGGGCCTCACTAAGTTGCCGAGGCTGGCTTTGAACCTGCGATCTTCCTGCCTCAGCCTCCTGAGTTGCTAGGATTACAGGTGTGCAGCACCACGCCCAACTGTTTGCTAGTATTTTGTTGAGGAATTTTGCATCAATATTCCTCAGGGATATTTACCTGTGGTTCCCTTTTTCTTTGGCTTTAAGTATTCCCTTCTCTTTAATTTTTTTGGGGGAACAGTTTAGGAGGATTGGTGCTAATTCTTTAGATTTTCTTTTTTAGAACTCACTAGTGAAGCCACCTGGTCCTCAGCTTTCCTTCATTGGCAGGTTTTGATTATTGATTCAATCTCCTTACTAGTTCTAGGTCTGTGCAGATTTTCTATTGCTTTGTGATCCAGGTTAGGTAGTTCATAGGTTTCTAGGAATTTATCATTTCCATTTAGTTGATTCAATTTGTTAATGTGTGATTATACATAGTATTTTCTCATAATCCTTTTTATTTTGCTTTTTTCAGGTCACTATTTGGATGGAATGACTTTTTATTCCTTTCACTTTCAACCCATGCCTGTCTAAATTGTGTCTCTTGGGCTGGGGATGTAGCTCAGGGTGGAGTGTTTGCCTGGCATGAAAAAAAAAATCCAGCATATATTTATACATAATAATGTTTTTGGATGTATAAAATAAAAGTTATAAGAAGTTACAAAGGCAACCAATTATATTTTAAAAATACAAGTCACATACAACTATAGGTATTTATTTATGGTTTCATAAAATATCCAGATAGAGTGGTGGTAGTTATTATTATAATTTGAGATAGTGAGAAACATAAAGGATTTAAAAAAATGTACCGATCATCAACGACTGTGGCTGTTGCCTGCAGTAAATCCAAATTATGAGGATTCGTTTTTTTTCCCCCCATTGAATTACATGGACCCCAGATTATGAACCCTGTTTTCTTAGAAGAATATCTGTTGGTAAGGACAGATGTTCATGTTATCATTAAGTGAAAGCAAGGTGATTTTATTTTTGTGCAAAATATAGACAGAGGATGAAAGAGTGCACTGAATGTTGGCAGTGGTTATTTTCTTTTTTGCATGTCTATATTTTAAGTGCCCGTGTAAATGGCGGTAGAAGCCCTGCCCTTCTCATTTCACAGTGCTCTCATGATTACCTGCTCCACATTTACCTTCTCACTAGGTCATGGGATCAGGGGGGCAGGCCCTGGGGCTCTGGATCATGGTTGGTGCCACTCCTTCATGGCAAGGGCTCTGGGCCTCTCCATGCTCAATCCCCGACGGCACGGCTTTAGTGTTCAGCCTTCCTTCATTCATTCCGTCACCTGAGCATTCACTGGTTGGTCTTTCCTGAGATGTGAACGAGCCTGTGACACATGATGGGCTGAGCTGAGATGCTGGGAGGCTAGTGCAGCTCCCCCCTGCTGAGCTCAGCGTGGCCTCGTCACTTGCCCTGGCTGGTACAGTATGAGCAACGTGGTGATTGATTTGTGTCATTTCCTGGTGGAAAATGGAGGGTCCTTGCTCCTGAATGCAGTCGTATGCAGGGTCCCACACGGAGGCTGCTCTGTTGGCTGAGTCCCTGAGGGTAGAGAACAGAGCCTTATCTGACCCAGGGCGAAGGTGTGGAGAGGGCAGTCAGTAAGCCACAGAAGTGTTGGGGGTCTTTTGTTATCACAGCATAACCTGGTCTATCCTGGTAATGCCAAACCAGGCACGGGGATCTGTATGTTTAGTCCTTCCAAAAGTTAACTGTACCATTATAGGTGGTAATACCAGGCAGTAAGTTATGCCTGACATTAACTTACTGGCAGGTAAGTTAAGGGTTGTTTCCCCCTGCGTCACACCCCTGTTGTAAACGTCTGACTCAGGGAGGGAACTAACCACCGGGCAAAACTAACCTGCCATCACAACTAAATATTATCAAATGTCAGCCCTAGGCTCAACGTAGGAAAATGTTCATGTAGAGTATTTCATGTAGAATATTACAGATTATTTTACATTATTCACTTATAATATTGCAGATTATTATATATCACTCTGGCATTCTTATATTATTTACCTAAAGATTATTATCAGCCCTCCGATGCCCTGTGTGCTCAAAAGATCGCTCAAAAGACCCATCTCAGGTGAAGCCGTGGGCAGCCATCCTCCCCCTAAGCCCATCCTGACTCTTCAAACCCATTATTATTCTTTGATGACTTGATAAAATTTTCCAGGAAAGCCAAACCGAACCAGGGAAATTTGCAGTTCCGAGAAGGTCGCACAAAAATCATTCAACTTTTAAAAACATATTTAAAAAAAACGACTTTCAATAGATCGGAGACGACTAACATTGGGCACCAGTTTTCATTGATTATGGTGTGAATTATTTCTCTCCACTCTGCACCTTTGAGAATATCATCAGATGGGAGTCATTACCCCACTCACCCCTGACTAAGGTGGAGAGGTGCCCCCCAAAAGATTTTTTTACTGCAAAATCGAATGTCATGGGCATTGCTTCTTCAGAGAGACCTCAAAGTATAGTATACTCTGGTTTTAAAAGGGACAATAATTTTCTCTCATTTGCTAAAATTGCAGATTCTTTATTTTTCCAGGTCTTCTCCTGCCCCGTCTCAATCCATCCCACCCACGTAGCTGTTCTGTGAGCGAGGTGCAGGACAGCTGTGCTGACACTACATCTCATATGAGGAACAAATGGGTTCAAGGGCTCACCCACAATAGCACTGGGAGCATCAGAATGCCTAAGCTTTTATACAAAGTGATGTCTTTCTATTTTTTATTAAAAATTAGATTTTCTGGCACTTACAAAAAACAAAACAAAACAAAACAGATTTTGTTTCTAGGCTTGATTGACATCAAAGAGCAATTCAATAATTTTTAGGATATTTACAGGGGACCACCATCCCCACAATCTGGACGTTAAATGTTTCCACCCAAAAGTCCCTTTGTGCCATTTTTGACCCCCAGGCCCCAGCCCCAGGCATCCAGTGATCTCTCTTCTGTCGCTGTAGATTTGCCTCATGGGAATACTTGACACAGATGGAATCATGCTGGTCGGCTGTTGTGTCTGGCTTCCTTTCTCTGAGCATAATGTTTTTTGAGGTCCATCTATGTTGTAGCGTATAACAGTAGCTTGCTCCTTTTACTACCAAGTAGTATTCTATTTAGCAATTGATGGGTATTTGAGTGGACCCCACTTTGCCCACTTTGAGGCTATTATGAATAATGATACTATGAATGTTTGGGCACAGGTCTTCTGTAGATGACATTTTTTCATATATTGTGGGTAGAGTCCCAGGAGTAGAATTGTTGGGTGGATGAATAAATCTGTGTTTAACTTTTTTTTTTTTTTTTGCCATGTTGGGAATCAAGCCCAGGGTTTCACACATGCTAGGCAAGCGCTCTACCACTGATCACATTCCAAGCCCTCAGTTTAAGAAGCTGCCAAACTGTTTTCCAAAGTGGCTGTACCATTTTGCATTCCCATTGGGTTAGGTTTTCACTGAGTGCGCTGCGTGCCCCCTTGCCCTGGTCTTGGTAAGACAGACGTCCTCCCTGCTCTGATGATGGAAGGCCTTCAACACTGCCTACAGGTGTGGCCCAAGCAGCCCACAGAACCACCAGCATCAACTGCAACAGAACCAGCCATCAGTGTTGGCAGACTCTCACCACACAGACAGACAATCATAAGAAATTTTATCCAACAGTTCACTTACTTAGATGTCTAGAAATATGTTTTGCAGCCGGTTCCTACTGGCAGGATCACAAGGTATGGAACTGTTAAAATCAGAGCCTTAAGAAAGACATTTGTGGGGCTGGGGATGTGGCTCAAGTGGTAGCACGCTCGCCCGGCATGCGTGCGGCCCGGGTTCGATCCTCAGCACCACATACAAAGATGTTGTGTGCGCCAAAAGCTAAAAAAAATAAATAAATATTAAAAAATTCTCTCTCTCTCTCTCTCTCTCTCTCTCTCTCTCTCCTCTCTCACTCTCTCTTTAAAAAAAAAAAAAAAAAAAAAGAAAGACATTTGTTCCTGTGGGATTTCTCTTATAGCACGTGATCTACAAACCTGTGGGCTAACATTATGTGTGCAAACTGAGGATGGGTCAGTTCTATAGAGCATGTCAGGAGAAATGGCAGCCCCTGACCCTCTCTTCCTAAATCTCATGTACCAGCAACATGAGTTTCAATTACTCTTTGGAATCTGTTGATTCCTTGAAATTTTCAATATATTCTCACACGACACAGATGCACTTCCCAACTTCCCATTCTCCCTGCACATTTATAGTCATCTCTGTTCATCTGAGGGGGATCAGTTTCAGGACCCCTACAGATACCAAAATCTGCAGATGTTCAAGGACCTTCTACAAAATAGTGTAGCATTTCCATATAATGCACACATATCTTCCATATACTGTAAGTCACCTCTAGATGACTGATGATATCTAGTGCAACATTCACACATCTCTTCACTTGAGGATTCAAGGTCGTACTTGGTGCAGAGCCAATTCAAGTTTTGTTTTTGGTGACCTTCTAGAATACAAAAATAATAATTTCACTCCAATGTTGGTTGAATCTGTGGATGCAGGATCCTCAGATACACTCAGTGTTTACAATTTTCTGATTATGCATATGTTACTTAGAACTTAGTCACATGGCATCCTAAGATTTTTAAATTTTTTTGTCTTTTCTGCCCATGTCTTTGTATTCCTTGGAGCTTAAAATTTGTCTTTTTTATTTGATCATAGGTACATCTTTGTACCTATCATGATTAGACCCCCAAGCCCCTGCCAGGAGTCTAAATTGACTCTCACTCTAGACGGTGGACTTGGAGCACACACCCCTGGTGCATCTGCCTGCTCTTGCGGTGGCCTGGATGATCTGGGGGTCTCGTTCATCCTCACCCTGAACATCCCCTCTCCCTCTTCTTGGCTTGGATGCATTTCCTGGATCCCATGCCTCCTCTGTTAGGTGTACATCATATAGCTTCTGCCTGAAAAGGGATGTGTACTTTTCTGAGATTTGAGTGTTTAAAATGGTCTTTGTTCTTCTTTGCCCTTCAGTGACTCTGGTCAGAAATCACCTCCCTTGGGACTGGAGAGTCTGGCTCGCTAAGATTCCCAGGATCCCTGATTCTGGCTTATTTATCAGTGAGCTGCTTCTCAGTGCGTGTCCCTACTGCTAAGGCCTGCCCGCATCACACAGTCTCTTTGTCCCCGGGTCCTCAAGCACCTTCTCCTGCCCCTGGGGAGCACCTGCAGTGTTGTGCGTGGGCACTTCTCTTCTGGGACATTTTGATTATTTCCCTGATGACTTTCCCCCTCCCTTTTCTCTTTTCTTCTTTTTTCTTGTGTAACTCTTATAATTTGGATGATGGAACTTCTGATTGGGATTTTGGTTGTTTTCTACCAATTTGCACTTTTGCTTTACTTTCTATTTTCTCAACTTGACTTTTCAACCCTTGCATGAAATGAATTTTTTTTTTTTCCTTTTGCAAAGGGTCTTACTGAGTTGCCCACACTGGCCCCACCCCCCTGGGCTCAAGTGGGTCTTCCACCTCAGCCTCCTGAGTGGGATTATAGGCACACGCTACCGGGCTTGGCTTCGAGTTGCTATTTTCCTCCTTGTTTAGGTCTCTAGGTTCATGTTGCTCCTGCTGGGGGCACTACCTGGGGGAGTGCATGGCAGGTATTTGTCAATAATAATAGGCCTCATCATATGCCTCTCTGTCAGGCCTGGTCAGTTCCCTGTCCAGTTTGGAAGGAGCAGGCCCTGCCACATTGTTCTGGGAGCCAGTGTGGGAAGGAGCCAGCTTTATCATGTGCTCATAGTAAATATCTTGGCTAATCCTCATTTTCTTGTGGTGCCTCCATCTTATCTGCACCTGGTATCTCCCAGTACAGATCTACCATCTACCCTCTCTAGAGCATAAGTGTCTGTCTCCTGGTGAGGTAAACAAGACAGCTTGGATGTGTAGAGTGGAAAGGGGGCTGGGTGTCAAGTTTTTTTTTTTTTTTTTGAGTGCTGGGGCTAGAACCCTGGGCCTGGTACTCGCTAGGCAAGTCCTCTACCATTGAACTGCAACCCCAGCCCAGTCAGACTACTTTTTAAGCAGACTTCCCAGCAAGCCTCTTTATCACATCTCCTCCTCTTCACACACTCCACCCAGGTACTGGGCATTGCTAACTCAAGGCTGTGGAGGTCACTGGCTCCTCTTGAAGTCACAGTCATCAAAGCTGTGACTACGTCTGCCTCCAGCAAGCCTGTGAACTCGACCAACTTACTTAATCTCTTCTTGCCTCAGTTTCCCCATCTATAAAACAGAGATGATGATAAAACTGGCACCATTAGGATGAAAACGTGCTTAAAGTAGCTAAAGGAGGATCTGGCATGTATTTTTGTGATTGTTATTGTTTTAAGGGCTTCTTGGTTTAAGTCCTGGCTTTCTTGATTAGGAAGCTCTCTGGGTGGTTCCGACGGGCGGCCAGGCTGGGAATTCTGCTGAAGACGGATTTACAGGAGAGTGTTCTTCTGAGCTCCAGGAAGACATTGCATGGGCAGTGTCACCAGACCCTGGACAGGCAGTGTATTTTGCCCTGGGCTTGGGTACACCCAGGACTTTAGTTTTCAGTTTGGGATTGCAGGCTTGCCCCGTGGCTGAGAGGTCAGCAGGGTCATAGAGTCCGAGGTGCGGCCTGTCACCTGTGTGTGATAAGCCCACCAGGGGACTCAGAAGCTCACTCAGGTTGGAGGATCAGAGAACACGGAATGACTGCTGGTGGCTTGTCACGGACAAGGCTTGGCAGAGTCGGGCGGTCTACACTCCCCTGACACAGGGAAGGTCTTTCTGTGTGTCCGTGTCCAATGACTGATGGATGCCCCTGTGCACCTGTTACTGACTCTCCTTATGAAAAAGAAATAGTAGATACTGTACATGAATATCATACCAACCTAGGTCTGATACCATTAGACCATGATTATGAATAAGTCGTAACATACTGCATCCATATGAAAGTGAAATAATATGTGTAATTAATACATATCAATATTATACCTACATAGGTAGTATAAGTAGGTTAGTATATATAATTATATGTATTTCATAATATGAATAGGAAATAGTATATGTAATGTATAAATATTATATCAATATAGGTTTTATACATATATTAGTATTTAAAATTATGTTTAATTTACATCCACATGAAAGAAAAAGAATAGGTATAATTAACATATGTAAATACTGTACAAATATAGGCTATATATGTATACTAGTATCTATAATTATGTACAAATCATAATATATGAAAGAAATATTTATAATAGAAAACAGTATGTATTTATAATATATAAATATTATACCAATAAAGAGTTTTTACATATATCAGTGTATATAATTATATATAAATCAAAACACATTATCTATATAGATAAGAAATAATTCATATAATTAATACACATAAATATTGTGCCAACATAAATAAAATACATATATTAGTATAATTATGTGTAAATAATAATGCATAATATAGAATACATAAATACTTATATAACAACAAATACTTATATATAGTGTTATATATTGTGCATAATTTTATATGTATGCTAAAATATTTATCATAAAAATATTAAAATGATAAACATTTGACAATGATAGGGAAAATCTACATGGAACAGGCAAAAATAATTTAGTTAAAAGTAACTAAACATCACCAGGAACCCAGAGCCCTGAGTCTGAGGCTCAACCTGGGGCCCTCTCTGATGGCAAGGTGGAGGCGAAGGTCTGCAGGGTTCATGTCCACAGCAGCCTCGGCCCCTGAGCTCTGACAGGTCTTCCCACTGTGGCTTTGGAACCTACCAGTCAGGATGCAGGCGGAAGTCCGTCACTGCCTCCTCCCATCCAATGCCACAGATCCTTCAATAGCCATCTTACAACTACTCAACACGAGGCACACCGACAATTACGAAAACAGTAAAAGTAACAAGAACCAAAGTTGCTGAGGTGGCAGAAAATTACTAGGCTCGTTGGTAGTGAAAACTGATAAAACACAGCTGCTGTGATCTGGATCTGGAAAGTCCCCTAGAGCCTGTGTGTCAAAGGCTTGATCCCCGGGGGTTGCTCTTAGGAGTGCTGGAAACTTTAAGAAATGGAGCCTCATGGAGGAGCCGTGTGTGCCCTCAAAGGGGATTGTCAGACAGCCCCTTCCCCTTTTCCTTTTGCTTTCTGGCTATGAAAGCAAAAGGAAAAGGGTTCTAACTCTACACATTCCCCATCATTGACATCTAGCAGGTTCACCAGAGGCCCAAGGCAATGGGTTTACCTGATCTTCAACTAGAACCTCCAGAACCATGTGCCCAAATAACCCTTTTCTCTTTATAAGCTAGTTATCTCAGGCATTTTGGTGTAGTGATGGAAAACTGACTAACATGGCAATCTCAATCAAGAGATACAGACATTTTCCTTCCCTTGGGACTATATTGAGAAATAATTCAATGGATACAAAGAAAGCCATGTGTGCAAAGGCTCTTATGGCAATGTTTATGATACTGACATCTTCTAATCAACTGAAGTGTCCATTGATAGGAGGTGTTAGGGAATGCTAACGTCTCAACTCCACTGAATATCATCCAGCCATAGAACATATTTATGGAGATTGTATCGTAATATGAGAAGTCTCTATTAGAGAAAAGATGAGAAACATGAAATTGTTTCTACGTAAAGCTAGAGTCAAAAGATTCTAAAGGGAATACAAGACTTCATTAAAAATGTTTTAAATGAATCAATTCTTCAGGAAAAGCTATAATCTATAATTTTGTAAATGAAGTGGAGCTCTTACATATTCGAGTCAAGAACTGTTTCTAAGCCCACAGTAGCTTCACAGATAAACTGTGGAGTTCAAATCCTTGTAATTCTCTTACCTTTTTCTGAGGGATCGCTCCCTGGGATTCTTCTATTTGAAACAAGAGTTCTTTTCCGAGTATTGTGTGCTTTACAGCACCTCTTGTTTCCAAAGTGTACGAAAGCCATCCTCTCCCTTCTCATCTCCCCTAACTAGGCCAACATGTTGACAGAGTTTCCCTGTCATTTACTTTCACCTCTTTTGGAGGGTAAAGTTGGCAGTGACCTGTCCCTCTCCCCCTACCAATAATAAAACATATCATGTGGAATCCGTGCGCTCTCGTGCTTTGCCTGGTCACCATGGCAACAGTGATAGGCTGTGGTTTTATTCTCCCTCCCTGGAGATAGAAACAGCAGTGGCAGAGCTGAGAAGGACACTCTCCACCCCTCCATCCATCCCCCTCCCCCACCCAGGAATGTCCTTGTGGGGGTGCTAAAGTCAGGCTGGCTTTGTTGGGAATTCCTGATCTGCCACCTGTGAGCTGTGTCATGCTGGGAAGTCACTTAGCCTCTTCTGGCCTCAGTGAGCAGACTCTGAGAAACTGTGGCCCTCCTTTGCTGTTTCCCAGTGGGCGTGGGAAACGGGAGCTGCAGCACATTGAACTTGAGAGATCAAGAAACAGCACTGTGGAGGGGCACTGAGGTCAGGGAGCCACTTTCTCTGACCCTCCTTTGGAGCTGGCCTGCCTCTGAGGACAGTTGGGTGACCTGCCCCAGAGTGTTCACCACATATTCCAACACCAGTTCTGCCCACCTACTCCCTATGTGGGGAATGACCACACGGTCCCCAAAGGTCCCTGAAGAGAGCAGATCTGGCACCCCGACCTCGACCTCAGGTCCTGCTATAGTTTGGATATGGTTTGAGTCTACCCAAAGTTTGTGTGTGGAAAACTTGCCCCCCAGGGTGGCAGTACCTGCAAGAGGTGGGCCTGGCGGAGGTCCTTAGATCAGGGAGGGTACCGTCCTCAGAAGGGATTGTGGGACAACTCTCTGCTCCTGGGTTGAGATGTAGTTGCTTGCTGGATCCCACATGTGCTCTGCCAGCTACCACTCACCCCTGGATCCCCACTAAAGCTGAGCGGATGCCTTTGAATATTCAAAACCATGTGCTAAATAAAGCTCCTTTTCTTCATAAGTAGACCATGTCAGGTATTTCATTATAGTGATGCAGAGTTGACTAATACAGGACCTTTTCCTCCAACATCCATTCAAGGTATGGCTCCCATCTCTTTCCTTATAACAAAGTGTGCTCTCATTTGCTCTTTCCCTAGTGCCTGCTCATGCCACCTCTTCCCATGTTGCTGTGGGGAGAGAGCTCCCTTCTTTCTATCCCCAGCTTCTCCCTGATGATGTCCATCTCTGGCTTTAAGAAAACTGGGAACCCTTACCTCAAGTCCTTCGGTGCAGTTGCTCCTTCTCCCCACCTATGCCTTGGGAGACATGGTTAGGGATCGTCTGCTTCTGTCTGTGCACCTCTCTGGATATGTATCCCTAAGGACGAGGCTTTGAGAGCTCTGGTCCTGAATCTGCTCCTTCAGTGGCCAGGTCCTCCTCTAGCATTCTTCCTGTCCCTAACCCATTCCTGACTTCTGCTAGCCTGAGTCCTCCACACCCCCCCCCCCTTATCCTGGAGGAAGCTATCTGTAACCACGCCCTGTCTTCCAGCTCACAGCTGGGCAGATGCACAAACGCCGACAAGACCACCTCTGCCAGGGCACCCCGGAATCATGGCTGGACCTCGATGCCATGCAGCACTCCCGTCCTTTATCTCATCCAGTGGCACTGCTCCACCCCCCTCAGAAGATTCTACATTTATCCTTAACTCCGATTCTATATTTAAATGGACCCTGTACCTTTTAAAGTAAAACCTGGCCTTTGATTCACAGAGAAAATCAGGTGTCATATTCATAAAATCTTTGAGTTCCTACCATGGCTTTGGACGTACTTATCTTCAAATGTATCCACCGGAGGTGGAGGTGCTGGCTTGCGCCTGCCTTCCCAAATCCCTTCTCTGTGCCAGCTCTGTGCCTGACGACTGCCTCCCCACAGGGACCCTTCACCAGCCACCCTGCACTTCTGGCTTCCCAGGAGATCCGAGCGAGGCAAAGGCAGAGGCGGCCTATTTCTCCCTGTTCCCTGCTCTCTGTCAGCAACTGTAGTCCTCTAAAACTCCAGCATCGTGTCCCCAAAGTTCCAGTGGAACTCCACTGGCTCCAGTGTGACTCCATCTCCTTCCGGTTCTAAAGGTGGAAATGGCTCTGGTTCCCCCGAATCCCTGGTGTATCACCATCCTTGGGGCTGACTTCACACCACCTCTCTGGGTGTCCTTTTCATGAAACGCTCTCTTGGAACCATCTGGGAGGGGGGACACTCTTTTCTTACCTGGACCCTGAAAGATCTGCTCATCAATTTTCCCCTCCCTTTCAAGGAGGAGGTGTTCCGCCTTCTGCAAGAGGGCCGTAGCTCTCTGTCCCCCCCGGGTTCTTCATGCTCTGTCTTTCCCGTATCTTAATTTTCCTCTTCGTGTTCTAGTTTCTTTCTCTAAATACTTTCTAAACCTCCCATCGCTGGCTCTGCCCTCTGCTGGGCTTCTCTCTGTCGCAGGCTATCTTCCCTTTTGTCCACCCCATCTTCTGGAAAGTGAGATCTTTTCATTGAGTTGGCAATCATTCTCCTTGCAAAGATGTCCCATCGTCACCAAACCCAGGTCCGGAAGTTCAATCCCTGGAGAGACCAACGTCTAATAAGAGATGAGTGTTGGGGACAAAGAAAGGTTTTATTCAGTGGCCAAAGAATAGAGAAGGGAGAGTTTTGCTCTCAAATCAGCTTCTCCACTCTAGGGGTTTGAGAGGTTATTACGGATAAGAGATGGGAATAACAAGGGAGAGGGAGAGGCTAATAAAGGGGAGGGGTATTGGTGTCTTTTCTGGGAACAAGTGGAGATCTGCCAGGAACTTGGGCATCACCTCTCACTCCTTTCATGATTGGGTGTTTCTGGTCTTGGCAGCAGGTAGAAAGTCCTTAGCTTTGAAGTGAGTGTGTGTGTGTGTGTGTGTAGGGGAGGGAGAGACTAGCCACATCTAGGTCAAGTTAACCCTGTGTTATAGTTTGGGATAAAATATTTCTCAAGGGATCAACATTTCTATGTGCAATGCTGAGTAGACTCTGACCCAAAGTTTAAGGCCACAAAGGAGACAGACACAATATGAGGACAGAGATGTTAAGATTTTCATCTCATTCCAGTCACCAGACATCTGCCAGCCCAAGGGAAGAATCAGTGTTTTCAGTAAAAGCAGCCTTTACATCCCTGAAAAGTAACCTAGGCAGATGTTAGCATCCTAACCCCACATGTGAGAGCTTTTACCTACAGCAGAGCTAGTGGGAGGTGAATAATGTTTTGCCAGCTGTGTGACTTCCAAAATTAATGATTTTAAGTTAATTAAGAGCCAGCGAAGCTAGAGGGTTTATTTAGGTTTTTCCTTGGTGACACTAGAATGGACAGTCACCACCTGCAAAGGAGAGCGCTCAGCAGGTATTTTATACAGCCTCTCTAAATCAGGAAAATACAAGGTCATGAACATGGCTTTGGAGTCAGACCACCCTACCAGTTTCTAACCTGGCATATTTTGTAACCTCTCTGACCATTGGCTTCTTTCTGTACACAATAAGATCCGAATTCTCTAATAAAGTGTGCATTGCTGGTGTGTGAGGACACTCCATCAAGGTACCACGGTGGTCAGCACTGCCTTTCTCTTGAAACTCATTTTTTCCATGGTACCCATTGAACTTGGGTTCCATATTTATCCTCCGATTTCTGACCATTTTTTTCTTAGCTCCTATCTGGAAAGCCTGGCAATTTCAAGTTTTGGCCTTTAGCCCTGACTGTCCAGCTCTGGACATCTCTATGTGGGAGGCCCCATCATTCGTATGCATGCAGCATCTCACCTTTCTCTGCCCTCTTCATCCTAATGCAGGAGACTGAACTCAGCCTCGAATCCAGGTCAGAAATGTGGGCCTCACTTTCTCCTCTCAGGAGAAGAAGGTGGCCTGCGGGGTACCAGGGGCTAGCCAAATCCTCTGTGGGCTCCTTCAGGGGGCCTCAGCAGTGAAGCCAGATTTAAAGATAGGTAGTTTGCGTAGTTAGGTAAATCGGGTCTAATACTGAGTAAAATAAAAAACGAAGGCCGTGTTGAGAATGGAGCCCGGGAAAGCAGAGCGGCACTTGGGAAATTGAAATGTTAATGTTCCCAAGGCCCAGAGCCCATTCTAAAGAAATGTTAATGAAACAGCTCCCAGCAAACAGGGAGGTGCTAATCAGAAGCGGCCCTAGGCCCTTCCTGCCCAGATTACTCCTACAGCCCAACTGCCCCTCACCTTTTGGGTCTCCCCACCTACATTCTATCACTGCAAGGTAACAGAACAAAGGACAGGAACCTGACAGAAATGTGGGAAAGCTGAAAGAAGGCGTTAGCTATAGAAGATGGAAGACCTCCCCCTTCCACAGATTCCACCTCTTGGGTCCCCTTCTTCGGGGGGGGGGGGGGCCGGGGGAGGAGTCTTTCTGCTGTCTT
>NW_025999926.1:2737628-2739759 GCF_001458135.2 Marmota marmota marmota
GAGAGAGAGAGAGAGAGAGAGAGAGAGAGAGAGAGAGAGAGAGATATCCTCTGGTCTCTCCCTCTCTTCTTATAAATTCAAGTGAATTCAATCATGGAGGCTCTCCCCTGCTGATTTTATTTAACCCAAATCACCTCCCAAAGGGCCCACCGCTAAGCACCATGGTTGGATTAATTTCAACATCATTTTTAGAAAGGACGAATCATATGTAAGCCATAGCACAGACTATGAAAATTTCAACCAGATTTATCATCACCTAACCTAGTAGTCTCCTTCTCATCCATCTCTAGGTTGTTAGATAGACCAGATCCTAGGGCTTTGGGGAACAGGGCCTAAAATAAGAATGCATAGCTCCCCAGTGAGGCAAGGGCTCCCCGTGGGTGTGGTACCTAAGCTGTCTGCATGGCTGCACAGCTCTGTTCTGATGTTGAGACACCTTTGGCTTCTCCTTTCTTTCTCTGTGGTAGTGGGGATTGAATCCAAAAGCAATTGGCTGCTGAGATAAAACCCCGGCTCCTTAAAAATTTTAATTTTGATTCAGGTTTTCACTAAGTTGTCCAGATTGGCCTTGAACTTACAATCCTTCTGCCTCAGCCTCCCGAGTAGCTGGGATTACAGACCTATATCTGCCCAGAACGTTGATACCATCTTGCCTAAGTGTGGCTTTACTGCACAATTATGATCTTGGAACATTAACCATCCTCTTTGAGTATATATCTTTTAATATGTAGCAACTTTCTACTGCTATTTATGTTTTAAAATATCCCATTTCTCCCTATTGGCCTCCTCATAATAAAAGAACTGAAAGTCTCCTGTAGGCTAAAGGGTTAATTCCGTACCAATGGTTTTTTCTTCCCTTGGAGAACCTTAGCTCGCACAGGTGTTCTCTATTCCTTTATCAAAAAAATAAAAAATAACAAGAATGGAGGGAAGGTAACCTCGGTTTTGAATGTGCATTCAATGTACATTCATAATAAAAGCGGAACCGAACGGCACATTCATGGCTGCTCCTTGATGTAACTGAACTGGTGAATGAAAGTTTGGGGCACAGCTCACCTCCAAGAGAGTGGTCCTGTTCACACTGAGACCTGACCCGTGGATCTTGAATTTCCTTGAAAAACTCCTTTTTCCTTTCTCCACTAACAGCCGTCATCCTTCTCCCAGAATCTTTGTGATCGAGCTGGGTGGTATTTCTTTTTTTCCCACACTGCCGTTGGATAAAAGATCCCGCCCTTGATTGAAATGGAATCTTCCACTATTGAGCGAGCCTTTGTTGAATGAGTCATCCGCGCGGCCGCTCATTGGCTGAGGCCTCGGGAGCCCAGGGGATTGCCTGGCACCGGCTGCCGGGCCCGACTTCATTCACAGAAAGGCTGGCTCGCTCGCTCGCCCTTTCATTCACACAAACAGCATCTCATTCACATTTTGCTGTTTTTGTCTGCTACTAATGAAGATCACGGTTTGGGGATGATAGGGCTGTTTGGCTTCAGGTTTGGGGGAGACTCTGATAACCATCAAAATCACCTCCGGGGGTGTGCATCTGCTGTTGCTAGGCGAGCCAGGGGAAGAGGAAAAAGGAGTGCCGAGTGGCTGTTCTGCTAGGGCTGCGGCGCAGGAGGGGAGCTGTGGGGACACGTTTCCTGCGCCGGGACCGCGCGGCTTCTCCGCGCTCCTGCGTCCTAGGAGCCGGCCTCACCCGCGCGCCCGCCATGAGCGGCGCTCGTTAAACCCTGCTCGGCCGAGTCCTGTGCAGAACGCGGGACCTCGTATGCCACACCTGACAGGGCTAGGCCTGGGAAGACTCGGGTGACCTGAGAGTGAGCTAGAGGTGAATAAATTTGCGTGCACAGAAGTTGCCGGGAACTTTCAGCGTTTCACTGTGGGCCAGGTTATCTTAAGGCATGAGGCCGACGGGCAGAGGCTCCTGAGGAAGGGGTCAGTGGGTCTCCGAGTGGAGGACAGACCTGGAGGCTGCCAACGTCCTGTTCTCCTAACTGGGAGGAAGGAGGCCTGCACATTTCTTTGCAAGCCTGAGCCCGATTCCTGAAAACAAGGCTTTTTTTTTTTTTTCCCCCTCCCCCTGTGGATTTGATGTGCAGCTGCATTTTTTTTTTTTTTTTTCCCCCTGACT
>NW_025999926.1:2741614-2751824 GCF_001458135.2 Marmota marmota marmota
CGCCCCGGCCGTGAGCATGAGCACCGCCAAGAAGGGCCGGCCAGGCGACGAGCCGCTGCCCAGGCCCCCCCGGGGGGCGCCGCACGCCAACGACCAGGTGTTGGGACCCGGAGTCACCTATGTCGTCAAGGTGGGTACTGGCGCGGGCCGTCCTGGTGGGGGTCCCGGAGGCCGGGCAGGAGAGCCAGCTGCGGTCAGGCCTCTTCCTGAAGCCCTAGGGTGCGGGGGGACACCCGTGGCTGTCACGTTAGAGGCGAGGAGATGCGCACTCCTTAGAAATCAGTTCGGGAGCGAACTACAAATGCGCCTTTCCCGCATCCAGTGGGAAAAGGTTGAAAAAAACGCGTGACCTCACTCTGTCTTGCTTTCCCCTGGGCTCCACCCGGTTGGCACGCCTTTGCTACCTGGCCTCACCTAATGTCCGGCCAGTGCCCCTTTCACCGTGGGCGCTTATCCGTGGGACCGAGGGAATGGCCTACTTCGCGCTGCTGAAACACACTTGTTAGACCTGGGCAGTCCCCTGCGGGGATGAGAGTTTCACCGAATGTCTCTATTTCCACGGTGTCCTCGCCTGTTGGTGGGGTGGGCAAGAGGTTGCCCACCACAGCAACAATCTCCAGTTCCTGGCAGGGCGGGTCAAACGCTGTCTTGCTTTCTAGAAGACGGCTTCTACTTTTCTTGTGAGCAAGGTTTTCGTGGGTCTTTCATTCCATATCCAGTGGTTTGGTTTACAGCAGAGAAAGGAGAATTTGGGACTATTTTCCCAGTGGCTGTAGCCTTCCATTTAAATGGGCTCAGAGGGGCTGAAGGTGCTGCTACCTGAAGCCACAGGCTGGAAAGGAGTTTTTCTTCCAACACAGAGAATTATAAAAACACGATGTAGTTAATAGATTTTTTTTCTTTATGCAAACATGTTGTGATGTTTAAGGAGCAAATACTCAGCTCAGTTCAATTAATCTGTCAAATGCTTATTTCCTCCTGCCTGCCAGGCAGCGGATCAGCAGCCTCCACACCTGGACAGACTTCCCCTGGCCAAGAGGGGAAGATCCAACTTACATTGGATCCAAGACATGTTTTTTTTTTTAATTGAAAAAGAACTGAGACACAAATTCTATCCCCACCTGTGTTAATAACATTGCAAAACCAGTGGGGATATCTGGTCTGTAAATACTGGCTGCAGATCCAATCGAACAATCAGCAGAACGCATCTTCAGGTAACATGGAGTATCTTGGCAATTCTGGAACCACAATTTCCAAAGAAACAGATTATTGTAAGGGTTATCTTTACCTATATGAAAAACACTGATAAATAATATGACTATTGGTGTTTAAGAAAGGGTCCCTTCTTGTTTGAGTCTGCATTTTAATTTGACCTGCTTCTTAGCTTCTGAATATGGATTATTATATTTTACCAAAAGGGATATAGATCAGCATAAAGTATGCACACTTGGTTGAGTTTATCCTAAAAGAAATGAATATTCTTCTTGTATTGCTTGTTTAAAGTACATAACCAGGGGCCAACCTCACCCCCCCCCAAAAAAAAAACCCTCCACAAAAACCCAAAACCAAACCAAAAAACCTTGACAACTCTGAGGTTAAACTGTAGCACTAGAGTGTATTAACCATCTCTAGAACGTTAGTATAATTGCTATTTTTCAAAAAGACTTACATTTAAAATACATCAATATATCTTGACAAAGCTTATATGTTGTGTCAAACATAGAGGGTAGTCTTCAAACTGAGGATAATGTCAAACTAAGGCTTTTAAAGTTTACCTTGAAAAAAGTATCACTCTGCTTAGGGCTTTGATTCTGTGTTAGAATGAAGGCCACTGTCCAATTCTGAAGGTCAGCTGTGGCAAAATAATGATGATCATTCTAAAATAAATCTGCTCGGCTTGGCCATCTTTTGAGTGACCCTCAGTAATGGTATTCCGAGAGTCAGAGGGCTGGCTGGATCTGTTCAGAGCCTATCTATGTCCTGTGGGTTACAGTGACCCAGTGGGTACATAGCATGACTAATGAGTGCTGGGTACTGTCCTTGGTTTGCCCCCTTGCTCATCAGCAGCTGTGAACCACAGGGTCATGTGAACATAAATGCTGGCATTGTCCCTGCTTTCTTGGAGAAGTTCGAAATCACGCAGAAAGGAAATCAGATACTAAAGGACAATTTCATTCCTTGTGCGCATGTTGATTCAAATTATCACATGGCCCTCTGTTGGTGCACATGTGCAAATTCCCACATTGCCCATGTACAGTTAAACCACCAATGTATTTTATTAAAAAATCGTGAAACTGGGAAAAAAACCCTTTATTTGGGTGTTCTTTACTGATTTGTAAATAGTTCTATTGATATCCTTCCTTTAAATAATTTCTGGTAGATAGAAATGGGCAATCTTTATCATGTGACTGGATATCAATTATAAAGTCTAAAGGTCTAGAGTTGGAGAAAGGACTTGTTATTCTCTTTGATATATATATATTTTTTCCTAAATTAAGGAAAGCCCTGGATGGTTTCCAGTTTTCTGGAAAATTCATATATTGGATCATTAGAGACTTTGGCTTCTCAGAAATACCTGATGACAGGTGCTATCAGGATGTTGCACACAGCATGATAATTAGCAAATATTTAAACTTGATTTTCTTACATAAGAGGAGGACTGAGAAATACAGAAGTCTGGTGGCTTTTGATCATCTAGGAAGCCTCAAAGCATTATATCAGTAATATTAATTAATGAAGAATCAAAATTTAACACTGTAAAAAAGTTCCTGAGCAACACTAGAATCCAAAGCTTGTGGTATGTTTAATCTGTCCTTTCTGCTACCACTGAGTTTGCCATTTATTAACAGCAAGAGGTTATGTACCTGAGGAAGTCTCCAGGTCTGTATTCATGTCAGGGAGTCCCTACCAGCAACACCTTTTTACACATCTGAGTCTAGCTACAACTTGTTGTTGTTGTTGTTTTTTTTTTTTTTCCTTTTCATTTTGGTGACAGAGAAAGAACAAGAAAATATGCTTTGGATAGACAGAAAAGAAGAACCCAACAGCAAAGATGAATGAATATTTTCATTAAATTTCTATTTAAAACCTATTTTATATTTGGACCTAATAGATGGATAGAAATACAAAAGAATATTGATGATGGTGCTGGGCACCTTAAAAATCTATTGCCCTAAAGTCCAAGGTGGCTAGCATCCCAGTGACCTGCAGCTGCTGTAGGTTTTTGGTAGGTTTGAAGGCAATATGTTGCTTCTCAGGTCTGTGCAGGGAAAACTGAGGAAGGTAAGATAGATGTGCTTAGTTCAGGGGGGTGGAGAGGAGCTCAGTTCTTAAAGAGCCACTAAGCTGTTGTAGAAGAACCATTTGAAGACAAGACTGAGGCTCAAGGCTAAAGACGGGAAGGTGATACTGTATGGGCTGCACCGGGTCAGCCTTTGGCCCGGTGGTAGGTCCCACAAGAAATGTGCCTCCATGGGTCACATCACAGACTTGCACAAAGCTCACAGGGGTAGGGATGTGGCTCACTGGTAGAGCATGTGCTTAGCATGTTGAGGCCCTGAGATCAATGACCACCATGTGTGTGTGTACACACAATCAGAAGTGACCACATTTAGAACTGACCCAAGTGCTAATATCAAGAATCAGGAGGCCTAATTTAAGAGCAAGGGTTTAAGGGCACACTGCTCAGAGTTGTAATACTCTTGCCAGCATTTACTGAGCAAGCTGATGATGCCATTCATGAATTTTGGTGACAGCTCTGTCAGACTTCTACAGGGTTTGGTTGGTGGAGTGTCACTCATTACTGAAAATAATCGGCTATCTGTAGGAGATCTTAACAATCAGAAAAGGAGTGAATTACTTCCTGGTATGTGAGACTGTTTCTCATTTTGCATTTTACCATATAATATCTACAGTATGTTCTAGATAAAGAATGTCTACAGTGGGAGGCATTGAACATAGGAATAGCCCACTGAGTGGGTGGATGTTGACCCGTGTGTGTGTGTGTGTGTGTGTGTGTGTGCGCGCGCACATGCGCCATTACACACTAGAATGGATGTTGGCCATTGGGGTATATGTATCTGTAACTGCATTCCTGAATGGATGGGGTGTGTGGGTATATAAATTTACACGGTGAAGTGTGGTGCATGTGGATGTGTAATTGCACATGAGGACGGATGGAGTGTGCAGATGTATGAGCAGCTATACCTTGACACTTATAATAAGCTTTTGGACCTATAAATTCATAATGACTAGCTTCTAATTTGGGTAAAAAACCAAACTGCTTTGTTCCCATTGTGATTTCACTTTCTCCTCCCTTCACTAAAACAATAAGAGTGCGACAATTGTCCCCTGACATGTGCAACAGATGGTGCTTCCCAGTGCTAGGATTGGTAACTCTTCTCAGAATTTCAGAACAGTTACAAATGTCACCGGCTCAGTTGGAGTGGGGGCAACTGGGCATCTCTGTTTAGACCACTGGATCCCCAACAAGATACCAGGAGCCAAGGGCCGTGATTTCATAGTTACCGGCTGTATTGTACTGCTCCATCTCTGTGAGTGGGGAGGTGCTGGGTATACTTCAAGCCTCCTGCCCCACCTGACATGCCCAGAAGGCAATCACCTACTGCCCTTGGTGAGCTAGCATCTTCTCAGCTCCTGGAACGTGTCTCTGCCTTGGATCAGCCTTTTGTTTTTGCCAGGGCAGACAATGGTAGCTTAGCTGGATCTGTGGCTTCTTTGATCCATTTTAAAAAATATATAGTAACGGGGATTGAACCCAGGGGCACTTAACCACGGAGCCACATTCCCAGCCCTTTTTATGTTTTATTTTGAGACAGAGACTTGCTAAGTTACTTAGGGCCTCACTAAATTGCTGAGGATGGCTTTGAACTTGTGATCTTCCTGACCCAGCCTCCTGAGTTGCTGGGATTACACATGTGCACCATGCTTGCCCTGCTCCAGAAGTAACCTAGCAAATCCTACTACTGATGGGGAAAATTTGGGTCTTTAGCCATGATTCCAGGCTCCTGGGAGGAACTGTAGTGAAACTTGGAAGCTGCAGAAAAGGAATTTCAATGAGGTTGTTTGAACTGGTGTTTCCCTTGACCATTCGAGTTCCCAGACTCCTGAAACCCTGGTGGCCATGTAAAGAAATCAGACACTCTTCAAAACTGAGGCTTCATGAAAAAAGATGTTCAAAGAGCTCATTGTTATAATGCTGCTGAGTTTGGACTTTAAGCCATGCTGGAGTGTCATCTGAAATGTGTTTTCCCAAAGCAGAAGGCCTCCGAGTCCTTCCACCCTTCCATCCATTGAATAGGCAGAATAAGAAGCAAAAATTCCATTCCAAATTTTAAGAACTTTAACTCATACCAACTCTTCAAACCCCACGGAACCTGGCCTTCACCCAGCCTCACATCGGCAGGGCTCTCTGCTGAGATCATTCTGACAAACTCCATCTGATCAAAGTCCATTAAGTATGATTGCTTGGCAGTCTAGAGAGCCCTGCGGACCGTCTGTTTAATACTATTGCGTTTTACTTTGCAAATATTAAAACTTTCGATAGCCAACAGTCCACACAGAAAAAGAAAAACAAAACTAAGAATCAAAACAGGGTTCCAGCTCTGCTGGCAAAGAAATAGCCCCTGAGGATGTTGTTAACAGAGGTACTGAATAATCTGGGCTCCTATGGTTTCCAAAGGACCAAAGGAGGGGGTCACTGAAAGCTTTCACTCTCCAGGTAAAACAAGGAAAACATAACTATTTTAAGGGTTTTATTTGGTTGGAAGAGCCAGCCCTTCACGATGACTTACTGCTCCCCTTGGAGATGGGCAAAGTGCAAGTTAGTCAGGAGGGCTCTGTGCATCCCATCATTCCCGAGAACATGCATTTTCCTATGACTAAATAGAAAAGTGAATAGCACAGGTGTGTGTCTCCAGGCCACTGGGGACCTCCTGCCCCCTCTTAGCTCTCAAGCCATGCTTCAGGCTGGCAGAAATAGACCCGGCCCATGGCAAGCTCATGGTGTAGTTCTGGCAGAGGCCACTAGGGTGTCCTACATCAGATCCCAAAGACCTTTGCTGCCAAGGATTTAGAACATCCCTTTTCGCTTCCTCTTCCTCCCCGAGTCTCAGTTTGGACCCCTTTAGCCTTCCCTAGCCAGAGGCCCCACAGCCAGCTCAGCAGGAGAGGTGCCTAAGAACTGGTAGTGGGAGAAAATGGGTCTTGACCCCATTTGTTCTGCCATTCCCTGACCCTGGAGGAGGGATGAGGGGGGCGGACAGACATTTGCCACAAAACTCTGAATTATTTCTCTAAGGCAGGGTGTTCGCATCTGGTTCTGATGAAGGATCAGGAGGCTGCAGCCCACTGTCAGACTCCTGCTCTCCAGAACTCCAGAGGAGCTCTCCCGATCCTAAACCATCTCACACTGATCCTGACTTTTCGCCAGAGGCCCTGGGAGCCTTGTGACATTATTCGTGAGACTTGTGACTTGCCTTGCCAATCGTTCTTGCACAAAATTTAAAGATGGGGGTTTTAAAACATGAACACAACACACAAAACATACAAGCCACAAATTGATTGCCCCCTTCCTTACCTGGAATTTTACTGTTTGTGGTTTTTGTTACCTCCGGTCAAACTCAGTTTGAAAATATGAATATTTGTCTTGACTCTTTCAAGAGAGAGGAAAACACATTTATATAACTTTTATTATAATTGTTCTCTTTTACTACTTATTATTATTGTTAGTTTCTAACTATAGCTGATGTAAATTAAATTTATCATAGGTTTGTACATTTCAGGGGAAAAAAATCTAATTATATATAGATGTAGATTTCAGTACCATCCTTGACCTCAGGCATCCACAGAGGGTTCTGAACTTGTCACCCAGTGGAGGCTTGGACGGACACTTTGAGGAACTCATGTGTCCCACCTAGTGTCACCACATGAGGAGAAGCCAGGTCAGCAGCAGGACATGCAGTCATCACATACATTAATGATACAAAATCACTACTGGCCACACAGGAGAAGAGGCATGTTTCTGCACCAAGGTATTTGACTCCTAAAATTGACACACCATTTTTTTTCTAATTTGCAAATAATCATAACCATAATAATTTACAGATGCATTTTTTTCCTCTCAATTTAAAATTTCCTCTTACGGTTTTTTTTTTTAACAAGACAAGTATTTTGAAGGGTGTTTCTGTTTGGCCTTGACCACATTGTAGAACAAATAGTAAATAAATGCTATCAGTCTGGGAGGCTGAAGCAGGAGGATTGCAAGTTCAAAGCCAGCCTCAGCAATTTAAGTAACTCAGCGATACCCTGTCTCAAATAAAAAATAATAAAGGATAGGGATGTGGCTCAGTGGTTAAGTGCCCCCTGGGTTTAATCCCCAGTAACAAAAGAAAAGAGAAAAAGAAGAAAGAAAGGAAGGAAGGAAGGAAGGAAGGAAGGAAGGAAGGAAGGAAGGAAGGAAGGAAGGAAGGAAGGAAGGAAGGAAGAAATTGAGGAAGGAAGGAAGAAATTGGAACTGGGAGGGGAAATTTCAGGAAGCTGGGATGAGTTCAGAGGTGGGCAAGGGGTGTGGGGCATCATTTGACCTGGGGTCCCTCCTGCTCCTACATTCCAAGAAGTCTCTATCTACTTCTGACTGTTCGCATCTTGCAGACTTATGGTGTTGGTGGCCCATGGCCCGTTCACTTCTGTCTAGAGCTGAGCTCTGTAGGGTCTCCTCTGGTTTCAGAGAAGGAGCAACCGCTTTCTAAATGATCATTTCTGAAGTGGTTCTGGCTGCTCTATCTAAAGAACTGAGCTGTGATTTCCCCCACTGGGAGTTGCAACTCCCGTAATAGATAGCAACCCTGTTTGCAAAGTGATTCATGGACTGAGCTGGGGGAGTAAACCAGAACTCATCAAACAGTGGCCACAGGGAGGAGCTTGATTTCCCAGGGTGGGCTGCAGCCGCCTGCCTCGCCCCACTCTCTCCCTCCTGCTGCCCCCGTTCACCATCTGGGTTAGAAGCCCCCGGGGCCGGGTGTGCTGGAGTGTGGCGAATGGCTGGCTCAGTGGAGAAGGCAGAGAGGATCTGTGGTGTTGCCCAATGCTGTCAGGAGGCAGTGGGAAGAGATGGGCGGTGGTACTCCTGTGGAGATACCCCACATGGATCCGATGGACTCCATCTCCAGGTATGGACTAGATGCAGCGCCATATTGGGAAATGCTGGGTGTTGAGCATTTATGATCTTTGTTTTTTATGTTATTAATAGACATCTTCCTTAAGTCTCTTCCACACTAAAATAGCTTTCTCTTCCTCTTGCCCCCCATTCAGCCTCCCTCCTTCCTTCTTGCACCCCTCCCTTCTGCACTTCACTTCTGTCCACATCCACATGCAGTGATGGCGTCTCCCAACCTGTGGACAGCTTTCTGGAAAGGGCTCCCTGGAGTCCCTCGATATGGAATCTGTAGCCTCCTCCGATCTTGTCCGGCTTGACCTCCTTCCCTGCAGCTCCAGATTCTGTTGACCCCCACCCTCTCTCTAAAAGACTCCCGGGCTCTGCCTTGAGGTTCTTCTTTGGTTCTTGTGAAAGAAGCACCCAGTTCTTCTCTGTCTTCCCAGATTTGTTTCAGGATCGTTCTTGAACTGTCTTCCCCTCTCCGACTACTCTTCACCGCATTCCTCCAACAATTCATTAATGGATTCTTTAACTCAACAGGTGTTTATTGAGCTTCTACTCCGGGGGTAGCTGCGTTAGGAGTTGGGGATAAAGTGGTGGATTAGACGTACTTCCGGTCCTCTTGGTGCTGGTGAGGAGGCAGAGGAGAGGCAATGTGAGGGACCACGTTGGTCATGGTGACATGGAAATCAAAATGGCTCTCCCAGGAGACGATGTTAAACGGAGACTTAAATGTTGGGTGGAACATTCTGGAAGGTGGGCGCAATATGTGTGGGTAAGTGTCAGTCCTGGGCCTGAGTGGGGCCGTTCTCGAGGAGGAGATAGAAATAGAGGCTGGCTGTGTGGGTGGAGAGCTAGAGGAGGAGAGAGGCCAGGCCGGCCCTGCAGCCCTCTGGACCTGCAGAGTGTGGAAGAAAGATGGTTCCATGTTCTATATGGAGAACCACTGGAAAGGATGGAGTGAGAGTAGAGGCCATTAGGTGATAATTAGGAGAGGTGATGGCAGCTGGACCAGCGTCAAAGGCTAAGGGTGCGTGTATTTGTCAGATCTCCACCGGTGACTGGGCACCACTATTTCCTGGGCCTCGTTGCCCTTCTCAATGCTTATAATTTTATTTCTCCAAGAGCCAATTTGATATATTTATTTGCTGTTTAAATTTCCAGGGTGTGCATGCACACGCGCGCGCGCGCACACACACACACACACACCCCACACAACTTCTTCTTTTCCTTTCTTTATTCCTTTCCGTTATTCAAAGCAAAACATTCGACCTGTATTGTTCTGCGACTTCTCTTTTCACTTAACATGCCTTGGGGAACTTTAGATTTTAGTACCTACAATTGTGTTTCCTCTTTTTTTGGTATGCAGTTCACTTTCAAATTATGGTTGGGCTAAAATTTATTCCAACAGTTCCCTATTAGACACAAAGATCATTTATCATTTCTTACAATAATACAATAGTGCACATTCTTCCGTATTCATTTCTCCACTTAGGGAAATATTTTTTGCCTGTGTGCACAATAAGTTTTAGCTAATATCAGTCCTTTCCTGCTTTTATTGCCTTGGCTGGAGTCTCGAGTACAATGATGAATTCTATTGATGGAGGTTAATTTCTTGCTTCTGGTTACAAAGCGAATCCTTCTGTATTCAACCATAAAAGAGGACATTTGCTATTATATACACTTTTTACAGATTAGAATTTTTTTCGGTGATTCTAGTTTTTATAATTAAAAACATCTGAAATGGTTGTGGAATTTTATCTTTTTTTTTTCAGCATCTAGTAAGATAAACATGCGTTTTTTACCTTTTTCTGTTAATGTGGTGAATTATTTGTCTTTCTTAAGGTTCGTGTTTGCCATCTCATCTTTCTAATTTAAATAAAAGCTCTGTGTTTCCTTGCTTTCAGAATTCATTCCAAATTCCTTAATAGGAGTGTGAAAACTTTCAATGTGGCCTCATTTTGATTCTTGAACCTCAACTCCCCCCCCCCCCCGCCCAAAAAAAAAAAAAAGCAAAATTCAACAGCCATGGGA
>NW_025999926.1:2752237-2795441 GCF_001458135.2 Marmota marmota marmota
TTTCTTTCTTTTTTTTTTTTTTTTTTTGTTTAATCAAAAAGCTCACTATAGACTCCCTTGTGCTCTCCTCCCTCAGCCCCGTTGGCCACTTCACAACTGTGAATCTCTACCCGTCAGCCCCCTATCAACTGAGAAGGCCAGTTGAATGACTGGAAATTACATCACCCACCAAACAAAGTGCGTGGATCACTATAGAATAGTGGAATAAATTCAGGTGTATGTACACCATGGGACGGTAGGCAGCCATGTAAGGAAGTGAATTAGAATCCCATTACAGTTAGTTTGAAAAGATTTCCACAAGGCAATGTTAGTTGACAAGAACTTGATGCTGCAAAGCATGTGCAGTAGGATCCATTCTTGTCTCACAACGACAAAAATAAATGCATATTTCTACAGTTATAGTTGGAGACTTCAACAGCCCACTCTCAGCCATTGCTAGGCAGAAAATCAGCAAGGACATATCAAAACTAAAAACAGAATCAACTAACAGGATCTAGCAGATATACATAGAGCATTCCATGAAACCACAGCCGAATAAACATTGTCACACGATCATGACACACTCACCAAGGAACATTCACAATGAGCAAGGTTTATTTCCCATAAACATTCTTTGCACGTGCCCATGACACATTCATCAAAGTACACCACGTCTTTTGCTGTAAAACAAATCTAACCAAATTTAAAAGAATGAACATCCTACAGCCTATGCGCTCTGGACATAATGGAATTGCATTAAAATGGAATTAAATTAAAAATCAGTCCTAGAAAGACAACAGGGAAGTCTTCAGATGCTTGGGAATTAAATAATGTGTGTAGATAATCCATGGGACAAAGGAGAAATTTCCAAGGAAATTTAAAAAAATGCATAGAATTAAATGGAAAGAAAACTACAACAGATCAAAATATGGGGGGCACAGCTAGAACAGCACAAAGAAGGAAATTGATAGCCCCAAATGCTTCCATCAGAAGAGAGAAAAGTTCTCCACCAATAATCTAAATGTCTCTAGAAACTAAAGAAGAGTAAAAGCAAACTGAAGGAAGGAAATAACCATGATAAAAACATAGATCAATGAAATTAAAAATGGGAAATGAATGGGGTCAAATAAATAAACCCCAAATCGGATTCTTAAAAAAAAAAAATCAATAAAATTGAAAAACCTAGCAAGATTCACACAGATAGAAAGACCTAAGATACAAATCACTAATAGCAGGAATGATACAAATCACTAATATCTGGAATGAAATAGGGGGTATCTCAACAGACTCTGCAATCATTAAAAAGATATTAAGGGAATACTAGGAACATCATTATGCTCATAAATTCAACAACTTAAGACAAAGTGGGTCAATTCCTTTAAAACCACAAACTATCCCAAATCAACCAAGATGAAAGAGACAACTAGAACAGCTCCACAATCATTAAAGACACCAAGTTAGCAATTAGAAAGCTCTCCAACAAGAAGTCCCCAGACCCAGAGAGTTTCACCAGAGAATTTTACTAACCATTTAAGGAATTAAAACTCCTTTTACTTAATATGTTCTAGCAAATGGAAGAGGGAACACTTCCCAGTTCATTTTATGAAAGTAGTATTACTCTGATACTACAACTAGACAAGCCAGCACTAAGGGTTGGGGATTGGGGAGTGGGGTGGCAAGACAGACAGACAGACAGAGAGAGAGAGAGAGAGAGAGAGAGAGAGAGAGAGAGAGAGAGAGAGAAAATTACAGGGTAATATCTTTCACAAACAAATTTTTTAACAAAATATTAGCAAATAAAATCTGCGATATCTACAAACCATTAGATGTCATAACCAAGTAGGATTTATTCCAGGTATTCAAAATTTGTCCAACATTTGAAAATCCAGCAATAGAATTAGTTGTCTCAATAAGAAAAATCATATGATCTTATCAATTAAAGCAGAAAAAATATTTACCAAGTACAATGCCCATTCATTATAGGAGTCCTCAGCAAACTAAGAGTAAGGGGGAGTTCCTCAACTTGATAAAAAGGACTTACCAAACCATACAGCTAAGAGTGCACTTACCAAGGAAAGACAGAATGCTTTCTGGGAACAAGGGGTATGCTCTTACCGTTCTGATTCAACATGACACTTAAAGTTTTAGCCACTTCAATAAAGCATGAAAAATAAGTACAAGATAAACAGATTGGTTAATAAGAAACAAATGACATGATTGTCTAGTAGAAAATTCTAAAGAATCTATAAAACAATTCTTATTTAAAATTTTATTTGTTTTTATTATATATGACAGTAGAATGTATTTTGACAGACTTATACATATATATAAAATATGAGTATAACTTCCCATTCTTCTGGTTGTACATGATGTAAAATTATATTGGTCATATAGTCATATACGCACATAGAAAAGTAATGTTCCATTCATTCTACTATCTTTCCTATTCCCATCCCCCCTCTCTTCCCTTCATTCCCCTTTGTCTAATCCATAGTACTTCTAATCTTCCCTACCCACCCCCATTTTTGTAATTTAGCATCCACATATCAGAAAAAACATTTTGCCTTTAGTTCTTTGGGATTGGCTACAATTCTTAAAAGACTAATAAGTAAGTTTAGCAAAGTTATAGGATCCAAGATGCTTACACACAAGTAATCCCATTTCTGAAGGCTCAAAGTGAACATGTAGAAATTAAAATTGCTGTACCCTATTTGCAGACACACTAGAAAAGAAAAATATTTATATTAAACCCAACATAACATGTAAAGGGTGTGTTTCCTGAAAAATTTTAAGCTGATGAAAGAAATAAAAAACGATGTGAGTAAGTAGAGACAAGTACCATGTTGTTAGACTAAGACTCAAAATAGAAGAGATATTAATTCTCCCCAAATTAAACTATTATTTTAATTCAATTCCTATCACCATTCCCACAAGGAATTTTGTAGACATGGAAAAATTTTGTTTTAAAATTTATGTGGAAGGCATAGACCCCAGAATACCTAAAATATCTTAAAAATGTGTGATAGGGTGGAGGGAGAGACACAGATCAAGGGATCAGGATAAAGAATCCTAAAGTAGATCTGTGCAAATATGGACAGCTGATTGCTGACAAAGTTGTGAAAGCCATTTAACAGAGGAAGGATCGCCTCTTCAACAAATTGTTGTAGAGCAAGTGACACTGATGGGCAAAAAATAAATCTTGACCTAAACCTCATGCCTTATGTGAAAATTGACTCAAAATGAATGATAGACTTAAATGTAAAGTGGAAATTATAAAACTAGTAAAAAACACAAGAGGACAATTTTTGAGATTCAGGGCTGGTTCAAGAATCCTTTGACTTGACATCAAAGGACAGTCCTTAAAAGGGCAAAGTACCTTGATTAATACCCAAAGGATTTAAAATCAGATACTATAGTAATGTAGCCAAGTCGATGTTTATAGCAGCTTCAGTTAACAATAGCTAAACTATGGAACCGACCTGGGTGTCCCTCAAGATGAGTGGATAAAGAAAAGGTGGTATATATACTCAATGGAATATTGCACAGCTTTCAAGGAGAGTGAAATTATGGCATTTGCCAGTAAATGGTTAGATTTGGAGACTATCATGCTAAGCAAAATAGCCAATCCTACAAAATCAAAGGCCGAATGTTTGCTATAATATGCAGATGCTAATAAGGCAGGGGGACTACAGAAGAATAGTATTACCTCAGATTAGGTAGAGGGAAGTGATGGGAGGGGAGGGGATAAGAAAGATAGTAGAATGAAGCAGACATTATGACTGTATGTATATATGTGATTGCATGACCAATGTGATTCTGCAACATGTACACTCAGAAAAATGAGGAATTATACCCCATCTACATATGATATATCAAAGTGCATAAATGCATTCTACTGTCATGTATAACTAATTAGAACAAATAAAAAAATTAAATATAAAAAAAAGGACAAAGTGACAAATTGGATCTCGTCAGAAGTTAAAAACACATATGTTCTACAAAGACCTGGGTAAGTGGACGAAAAGAAAAACTACAAAGTGAGGGAAAATATTTGCAAACCACATGTCCAACAAAGCACTAGTATCTAGAATCTATAAAACTCTCAAAAAGTCAGTGATGAAAACAATATGAAACAGTCATAAGTTATAAATTAAGAGACATTAATAATAAGTAATAAGCAATAAAAGTAGTGCTAAAGCAAAAAGAATCCGATTAGCAAATAGACAGAAGACCTGGAAGATATTTCACCAGGGCAAATAAACTCATGAAAACATGTTTAACGTCATTAGCCATAAGGGAAATGCAAATTAATGCTGCAGAAAGGTATCATTACATGCCAAGAAGAATGGTTTTTTAAAAAATAACAATAGTAGAAAATGCTGGCAAGGTGGTGGAGAAAATAGATCATGCACTACTCATGAGAACCTAAACTGGCATGGCCACCCTGGAAACAGCGTGGCTTCTTAGGGTGACACCTCGGGGCCCAATGACATCCAGAACAAAAACGGTACCGCAGTGTAGTAGTTTTCTGTTGCCGATTTAAGGAGGTACTACAAAGCAGCTTAAAACAACAGCAGTTTATTGTCTTACAATTCTGAAAGTTTGCAGGGCTAAAATCAAGGGCTCTCTCTCTCTCTCTTTTTTTTTCTTGAGGCTCCAGAGGAGAATCCATGTCTTGTGTTGTTCAGCTTCTAAGGTTGCGGCTGCAAGAACTCCTTGAACTGTGACCATGTTACGCCAGGCTTTGCTTCTGTGGTCACATTGCCCTTTTCTCATCTGTGACCAAGTTTTCCTCTGCCTCCCTCTTACAAGGACACTTGTGGTAACATTTATGGTTTAGCTTGATGTTCCAGAGCAATCTCTCCTTTTCGAGATCCTTAATCATGGAGTCCCTTTTGCCATAAAAAAATCACATTTACAGGTTCCAGGGATTAGGACCTCAATATTTTCCTCCTACCACAGGAAATGTCTTTAAAAACTAAAAATGCAACTGCTGTATGAACCAGCAATTTCACTCTTGGGCATTTAGCTCAGAGATGGGATACTTCATGTGCATGCAAAAACCTGCACATAGAGGTTTCCTTGCAGCTTTATTCATAACAGCTTAAAACTAAAACAGCAGAGATGTCCTTCGAAGAGTGGACGTTTAAACAAGCATACCATGGAACACTACGTGGCTTTACAAAGAAGTGAATTATTGATACACAGAACATTCTGGATGACTCTCCATAGAATCACACTGAATGAAGACAGCCCATTACTCAAAGTTGATAGGCTGCCATTACTCCACATACTTAACTTTCTTGAAATGACAAAATGATAGCAATAGAAAAGAGATAAACGGTGTCAGAGGTTAAACACGTGTGTGTGTGTGTGTGTGTGTGTGTGTACCAGGAGGGAGGTGGGCATGGCCACAAAGGGGCAAGGTGAGGGATCCTTGTGCCGATGGAGCTGTTCTGTATGTGATGTGTTTTACTCTGATAGAGTTTTGCAGGATGTTATCATTGGGAAAAACTGGGGATGTTTCTGAATTATTTCTCACAACTTCATGTAAATCTTCTATGATCTCAAAACTCAAAGTTTAATTTAGAAAGTGTGTGTGTGTGTGTGTGTGTGTGTGTGTGTATACCTCCATCCTTGCAAGGTTATAGGATCATGGAGAAACACACCCTATTGGGTATGTGTTGTTGCATGACAAATTAATAGTCAGTAGCTTAAAACTTTTGTTGTTAAGTTCTGACTTGGAGTCTTTCATGAGGTTGTCAGATGTCAGTTGCATTTGAAGGCTTGCTGGAGCTGGAGGAGCCATCTCAGGATGGTCCACTCGCAGGGCTGCTGATCGGTACTGGCTGTATGCAGGAGGCCTCAGTCCCCTCTCAATTCCTCCAGACCTTCCACAGGGCTGCTTGAATGTCCTTATGACATGGTGGATGGCCTGCCCAAAAAGTGAGCAGTGATCAAGGTAGTATTTTTTTTTTATGACCTGTTCTTAGAAATGATACTTTTGCATCATTCTGTTGGACACATGGGTCATCCCCATTCATGGGTTTTAGACTGCAAAGAACTCCACAAAGACTATGGATGACAATAAGAATCATCCCCATTGGTGAGGAAAAATGAAATCTGAAAGTTGAATAGAAAAAAAGTTCCTGTACAAAGAGGCCGATGAGCTGGGCTGCCCAACCTGGACATGAATTAGTTTATTGTGCAGTTATATAGTGTGACCCTCAGATGCCAGAGTTGAGTTATCCAGAGCTGGGCTGACCGTCAGTAGGGATCTAGGAGGGAGAAACCTAAGGCCAGGGGTGGTGGTATGTGTGAAGGTGACCCAGTGCAGAGGCAGGAAGATGATGATTTGTAAACGAGTGGTGGTGCAGGGGCCGAAATGAGGAAAGAGTCTGCAGATTTTCCAGCATAGCTATTTAGGGTGGCTCAAGGATACCCAGAACAAGTCTAGCAAGCTGGCTGGTGGCTGCAAGACCGTGCTGACATTGTAGGAGATTTAGCATGAAGCAGTCCCATGAGATCCAGGAGACACACATGCTTCCTGTAAAGAGGTATTTTTAAAACCATGAGTTGAGAGCAACGGACCAGAATGAGGGTAGTGAGACCCCTAAAGCCATCACTGTAGCTCAGGCTTCAGAGACGACTGGCCCTGTTCTTGGTCATTCCATCCAGGTCCTGGAATGAGTGGTTCATCAGAAGTGAGAAGGGAAGAAGAGTGTGGTCTTAAGGGACAGTGTCTCAGGGCACAGCACAAGCCACGTTTCAGATACGGTCTGATCCAGCTGGGTGCAGTGGCCTGTGCCTACCATCCTAGCTGCACTGGGGGCTGAGGCAGGAGCATCACTTGAACTCAGGAGTTTGAAGCCAGACTGGGTCACATGGTGAGATCCCATCTCAAAACCAAACTAAGTCTTCCGGGATAGATTCCAATTCAATGACTGGGGTCCAAGAAAAGACAACAGAAGATGGTCCCTGTAACCACAAACCGAATGGAGACACTGGCTATTGGCCCTGGCTTCAGCTGCACAGAGAAGAGCTTCTCCGGCCATACTGGGGCCCTCTTGCCTGATAACCTCTTTATTGGGAGGTTGGAGAAAACCAGTGCTCATGGGGAGAGAATGAGTTTTCTAAGACTAAGCAGTCAGGTTCACGTCAGAGTGAGAATGGAAAGGCCGTAGAATAAAACTGGATGGTCAGCTTTACCTCCTTTGCACATTAGCTGGAATGTGGCTTTTGCTGGGTATGAGTATGTATTTTTGGAATCTACTTCACCTTTGTCCTTTGACTCTGACTAGCAGATGCAGTGTGTTGCACTGCCGTGATTCTTCAGAAGAAATCCAGCACAGTGGTTTACTTTTAACCAAACCCCAGTAACACTTCCTGTCTGAGTCAGCTTCCTCGTCGTAATGAGACCGATGACACACGCCACCAGCCAGTGTTCATAAAGGCTTCCTGGTTCTTTTGATGAACCCCTATATGGCATTTATATTAATACAATTTTCTCTGTGAAATAAAAGATTAGAGTTGTCACACTTACTGAGGAAGCAGATGTGGGAATAGGATGTAGCTAAATGACTAGTTTTCTTCCCTAAATTAACTGGGTGGGAGTTGGAAAAAGTCTGGCAGAGGAGGTAGGAAAACTGAGAGTGAGTCGGTGGGTTGGTTCTTCTTTCCACACCCAGCCCCCTTATTCCCAAAGGGCTGTCCCAGGGAAGCGCCTTTCACATGCGTCTGTTTGTGGCCTTGCTAAGAAAGATCAGAAAGATTGAGAGAGCCGGCTTCACCCTCCACCACAGGTGCCTGGCTCTCTGATCCACTGGGCAACTTCACTTAATTCTCATTTTCACCTCCTGGGACGAAGGTTGCTGTATGGAAATGTCCTTGAGTCTCAAGTACCTTCTTTATAAAATGGGGTCAACAATAGCACTGCCTTTACAGGGTCATCAGCAGGAATGACGGGAGAGCCCCGTGAAGGACCCGGCCGAGTGCCTGGCATGTGGCAGACATGCTCACTCTCTGAACCATCCCTGGTCCCATTCAATCCCGAGTGCCCCCCCGCCCCCCAAAGCCCCATGAGTCAGGCCAGCCTCTGCCTGGAGTTAAGGAAGTTGATTATTCATGACACTTTATTTAAGAGAGAATGACTTGTATGTCACAGGATAGTGACTCCCGCCATGTGTCAGCCTTCCAAAGTGTGTGAAATCCATTCCATACGACCTGCTGAGGCGCAGAGGAGGTTGAGAGCCCACGGGGTGGAAGGTGGAAGTGGCCGAGCGTCCTTCCTGGCCCAGAGCATGAGTTCTCCTCTTCACAGATTCAGCAAGTGAGTTTTGGGGTCACGGCAGTAACAGCAGGAGCCTGTCATGGAGGACAGAGGACAAAGTGATACCCATGATAGTTTTGAAGTCCTTTAGATGGGAGCCGCGTGGACAGTGGGACAGGCATCAGGGGTGGGTGGTGTCTGTGGGGCTTCAGCTTCCAGTGGGGTGTCAAAGTCTCTGGTATTAACAAAGAGATCACCACCATCTGCCACCATATAAACAGGGCTTCAGAAAACATTTATCATAATATCAAGTTATTCTGGGTGAATTGGTTATGGGTGATTTCAATTTTTAATACTTGTTTGTAGCTTCCAAAGTTTCTTGCCATTTCTAGGGCTTTCTTCCAAGAAATGACCTTTCGTTCTTTTTCATTGAATACAACATACATGGTAGACCATGAAACCTTAAAAACTGAGCTCTATGAGTACATGTATCTTCACAACACATCCAAGCAAACACCATCTGCCTAGATCTAAAGCATGTTCCTAGAGTCCCCAGAAGCTTTTTAAAAATATCTTCCAGAATATTCTGACTCTTCTGCCACCATTCATTAGTTTATAAAGATGACGTTTTAAATAAAAAATGACTAACAATACTGGTGGATCGATACTATTAAGTGTGGGAAATTACTCTAGTGCAGATAGTAACTTTTAGACAAATTCAAGGCTATTATTTAGAGGAAACTTTTAAATACATAACTGATGACACAAAATGCTATATGATGTAGATTAGATAAATTAATTCATCAAATTCAAAGTTTTCCTTTTCTCAAAAGTTTATAAACATTCCTAACAATCTTAACTTTAGCATCACTCAGTCAAGTGGTTACGGAACTTGATTATTTTGGTCATAACATCAGATGAACACATCCTATTATATAAAGCTGGAGAATAGGCAGTGATTGACTTTGAAAGTCGTGAGAAGGTGCTGTCAGATACATGTGTGAGACCACTGTGCTGGACTCTCTAGATGGTGGGATGTGGGTGTTGGGGGTATCTGCGGTGGATCCACTATGTCAATCCACAACTAACTTTACCAATTCTAAAGGAGTTTTTTTCAAACCTAAGTATTTGAGAACAGAATTTTGCTTGAATTTTAAAATTGCTATGTGTTCTGTAAATCAGTTTCATTTGACCTCTGTCTTATAGAGTGGGTGATAGCACTGACCCACAGCCAGGCCCACTGGACACCAGTGGGAGAGGAAGAACAAACCATAGGGTTTGGATAAAAGAGAGGAAATTCATGGGGCTTGTGGGTCCCCACATGCTTGTGGGATATTGATTTGCCAAGTCGGGGATAAGACTCAGGTAGGCACTTTTTGACAGTGATTGTTATACCCCAAACCTTTTGAACTCTGATTTCCTTTTTAATTTTTTTTAAAATTTTGTTTTAATTATTTAAACATGACAGTAGAGTGCATTTATGCACTTTGATAAATTATACATATAGATGGGATATAATTTCTCATTTTTCTGAGTGTCATGTTGCAGAATCTTATTGATCATGCGGTCACATATGTACATACAGCAATAATGTCTGTTTTATTCTACTATCTTTCCTATCCCCACATTCCCTCCCTCCCCTCCCTTCCCTTCCCTCTACCTAATCTAAGGTAATGCTATTCTTCTCTAGTGCCCTCCGCCTTATTGTGAATTAGCATTCACATATTAGAGAAAACATTCAGCCTTTGGTTTTTTGGGATTGGCTTACGTCACTTAGCATGATATTCTCCAACTCCATCCATTTACTGGCAATTGCCATAATTTCTCTCTTCTTGAAAGCTAAGTAATATTCCATTGAGTATATATATTGCATTTTCTTTATCCATCCATCTATTGAAGGAAACCTAGGTTGGTTCCATAGTTTAACTATTGTGAATTGAGCTGCTATAAACATTGATGTGGCTGCATTACTGTAGTATGCTGATTTTAAGTCCTTTGTGTATACACTGAGGAAAGGGATAGCTGAGTCAAATGATGGTTCCATTCCAAGTTTTCTGAGGAATCTCCACACTGCTTTCCATAGTGGTTGCACCAATTTGCAGTCCCACCAGGAGTGTATGAGTGTGCCTTTTCCCTTACATCTTCTCCAACATTTATTGTTATCTGTAGTCTTGATAGCTGCCATTCTGACAGGGGTGAGATGAAATCTTAGAGTAGTGTTGATTTGCATTTCTCTAATTGCTAGAGATGGTGAACACTTTTTCATATATTTGTTGATCGACTGTATTCCTTCTTGTGTGAAGTGTCTGTTCAGTTCCTTAGCCCATTTATTGATTGGTTATTTGTTTTTGGTGTTAAGTTTTTTTGAGTTCTTTATATATCCTAGAGATTCATGCTTTATCAGAGGTGCATGTGGTAAAGATTTTCTCCCAGTCTGTAGGTTCTCTCTTCATGTTATTGATTGTTTCCTTTGCTGAGAAGAAGCTTTTTAATTTGAATCCATCCCATTTATTGAATCTTAATTTTATTTCTTGTGCTTTAGGAGTCTTGTTAAGGAACTCAGATCCTAGGCTGATGTGGTGAAGATTTGGGCCTATTTTTTCTTCTATTAGGCACAGGATCTCTGTTATAGTGCCTGTCTTTGATCCACTTTGAGTTGATTTTTGTGCAGGGTGAGAGACAGAGGTTTAATTTCATTTTGCTACATATGGATTTCCAGTTTTGCCAGCACCATTTGTTGAATAGGCTCTCTTTTCTCCAGTGAATGTTTTTGGCACCCTTGTCTAGTATGAGATAACTGTATTTATGTGGGTTTGTCTCTGTGTCCTCCATTCTGTACCATTGGTTTACAAGTCTATTTTGGTGTCAATACCATGCCATTTTTGTTACTGTAGCTCTGTAGTATAGTTTAAGGTCTGGTATTGTGATGCCTCCTGCTTCACTTTTCTTGCTAAGGATTGCTTTGGCTATTCTGGGTCTCTTATTTTTCCAAATAAATTTCCTGATTGCTTTTTTCTATTTCTATGAAGAATGTCATTGGGACTTTAATTGTAATTACGTTAAATCTGTGTAATGCTTTTGAAGGTATGGACATTTTGACAATATTAATTCTGCCTATCTAGAAGCATGGGAGATCTTTCCATCTTTTGAGGTTTTCTTCAATTTCTTTCTTTAGTGTTCTATAGTTTTCATTGTAGAAGTCTTTCACTTCTTTTATTAGATTGATTCCTAGGTATTTTATTTATTTATTTTTTGAGGCTATTGTAAATGGAGTAATTTTCCTAATTTCTCTTTTGGTGGATTCATTGCTATGTATAGGAAGGTGTTTGATTTATGGGTGTTGATTTTATATCCTGCTACTTTGTTGAATTCATTTATTAATTCTAGAAGTTTTCTGGTGGAATTTTTTGGATCTTCTAGATATAGAATCGTGTTATCAGCAAATAGTGGTAGTTTGAGTTCTTCTTTACATATTTGTATCCTTTTAATTTCTTTCTTTGGTTTAATTGCTCTGGCTAGAGTTTCAAGGATGATGTTGAATATATGTGGTGAAAGTGGACATCCTTTTCTTGTTCCAGTTTTTAGAGGAAATGCTTTCCATTTTTCTCCATTTAGAATGATGCTGGCCTTGGGTCACCACTACCAACATCACTTCTGCCTCTATTGTCTGGAGGTCTTCTTTCTGGGTGCTGCTGCCCTGGATGCAACTAAATAACTCTGATTTCTTAAAGAACAATTCATAACATGTGGCCACCTCCCCTGATAGACTGCAGCCATTTGATTCATTAGGGGTTGGCTCTACCAACAATAAAATACTAGAGAGAGAATCATCAACATTACTAAACATTCAAAAGTCTGTGCACAACCTGAATTAGTGGGAATACTTTTAGTTAACAATCTTTAGCTTTCTTTCATAAGGGTAAAATTGTAGAAAATAGAGAAAATTAAAATCATCTGTAACCACAACCCTCCATGATGACTTCTATTAAAATTTCTATGCTTTTTCTTAGCCCTTATTTTCATTTACGCAAGACTGAGATTGGGCTCAATGATTTCCTAAATCATTAAATATTATGGGAAGACAGTTTTCAATGATTGCATACTATTTCATTCTATTAATGTATACTTAAACATTTTTTCCTCTATTTTTGGATGGTTAGACTGTTTTGAATATTTATCATCATAAAAATGGATTATTCTGCCACTCATTCATGTATTCAGCGCATTACACTGAGTTTATATTAGCGTCAGGTCCTGTACAGGTGTTGGTAATACAATTAGGGTTAAAGACAGGTGTGACTACATGCTAATGAAAAAGAAACTAGTCGGATAATCAAATAAACTAGTTGAAGATAAACAAATAAGTAAGTAACTAATTAAACAATTTTAAAAAATGTAGCCAGGTTCTAAATATCCAATATAATCTTGAAAAAGACATAAAAAGGAGTACAAGTCAATCTCATGACTTCAAGACAATGTGACTACGGCTTGTGATAATATGATAATATAGATTAGTAGAATAGAATTGAGAGTTCAGAAATATACCCATATATTTGTGATCAATTTATTTTTTAAAATGTTATTTGTTGTTTTTAGATATACAAGGCAGTAGAGTATATTTTGACATATTTATACAAACATGGACTATATCTTATGCTAATTAGGATCCCAGTTTTGTTGTTGTACAGGATGTGGAGATTCACTGTGGTGTATTCATATATGTATGTAGGAAAGTTATGTCAGATTCATTCCGTTTTCTTTCCTATTCCTATCTCCCCTTTCTTCTCTTCATTCCCCTTTGTCTAACCCACTGAACTTCTGTTCTCCCCACATCTTGTTGTGTATTAGCATCCACGTATCAGAGAGAACATTTGACCATCATTTTTTGGGATTGGCTTATTTCACTTAACATGATAGTCTCCCGATCCATCCATTTGATATGGGTGCCAACAGCATCCAACAGAGAGCTGTCTTTTCTATTTCTACCCAGATGGTTCTGGGATATCCAGATATTTACATGCTGAAGAATGAATCGAACCCTTTCCCCATATTATATGCAAAAACTAACCTAAAATGTGTCAAAGACCTAATTGTAATAGCAAAGCCCATAACACTCAGAAAAATAAAGAAGGATACATCTTTGTGATCTTAAGTTAGGCAATAGTTTCTTAGATAGCAATACATGCCTAAGAAACTCTTCTTATATAAACATGAACAGCATTCTTGAGATAAATTTGATTTTGTCAAAGTTTTAAAATTCTGTGCTTCAAAGGACACTATCAAGAAAACGGAAAGACAACTCACAGAATGAGAAAAAAATACATGCAAATTGTATACCTGATAAGAGACTAGCATTCAGAATACATAAAGAACGCTTACAATACAACAATAAAGGAAAAAGAGATGAATAACAACTGGGTAAAGAATTTAAAAAGATAGTCCTCCAAAGAAGATGTAGGTGGCTAATAATCTCATAAAAAGATGCTCAGCATCATCAGAGACATGCCAATCAAAAGCACAATGAGATAGTGCTATGAAGCAGTATCCTGACTTCTGGGATGGCAATAGTAATAATAATAAGACAAGAAGAAGAAGAGAGGAGGAGGAGGAGGAGGAGGAGGAAGAAAGTCAGACAATAACAAGGGGTGGTGATGATATGGAGAGACTAGAACCCTCCTACATGGCCAGGGGGGAATGCAAAATTTCACAACTGCTGTGGAAAACAATCTGGTGATGCTTGGGTATATTAAACCTGAAATTTCACTCTTAGCTATTGACCAAAGAAAACTGAAAATGCTTCTCTACATGAATACTCACACTTGAATATTCACAGCAGCATGATTTATAATAGCAAAAAAGTGGAAACTACCCAAGTTCTATCAACTTCTGGATGGATAAACAGGGTGTGGCATGTCTAGATGATGAAATAGCAGTCAGCCATAAAAAGAAATGAAATACAGACACACATTACAACATGGTGAAACTTGAAGTATTATGCTAAGTGAAAGAAGCCAGTGATAAAAAGAAACGTATGCAAAGTTTCACTTATATAGTTTTTTGGAATTGGCAAATCTATGTAGAGACAGAAAGGAGATTAGGGGTTGCTGGAAACTGGGTGGGGAGGGATGGGAAGTAATTCCTAATTGTGTCTGGAGTTTCTTTTTGGGGTGATAAAAAGGTTCTGGAATAAAACAGTGATGATGACTGTACAACATTGTGAATACACTAAAATCACTGAACTGTACACTTGAAAAGTGAATTTTTGTGACTTGTGAATTCTGCCTCATCTGAATTTGGTTAGTGTTACTGCAACAGAATACCCAAGATTGGGTAATTTATGAAGTAAATAAGTTTATTTCTTTTAGTTTTAGAGGTAGGAAAGTCTAAGTCGAGGACTGCATTTGGTGAAGGTTTTCTTGCTGCATCATAAAACAGGTGAAGGGAATTCCATGGTGAGAGGACAGGAGTGGACAAACAGCCCTCTCGTCGTCTACTTATAAAGCCACTAATCCCATCACAGAGAACCAACTTCATCTGGCACCACTCCAAATAACAGGAGGCTGTGAATCTGAGGGTTGTGTTTCCAACATGTGAACTTTGGAAGAACACATTCAACCCATAGCACGTGTCCAAAATAATTGCAAAGATCCAGCCATTGTTAAATCAAATGAACCAAGGGTCGGTGGGAATCGACCTTATCAAGGATTGGAGGTCTGAAGATAAATCTCAATTAACTAGATGGAGAGGGAGGAAAAAGTATCCTAGATATCCAAGGTACAGTGTGGAAAGGCCTTAGAAAGAAAGGTGGAGAAGGACCAGGTATTTTTTTTCTCTCATGCTTATTATTTCCTTAGAGAAAAGAGATCAGGCATTAACATTTACATTGAATTTCATTTCTAATGCAATAAAGTGATATTCAGATACATAAACAAAATGAAAATAAATCACCCACAATTACATTATGCAGAATTGGCCAAAAAAGAAGGCAAAAGAGTTAGTGTCTTAGTCCATTTGAGCTGTTACAACAAAATACCAGAGACTGGATAATTTATTAATAATAGAAAACTATTGCTCACAGTTCTGGAGGTTAAGATCAAGGCACCAAGAGATTTGGTGTCCATCCTTACGACTGACAGCTTCTCACTGTGTCTTCATGTGGTGGGAGGGACGTGGGAACTCTCTGGGGCTCTTTTATGTTGCATTCACAAGGGCTTCATCCTCATGACTTGATCACCTCCCAAATGCCTCACTTCTAAAGCCATTGGTATGAGATTGCCACCTATGAGTTTGGGTGGGATTCAAATCATTGAAACCATAGCAAAAAGGAAATTGGAAATAGCACAGCCAGATATTACCAATGAATAATCAACATCCAGAACGCAGTTGTGTATAACTTGCTCTGGTTATGCCCAGTGTAGGGTCCCATGACCTCTCATGGAATTCTCGCTGTAACCCATTCTGCTGATGAGGAAACAGAGACTCAACAAGGTCCAGGAATCTGTTGAAGTTCGCACCAAGAGTTAGCCGTGAGCCTTTCATTTAGGGCTATATGACCCCAAAGTCCACTCTTGTCTTCTATAAAGCAGATCACAGACATAAATGTACATTTTATAGGACTTTTGTCATTTTCTAGTCCAGGCAAAGTGAGATATGCTCTTTATAGAAAGTCTCATACTTTAAAAAGAACAGAAGAGAGAAAGAGTGAAATTTGAAGTCAGTGGCTTTTCTTCTTCCCTTTTCTCTCTGCGTGCGTGGCACATGGAAACATGTGGTAAATGTCCAGTGGGATGATTTCGGAGACTCTGTTCAAAGGTGCACGTGCCAAATTAAGATTCACCCCTAAAGATTAGGTGATTAGTGCACAGAATACACACTCGTCTTAATTCTATCATCCATCGTTAGGAAACTAAGCATGTGGTTCAATTTGGAGAGCATCAATTTATCGATCTTCAGAAAATGTACCTGCACCCCTAATTCAATCTAGACAGGGAAAGTAAGCACGTGGGTAAACGGAGAGAAAATGCTGAAATTCATACAGTAGTGCTATAGGGTACAACTTTTTTCCATTGATTGATTGATTGATTGAAGCAGTGCTGGGTATTGAATCTATAGCCTCCTGTTTGCTAGTCAAGTGCTTTACCAGAGCTACCCCCCAGCCCAATTCTTAAAACCTTTTTATTTTATTTTTATTTATTTTTAAAAATATTTATTTCTTTTAGTTGTACACAATACCTTTGTTTTTATTTATTTATTTTTATGTGGTGCTAAGGGTCGAACCTAGAGCCTCGCACGTGCTAGGTGAGTGCTCTACCACTGAGCCACAACCCCAGCCCCCCCAAAAAACCTGTTTATTTTGACCTCGCTATGGACTCACAGAACATTACACATATGAAGCACCTTTTACCCCCTTCTTCCTTTGCTAAGCTCACCCGCCACCTGGCATTTTCCCTCATTGCTCTTTAACTGCAGCGTGCCCACTCTCAGACATGATTTGGGATTAATATAGCTGAGGGGGAGATGCCTGTTTATTTTACAGTGTTATGTCTAAATCACAGAATAACTTCAGGGGAGCACTGTCAGAGAATGTTCAAGTCCTTTACATATCACCAACCGATACAAATTGGTGCTAATAAGTGAAATAAAAAGTTAATGAAAAAATCATGATTCACGAGATCCCTGCACTATCAAATGAAGTGCTCTACGCTTTCTAGTCCTAACCGCTTGGCGGGGGGGGGGGGGGGTTGTCAAAAGCATCTTAAATAACTTCATTAGCCCGTGGTGAATCCGTTCAACAAACATTGATTTTGTACCCATTCCATGCCAGGTTTTAGGAATGCAGAGAGGCACAGTTGTACAGCTTGAGCGACAAGAAGTGTGAATTGGAGCTGGAACTTGTGCTGGGCGTGCAGGGGGATGGTGCAGGGACCTGGCTCAACATTTTGGAGCAGAGCTGGGGTGTCAGTGTATCGGCAGGGAGGAAGGAGATGGCCATGCCAGACAGCCTTGAACATTTAAGTTTTCTCTATTTTGAGTCTTGGCAGCATGGATTTCTTACATTCTCCGTGCCAAGCGTGATGGTATGATAAAAAGATTGAAAAAAGGCACCCGTGCCAGCAGGCAGCCAGGTCAGTGTTCATGGAAGGCGCAGGGTCCTCTTGGGAGATGAGGAGGAGTGGGGGGCTTTGCTGGCCACGTGATATTTGATATGGATCATTAGAGACCATAAGGAAAGACCTGAGAAATGGAGAAGGGGAGGGAGGAAGGAGACAAGCAGGGGAAGGAAGAGATTCCCGGCAGGAGAAATCACATATGCAGACACAGGATGTGTGAAGGGACAGGAAGGGGGTGACAGATTTGGCTCTGCAGGAGTATGGGCACAAGAAGTGCCGGAGGAAGGTGAGGGCCACACGGATTATTTATTCATACTTTTGACCTACTTTCCTGACCAAGTGGATCCTCAGTAAGTAGAGGACCTTACTCATCTGGGCGCTGGTGTCCTGCCCTGTGTCTCGATGAGCATCTGGCACTGAGTGGGTCTCAGTCAACATGTGCTGAATGAATACTGTGTGGTTGAAGAGCCTTGCTTACAGTTTGGATCCGGAATGTTCCCTGAAGCATTGGTTCTCTTCTTGGTGCTTTTGTGAGCTGGTTAGGTCACTGGGGACATGCTCTTGAAGGGAACTGTGGGACTCCAGCTTCTTCCGCTTCCTCTCTTTGTGTGTCCTGGTCGTGAGGTGAGCAACTTGGCTCCCCACCATGATGTGCTGCCTTACCACAAAAGCAACAGGGCCAAGGGACTGTGGACTGGAACCTCCCAAACTGTGAGCCAACATAAACCTTTTCTCTTTATAAGTTGATTATCTCAGGTATTTGTTACAGTAATGGAAAGCTGACTAACACAGTGCTCTCTGTTGTCAGTTACAGGGATCAACCATAGCACGTAGTAGTTGAGGGTCTTCCATTTTCATAGCTCTGTGATGTTATATCACGTGAATGTGCTATGGTTTGTTTCTGTTGGTGGATATTTGCTTCTTTTCCAGTTTGAAGTCGTGATGAATCATGCTACTGTGAATATTTGCAGACTTCTTTGGGTGGCCATATGGGTCCACTTCTCTCAGTGTGGATTGCTGGGTCATAGGGCATGCTCATGTTCCCCTTTGGGAAAAAGTGCCAGTCAGATTTTCAAAGTGTTTTCTCCAATTTTTACTCTAGCCAGTCAGTGAGTGAGAGTCCCCATGGCTCTGTATCCACACTGTCACTTGGTGACTCGTGTTCCATTTTCCTCTGTATGGTCCTGAGGGTGTGCAGTGTGCACCTTTCCTTTGTGTATTTGCCACTTCAAATTACCTTAAATATCAATGTGCAAGTTTAAACCTTTTTTTTTTTTTTCAGAACTGATGATGGGACCCAGAGCCTCACACATGCTAGGCAAGCGCTCGGCCTCTGAATTATATGTATAGCCTCTTTTTGTTTTGAGACAGGGTCTCCTTAAATTGCCCAAGCTGCCTTTGAACTTGCTGTCCCCTGCCTCAGCCTCCCAAGTAGCTGGGATTACAGGTGTGCCCCACCACTCCCAGCAAAGCTAGTATTTTAAAATCCTGGTTCTAATATCGAAGTTAGCTAGTATTCCAGTCCAGAGAGGACCCAAGCCTCCCTCCTTTCACTTCTTTTCCTGGCTCTTCTGCCTCTCCCCTGTCATGCCATCTTCCATGTTGATATGGGATGCTCCTTTCAGACTAGTGCTATATTAAAGCCCAGGCACAACACAATAATTCAACATTGCTTCTTGCTGTGTGCATGCAGGACACCAACATCATGTGGCCCTTTTATTTGTTTGTTGGTACTAGGGATTTAGCCCAGGAGCACTTTACCACTAAGTCGTATCCCCAGTCCAATTAAATTCTTTTATTTTGAGACAGGGTCTCGCTAAATTGCGGAGGCTGACCCTGAACTTGAGGTCCTTCTGTCTCGGCCTCCTAAATTGCTGGGATTACAGATATGCATCACTGTGCTGGGGCTTTATTTATGTATTTTTAAACAGAAGAAAATATTTTCTCAGTCACAGCATAGATGTACCTCCTTGGGCTCATCAAAGCTACTTGTGTTTTAGGATGATGCGTGCTATTTGGGAAAGAGTGAGTCCTTTCCAGCCTGTATAGTGCAGAGAGGGCATCTGAACTGCGTCTGTTACCTCTGAGACAGGAGTCACCATCTCAGGCAGACACCTCCTTGAGGCAAAGGAGGCTCATCACATATATTTTTTAAAAATTACCGAAGTCATAAATACTCAGCAACTTTGAAAGATGCAGAAAGTATAGTTTGGGGGAATTTCCAGGGTGAATTGATTTTTGTATTTAGAAATCTAAGAAATATATTTCAAAAACAACAGTCAATAAATAAATCTCCCTTAATCCTGTCACACAGAGATAGCCCTGGTCAGCTAGTGGAGATCCAGATGTGATGTGACACCTTAATGTGATTGCTCCACTGCACCCCCCGACACCCCTTCTCTCCTGCTTTTTAGCCTAGTAGTTAGGGACTCACTCATTCTGTCCAACTCCTTTGTACTGCTAGATGTCTCATCAGCCATGCATGATGTGACACGTGTGGAGTGAGGTCATCTGGATTGAAATTCTAGAACCTCCAGTGACATTTTAAGCTCAGCGTTCCACCTCTCAAAGCTATCGATTGTTAGAAAATCTGCGGATAAGATCTTCCAGCAATACTGAGTCAAAAGGTCTGGGGGCGGGGCCAAGCACACAGTACTTAACAAGCCTCCAGGGGATTCTCATTCATGCTCAAGTTTGAGAACCGTGGAGCTAAGCATCAGTTTCTTTTCCTTACCCTTTAGCCATGCAATTACTTGTAATTGCATAAGTAATACACGGACATACTTCTGTTGTAAACATTCAACATTGTAAGACAGAGGGAAAAACAAAAGTGCCTCTTCTTGTAGTACAGGAGAGCCCTTCTCAGTAGTCAGCCAAGTTTCCAGTGTCTGTCCTTCTTTCTCTTACACGTACACACACATCTTTTATTGTGACTTACACTACTATTTCTCAGGTTCATGGAATTTCAAGCTGTCCTTCATCCTTCCTTCAATGAGGTCCTCTGCGGAGGGGTGCTCATGGTGGAAACTCATGGTTATGGTCTTAAATGTTCAGCAGGATTAACTTGGAGTCTGCAGTAGAAGCTTCACCTCGGAGCTTCTAGCTCTCCTGAGACTCATGGACATGTTGTCCTGGTCCTGTTGTCCCTAGTTTCCCAGGTCCCCATGAGATCTTCTACATTATGGTTCCAACAATGTGTTCCCCAGTCCCCCGCACCCCATGAGACTCCTGGGTGGAAGGACAGATACACTGTTGCCAGTATCATTGGCCACTCCTGGCTACAGCTGGGTCGCCTCTCCAAGATATTTGTAGATCTCTGAGATGGCAGCTCATGGCTTTTCAGGGTGAAGCCAGAGCCCTCGGAGTCTGCAGCTGGTGACAGCTATGACTCATCTTTCCCAGCTCCCTCTTTGCTTCCATCCCTGTCCACGCGTTTTCTGCTCAGACTCAGTAGTTGCAGCATATGACTCTTTTGTCAAATAATGGCTTTTGTCTTGCTATTGGTGTTATCGCTCTTTTCTTAAGCATTGAAGGAGCAACATTTCTCATTTATTTTCCTTTTGCCCCCGATGAATTGAGTTTTCTTTGAGCGTCTTTATAAATTGAGCTCTTTTCTGATGGCTTTTATGTCTTGCCTACACACTCCCATTATTTCTTTGAATTCTTGAGCAAGCCAGCTCAGTGTATTCTATCAGTGACATTCTCCTTTCTGTTGCAGGGACTCTGTCTCCACCCCTACATGTTTTTGCTTTTAACGTTTCTCATTCAGAAAGCTAATTTTATTCTGTGCCCTTGAGTTATTATTTTTAATAACAGTGCTGTTTCACCAGATTCCATCTATTTCCCAAAGAAATCTTTCAGAAGCTTGATTGGATTTATGATTTTTTTAATATCATGGTCTTGAGTTTTCACAAATTCCATCTACCACTGTTGTGCCATCAATTTCCTAAGATTGGGAAGTTCTGGGACTTACCAATTGAGAGCTGTGTCTCCAGGCTTAGTGGAGTGTCCAGACTTAGGAGAGAAAGCAGAAGGAACTGAAAAGCCATAGGTTTGAGGACCTTCAATGTCATCTTGGTTTCTGTTTTAGCTATTTTTGTGTCTCTGTGACCAAAAGACCTGACAAGAGCAATGGAGAGGATGAAAAGTTGGATCACAAGTTTCTGAGATCAGCCCACGCCCACTCCATAACTCTGGGCCCAAGGTGATGGAGGAAAGCTATTCAGCTCATGACCATCAGGAAGGAGAGACAGGGGTCCATTCACCAAGGACAAAATATAAACCCCAACGGTAGACCCCCCACTGACCCACTTCCTTCAGCCGTATCCTACTTGCCTACAGTTACTACTCAGTGAATCCATTCAAGTGGATTAATCCACTGATTAGGTTACAGCTCTCATAATCAAATCATTTCACCTCTGAACATTCTTGCATTTTCTCACTTTTTGGGGATACCTCATATCTAAACCACAACATTCTTCTACTGGCCCCCAAAAGCTCATGCCCCATTGCACAGTGCAAATACATTTTTAGACCATTTCCAAGAGTTCTTATATTTTTAATAGTTCCAGCATTATCCAAAAGTCCAAGTCCAATCTCATTTGAGACTCAAGGTAAACTCTTGGGTGATTCCCCTGTAAAGATCACAATATTTTACATATATCCAACATAGAATGACACAGAGTAAACATTTCCATTCACAAGGTACAAATAGGGGCAGTGAAAGAAGGAATGGGCCCCAAAGGAGACCAAAATCCAGCTGGGCAAACAAGTCCTGTAGCTTTGCATCTGGTATCTGGGGCACACGGAATTGTGATGTTCTCTCCAAAGGGTTTGTGTAGCTCTGCCCCTGTGACGTTTTTTTTTAGCCCACATGGTCTCTTTCTTGGCGTGTTCTTTCCCAATTCCTGAAGCTTTCCTTGACAGAAGTTCCATGTTACAAGCATCTCTTAATCTCGGGAGGTCTATACTGGAGTTCAGCTTCCTTCTCACAGCTTCATACATCACCCTCTCAGAGGCTGCCTGCAAGGATTTCAACCACGCTACATCTTGCATGGCTTCTCAGGACTTCCTTTGAAATCTTGGTGGAAGCCATAACTTCCTAACTTCAGCATTCTTCATTTTTGCAGAAGTAGCACCAGGTGGTAGATACCAAGATCTGCCGCCATTTCAGTGGTAACCAAGCCTCTTAGGATCATCACTACAGCAATCTCTGAGTGTCTGGGCAGCTGAACATGGTCAAAGAACTTCCTGTCCCCCCCCATCTTTTTAGTAGCTGTAATCTCTTTAACAACCACACCGTTCTTGGCCCAGTTTTACTTGTACTTTTCTGGCCAAACTGCTTATTTTCCCTATCTTTCTGCTGTTCTGCTCCTGATGATCCACAGTGAACTTAACTAAAATATACCATACTAGCACTATCCATGCCACCACCTGAATATTGTTCTGTCTTGAAATTTCCTCTGCCATATTAATTAATGACATGATGGGGGGGAGGGGTATGCAGGCACATGCTCTGCTCAGCATGGACAGATATAAATATGCCTCCATTGACCTAGTTCCATGTTATAAGCATGGAATCACACACTACCAGCGTATAGTTACTATCCAGTTAATCCGGTTAAGTAGATTAAATAACTGATGAATCATTTGAATTTAGCCTCATAAAAAAGTCTTAAGACATGGGAAAAATGTAGACAATTTATTTTCCAGAATGTAACACAAATGGCCTTTTGTCCAATTTTCAAGAGTCCTCTTTTCCCTCTGGAACCTCATGAGCCCAGTCTTTACAGTTCACAGTCCTATCAGCATTCTAATTGAGCTCCCACCAGAATTACTCATTAAGCTCCACTTATAACATTCTAAGGTTTTCCAGCTTACATTTCTAAATTTTTCAAAATTCCTTCCACAAACCAGTTCTGAACTGCATGGTCAGGTTAGTCACAGCAACAATTTCACTTCCTGATAACAATTTCTGTTTTAGTTAGCTTTTCATTATTGTGATCAAAATACCTGTCAAGAACAACTTTGAGGAGGAAAAGTTTATTTTGACTCATAGTTTTGGAGTTTCAGTCCATGGTTGGCCGACACCAGAGCTTTGGACCCGAGGTAAGGCAGACCATCATGGCAGAACGGTGTGGTGGAGGAAATCTGCTCAGTTCATGACATCCAGGAATCGGAGAAAGAGAGAGAGCTCTGCTCAACCAGGGACAAATTATAACCCCAATGGCAGAGCCCCATTGACCCACTTCTTCCAGACATTCCTTACTTACCTGCAGTTACCACCCAGATAATCCACTTAAGTGGATTAATCCACTGACTAGGTTACAGCCCTCATAAATGCATCATTTTACTTCTGAACATTCTTGCATTTTCTCACACATGAGCTTTTGGGGGACACCTCATATCTAAGCTATAAGAAATAAAACACACGGAAGAAATAAAACACACCGAAACTTAAACAACTTTAGCTAAGTGTGAACTGTAGCTGAATCTTCAGATACATGGGTAAAGGTGCCTCTAAGGACCTGGATTAGGTGGACAAATAATAATACCCAGGGTATCTTAAGCTACATGGTGTGCTAGGAGATGAGTGAGACATGACAAATCAAGGGAGTAGCTATTGCCATCACTCTTCTCATCTAAGGATACTGAGGCTGAAGGAGACAATTTGAAAACCACTTCAAGAAATCTCCAGTGTTAACCTTGGAAGAAGGTATCAGGAGGTGGAATTGTTGGTGGGACTAACCTGACCATGCAGTTCAGCAACTTTTGGAACTGGTTTGTGGAAGGAATTTTGAAAAGTTTAGAGATGCAAGCTGGAAAACCTTAGAAGAACCAAGACTTGGACTTCTGTAGCCTATAAATTGTAGGGATTCTGACTGTGGAAGTGTTCCTCTGGTGAGCAAACTCCTGGGGGGTAGCTGGCACTCTGTTTCCCCCTTAGAAGGCCCTGTAGTTTCTCCTAGGAACTAGTAAGATGTCAAATACATGTGCTACATCCAGCTGCTGTGGCAATGCAGCTAGAGTCTTATCAGCCTCAACCTTGATCTCAGGGACTCAGCTCCTGGGAATAAAGGGTCTCTCTTGTTAGACAACCACAATGTTTCACTGAGCCTAAACCTGTCCACATAACAGTAACTTTATACAATGGGCTTTCTTGAGAGCTACACAAAGCTCCTAACATGGCACATTGCAATTTAGTATGTAACTGAGGAATAAGCTGCACAATGTTGCCAAGTCTGTAACCTGCCTAATGATACAACGAACAATATGTACTAATGATGCCAACCACCTAAAGAAAGATATAAATAAAGCTGGCAGCTTGGCCATTCTGCCACCTTTCCTGCCTCTGCATCTTATCTCTGAATTTCTTTGTATTTTCCTTACAATAAATAATACTAATGCGACCCAGAAAACTTGGAAATGGAGATCAGGTCTTCATACAGAGAAATCTCAAACTGGAATGGTCAGTATCATCCTCTGGAGAGCTTGTGGAATGTTTTGGATTTGCATTTCTAACAAGTTGCCAGGTGCTGCTGATATTGCTGGCCAGGAGACCACACCTAGAGATCAGTAGTTTTAGACTGATAGCTTTTAGGTGTGGTACCCATGGTCCCCCTTTTTGATTACCCAGCAATCTCTCTTTAATCCAGGTTAGGCACATTTTTTCTTTGTTTTTCCACTTGTAGCTTTCATAGGCGTGACTAGTAAACCACATAGGCATGGCTGGTAACCTCCAAGCAATATGAGACAGATTCCATTTCTTTCTACCAGTTCATCCTCACAGATGCAGAGATGTATTTATTAATTGATGACGTGAGTGATGTAGGAGAGTTTTATGTGTTATTAGAAAACAAATGTGATTTTATTAACAGCTTCACTTTCATGATTGCTTAAGTATTTTAAAGTCATTTAAGAGACTTTTTTTTTTTTTTTTTTGTCTTCTCAGTACCAGAGTCTAAAAGGCAAGGCACTGAATATACTAACAATAAAATATTCAAGTCATGATGATTTTTTTTAAGAGAGAGAGAGAGAGAGAGAGAGAGAGAGAGAATTTTAATATTTATTTTTTAGTTTTCGTCAGACACAACATCTTTGTTTGTATGTGGTGCTGAGGATCGAACCCGGGCCGCACACATGCCAGGCGAGCACTTGAGCCACATCCCCAGCCCATGATGATTTTTTTTTTAGGTCTTAGGTTAGATTCCCACTTATGGGCTGTGCTTGAGAATAACACATCATATTTCCAAATGAATGTTAGATGATGTCTTTAAGCAGCCACTGAGGGTGGAAATCACCAGGATTAAATATTCACACATTCTCCTGACCTCCTGTGTCTAGGAAGGCTTGGTGCTGAGCAGCAGGAGGAAGGATCAACTTTACCATTAGTTCCACTGCTCTCAGAAGCTGGGTGTGACTTTGTCACTCCTGGACAGTTCCAGCAACACCCCTAAGACTGTGACTCGCTGGTCTGTCTGGGATTACCTACTTATACCTGACCAGTCGCTGGGACCATCTGGGTGGAATTTAGTGACTCAGTCTCCCTGGTGGCCACCAGTGGTCTAGTCTTCTTGAGACTTGTCTGAGGACGAGGCTGGCTGCCTGCTCTGTCTCCATCCTCACATGGAGATGGCACAGTCACTACTAGTTGACCCTTAAGAGGACCATTGAGCAAGGCGGCACCAGATCCCTTGTAATTTGAGTCACCTGTTGTCCATTGGTCATTTTCTGATCATACCATGGGGATACAATTTTATGAAGCATGATCTTTTTCTTTTTTTTTTTTTTGGTAGGTTTTTTTTTTTAAAAGTTTCATTATTTTGAATTTATGCAAGTAAAAAGTGAACACATTCTTTACAAAATGGTTATGAAAAGCATTCAGAAGTAAGAGCTTCCTCCTGTTCCCTTTCCCCCTTGCTGACTCTCTTTCTTCTACTCCAACTCTGTTTCCTCTCTCTGCACTCAAGTCTCCAGAGGGGGGTCCAGTGAACCCAGTCTCCTCGCAGTCACACTCTGGGGTGGTCCTTTCCCTTGGATCTTCCGACTCTGGGACTTGCTTTAGCCAATAGAATGTGGAGGGTTTCATAGTGTTTCTTGGGGATCTGTGTGTGCATCATTTAAAACAAGGGCTGCGTTGGGACCCATGGTTAATTGTGACCGAGCTGTCTAACGGTTCACTTACTGATAAACATTTCAGGAGGGAGTTCAGAATCTCATTCGAAACAGGCAACAAACTAATGCCTGCCTTTGCACATACAATTTCACATCTCAGATGTGAATAGAGTCCTACAAGTAAAATGAGTGCATCAAAGGGCATCCAATTTTTCATATCCATAGAGACTTACAAATAGTCTCTGGAGAAGGTTTTAATCAAATTATATTTTCTCCAAGATGGTGTGATAGGGTCCATTTTCCTTTGTCTCACCAACTTTGGCTATTCTAGGTGAAAAATTATTTCCATGTGGTGTTAACTTTAATGTCTCTGACCACTAGTCCTTACCATGTATCAGCCAAGTGTCTTTCTCCTGTGAGTCTACCATTTGTGTTTGGCCATTTTATTTCTACTGAGTTGATGGATTGACTTAACAACTCATAGAAACTCTTTGAGTACTCCAGATATATACACATACATACATATAATGTGTGTGTATATGTATGTATAATGTGTGTGTATATGTATGTATATATATTTTTTTCAGTTAAGCTTATGGAAATTTTTTTCTTAGCCTTTACTTAACTTTTCAAGTTACTTATCCTATTTTTTTTTTATGTTGTTCTATGAAAATCAGTGTTTTTCATGAGTCCACTTGCAGCTTTTCAGTGTTTGGTCTTGTAATAAAAAGGTTATTCTTTATTTTCTTGTATGCTTTTATAATTGTGTTTCTTAGCTCCTGCTCTTTAACTCTTTTAGGCTTTGTGTGTATTGGTAAGGTGGGATGTTGGAAAGGGTGTACAGTTCTCACACTGCAACGTGTATAATGCATTACAGCACCGTGGACAGCAGCCCTGGGCGGAGATATCTCCAGAGGCTGTTTTCCTAATGTGTAGAGACTCACATTGTCACGATAATTGGCTGGCTAATCTTTTCTTCAGTGATTCTGACCAATCAATACGCATGCTTTCCTTCTGGCCCCCATTCTGATCCCTTGCATGACTTCCTCTTCCTGGGTCCACATCATGGAATTTTCACCCATTCCCTTTCATTTTTATCTTCTTCAGAAATTTCTGTATTCTTCAGGATTTGTCTTCATTCTATAAGCTTTAGAATTAATTCCCCCAGTTCTGGGGAAGAAATCCTGTTAGGACTTTTACTATCATCACAGTAAAATTGTGCATTAATTAGGGGGGAGTGTGGGCATGTTTTTATTTAAACCTTCCAAATCAGAAAGCATGGTGCATCTTCCATAAATGCAGATGCTGTGGTTCACCCTTGAGTGGATTACTGTTGATCTCACGGAGTGAATTAATTCCTTCCAGAGTTAAAAAGCAAGACCTCTCCATACCTTGGCCCCTTCAGCAGGTTCTCTTTCCTGCTTCTCTCCTATATGACACAGCCAGGGAACTTCATCAGGACACTGGCACTGTGCTAGTTAGATCCCCCAACCCCCCGGAGCAGGAACAAAGGAAACCTCTTTTCTTTGAACATCACCCAACAGCAGAGATTCTGTTATAGAAATACAAAATGGACTAGGATGGCAGGTTTTCTTTTAGTCCTTCATCCTTCCATAAGTTTTTCTTCAATTTGGTCTTACACATTGCTTGTTACATTTATTTCATGCTTTTTTTCTTTCTTGCCCATTTGAATGAGATGCTTCCCACATCATATTCGTTTTCTTTCGCTAGCATTTGCCTAAGGTAGAATGTTTATTTTTTTAATAGTTCCTTTGCGATTTTACTTAACACACATGTATTTTTAACCATGTGAAAGTCTTTGACCTTTAGTTGGCAGGTCTGATCCTTTCATGATTATTGGGATCACTGAGGTATTTGGATAAACATAGATCAACATCTATTACTGATGTTTGTATGTCCTCTATATTGCATTCAGACATTTTCTATTTTTATGCTTTATTTTTACTGAATGACACGTGTATTTTGTTTGTTTGTTTGTTTCTTCCTTTGGTTCCATAGTGGTCTGAAAGTTGATCATTCTGTTCTTTTTACAGTGGTTTATAATCTTGTACTCACAAGTAAACAAATTTTTCTACTGCTACCTACAATTAACCAGTCTGGACCCACCTTGATAAAGCACAGTAGTCCTCTGAACACTTTGCTGTCCATGTTGACACCTTCTGAGATGTTGGTTACTGGTTATGATCAATGAGATACACATTAAAAGCCATGCATAATTGCTAAGGCATAAGAGGTACCTGTGACTTTTGTTGATTCTTTTCTCCTCGTCATTTCTTGTAACCCACGTGGTCCGTCCTCTTTGCTGCGTTCATTGTGTTCCTGGAACGTTTCTCTCAGAGGGTGTCTGTGGGTGGTTAACTTTCCCAGGCTTTGCCCGCCCTCCCACTTGGATGCTAGTTTGCCTCAATACTTCTTATCTTTAGATGTTTGATGGTGTTATTTGTCTTCATGTATCTGGGGCTGAAAGAGAATCTTATTATCTTTTTTCAGCGTTTTCTTTTATTGTAAGTAACTTGGTTCCCCACCCCTCACTCATGAATGCTTTTCAAAATATGTATTTTTGAGATGACACATAGAAATTACACATCCTCGTGGGGGGGGGGGGTTCCGGTGTTTTGACACAGGTATATATGGTATGTTGTTCAAATCAAGGTAAACATCTATCTCCTCAAACATTTATTATTTCTCTGTCATAAAAATGTTCAAAATTCAGCCAGGTGCTGTGGTGTGTACTTATAATTCCAGAGGCTTGGGAGGCTGAGGCAGGAGGATCAAGAGTTCAAAGCCAACCTCAGCTAAAGTAAGGCACGAAGCAACTCAGTGAGACCCTGTCTCTAAATAAAATACAAAATAGGGCTGGGGAGGTGGCTCAGTGGTTGAGCGCCCCTGAGTTCAATCCCCAGCATCCCTCATGCCAAAAAAAAGTTCAAAATTCTTTCTTCTGACTTTCAAAAAATATATAGTACATTATTATTTATAGTCACCCAATGGCAGCACAACACCAGAGCCTATTTCTCCAAACTGTAAGTCAGTACCCATTGACCAATCTTTCTTCTCCCTCCCTCCCCACTACTCTCCCAGCCCCTGGTAAATATTATTTGATTCTCTATTTCTGTAACATCAATATTTTTAGATTCTACCAGTGAAATCACATAGTATCTTTCTGTATCTTATTCCACTTAACACGATGTCTTCTAGTTCTATCAGTGTTGTTGCAAATGTTGGATTCCATCATTTTTTATGGTGGAATAATATTCCATTTTGAATACATGCCATATTTTTGTTATACATTCATCAGATGATAAAATTTTAAATTGTTTCCATTTGGGGGCTAATGTGAACAGTCACACAATAAATATAAGAGTGCAGGTATTCCTTCAGCATACTGATTTTGTTTCCTTTGGATATGTACTTAATAGTGAGATTGCTGGATCATATAGTAGTTTTATCTTTAATTTTCTGAGGAATTTTGGCTATACTGGTTTGCATTGCCACCAACAGTATGTAGGGATTCCTTTTTCTCCACATCCTTGAGAGCTCTTGTTGGTCTGTCCTTCCTTCCTCTCTCTCTCTCTCTCTCTTTCTTTCTATAATACTGTTTCTAACTGGGATGAAGTGACATTTCACTGTTGGTTTGGTTTGAATTTCCCTGATGACTAGTGACACGGAACATTTGCTCATGTACTTGTTGTCTCTTTGTGTGTCTTCTTTTGAGGAATTTCTATTTAGGTCCACTGTCCATTTTTAAATCAGCCATCGGTGGGGGGCTATAGTTGTTTGAGTATCTTACATGTTCTGGATATCAACTTCTAATCAGATGTGTAGTTTACAAATATTTTCTCTCATTTTTCAGGTTGTCTTTTCACTCCATTGATCATATCCTTTTCTGTGCAGAATTATATTAAAATCCAATGTAATCCTACATCTCACTTTGCTTTGGTTTCCTGGGCTTTGGGTGTTTTATCCAACAACCCTTGCCCACATCAGTAATGTCATGAGGTATTTCACCATTTTTCCCTAGACATTTATTTCAGTTTCGCGTTGTACTATGAAGTCTTTCGTCCACTTTGAGTTGACTTCTGTACTTGGGAGAGACCGAGCTTTGGCTTCATTCTTCAGTGTGTGGACCTCCCCTTTCCCCAGCACCAGTGGGTCCAAGATTGTTGTGTGTTCTTGCTTAGCGCCTGTGTTGAAGACCAGCTGGCTCTAGTTGTGTGGGGTTTCTTCTGTGCTCCATGGTGTGTTCCTTGGATCTGGGTGTCTGTTGTCATGTCAATCCTACGCTGTTTTTTTTTTTTTTTTTAAATTAAAACATAATAATTATACATAACATTTGAGTTCCTTTTGACAAAATTATACATATGAGGCCTATGATTTCAATCCCCACCCCTCCTTTCCTTCCCTCTTCCCTCCCCTATTCTCCCTCTCTCCTGTACTGGTTGTCCTTTCACGCCTTTATTTGTTTATTTTTGATGGGTACTTTCTAGGTATACACACAGATGAAATTCGCTTTGGTCCCTTTATATGTGTATTTAACATGATTTTGTTAGATCAATTCCATCTTCCTTCCCCTTTCCCTTCCTCTCGTTCCCCTCCTTCCCCTCCACTGACCTCCCCTATCTCTTTATATCTGATCCCCTCTACCACCACTTCTTCCCCTTATCTTACTCAGATAGTTTACAGATGAGAGAGAACACTTGACCCTTGACTTTCTCAGCCTGGCTTATTTCACTTAGCATGATTTTCTCCATTTCCACTCATTTCCTGATAAATGCCACCATGTCCTTCTTCTTGATGGTGGGGTAAAAGTCCATGGGGTAGTGGCCCACATTTCCTTGGTCTGTTCATCTGTTGATGGGCATCTGGTTTGGTTCCATAATTTGGCTATTGTGAACTGTGCTGCTCTAAACACTGAGGTGGCTGTGTCACTACAGTAGGCTGCGTTGAGTTCTCTGGGGTAAACACTGACGCTGGGTCATAGAGTGGTCCTGTTCCTAGGTTTTTTTTTTTTTTTTTTTTGAGGGTCTCCATACTGCTTTCCTGAGTGGTTCCACTTTTGATTACTAGCTTTTGTGGTATGTTTTTAAGTCAGGTAATGTGATACCTCTAGCTTTGTTTTTTTGTTCATGATGGCTTTGAATACTGGACTCTTTGGGGAGGGGAATCCATATAAATTTCAGGATTTTTTTTCCTATTTTTGTAAAGAATGTCATTGGCACTTTGATAAGGATTGCATTGAATCTGTAGGGTGATGTGGGTAGTGAAGACATCTTAAACAGTATTTATTCTTCCAAATGTTGAACAAGGGATGTTTTCCCATATTTTTTTAGTGTCCTTTTTAACTTCTTTTACAAAAGTTTTATGCTTTATATTGCATCAATCTTTCACCTCTTTGGTTAAATATATTCCCTGTCAGTTTATTTATTCATTTTTTTCAGCCATTGTAAATGAGGTTGCTTTCTTGATTTCTTTTTCAGATAATTTGCTATTGGTGTGTAATAATGCTACTGGTTTTTTGTAGGCTGTTTTTGTATTCTGCAACTTTACTGAATTAGTTCTAAAAGTTTGGGTTTTTTTTTTTTTTTGAGTATCTGGAGTTTTATGTATATAAGATCACATCTCTGCAAACAGTGTTAATTTGACCTCCTTGTTCTCATTTGGAATGTCCTGCATTTCTTTGACTTGCCTGATTGCTTTGGCTGGGACTTCCAGTACTATGTGAATAAAAGTGGTGAAAGTAGGCATCCTTGTCTTGCCCCAGATCTCAGAAAGGAAGCTTCCAGTTTTTCTTCACTCAGTATAATGTTAATTCTGGACTAGTGGGATGCTTTCAGAATGTTTTTCTCTTGATTCTTTAGTTCTGATATTAAGCTACTATGCATCCAAGAGTGGATCTTTTTTCAAATTTCTTCTGGACCTTGAAAATAATCCCGTTTATTGTGATAGTCAGGAGCAGAAAGCAGAGCAGAAAGATTTGAAAAACTTGGACTTGAAAAGTGGGACTAAAACTGGGACTAAGGTAGTTGCAGTCATTAAAGACGGAGTCACTAAAGAGATGCTAAGTTACACAGAGACACTAGGACAGAAGGCTGGAGGGCACCTCAGGAACTGGTAAGATCACACCCATCTGGGGCTCAAACATTCTTTTGAGAGGAGAGCATTGGGGCACCCTGCTTGCACGGGGCTGCCTAGAAAGTTGTTTGATCATGCTCAGCCATTCAGGCACTCAGAGACCGCAGCAGCCAGGGCCCCTGGATGCTTGGCTCCTCTTGAGATTGTGGCTGATCTTGGCAGCTGGTTCTGCAGGAATGCAGGATGCTGGGATTTGGGGGTCAAGGAGGCTTCCACTGAGATTTCCAAGGAAGGCTGGGGAGGCCAGGCAAAGTGCAGCAGGGTCAGAGTCCCTGCAGGCTGCCTCTGAGAGGGCAATGCATGCAGAAGAATACTGAAGCTACAATGGAGGGACCTGCCTCCCCGCAAGATTAAGAAACGTCAACTTGGAACATGGAACATCTGCCAAAGAAAGCGGCAGGAATGGAGCAGAGACAAGCCATCAGAGAGACCGTTTGGGCTGCAACCAGCCAAGCCGTAGGGATGAAGCTACACAAGCCCTTTGGAAAGCACATCCTGGTGCTGTGTGCTCAGAAGCTGGCCAAGGAGTCACAGAACTTGTTTGACCAGCTGGATTTTGGTCTTACTTTGATCCCGTCCCTTCTTTCTATGTCCTCATTTCTCCATTTCAGAGTGGAAATGTTTACTCTGTTCCTTTATATATTGGATATATGTCATTTGCTTTTGATTTTTACAGGGGCTCATGCTGAGAGTTTGCCTTGAGTCTCAGAGGAGGCTTTGGACTTGGACTTTTGAGCAATGCTAAAACTGTTCAGACTTTGGGGACTTTTGGAAATGGACTAATGTATTCAGCTTTGTGAGATGGCTATGAGCTTCGGGAGTCAGGGGCAGAATGTTACAGTTTAGATATGAGGTTTGCCCCAAAAGCTCATGTGTGAAACACTGCAAGAAAGTTTAGAGGTAAGAGGATTGATGAGAGCCTTAACCTAAGGTACATTAATCCTCTGATAGGGATTAACTGGGTGGTAACTGTAGGCAGGTAGGTGGTGGCTGAAGGAAGTAGGTCATTGTGGGTGTGCCTTTGGGATGCATATTTTGTCCCCAGAGAATGGAGCTGTCTCTCTTGGCTTCCTGATACCATGTTCTGAGCTGCCACACCCATCTTCCATGATGTTTTACCTCACCTTGGGTCCAGAGCAATGGAGTGGACATCTATGAACTGAGACCTCTAAAACTGTGAGCTCCAAATAAGCTTTGCCTCTTCTTATATTGTTGTCAGGTCTTAATGGTCACAGTGGTGTAAAAGCTATGTTGAAACGATATTCTACCATCATAAAGAAAAAAGAAATAAGTAATGTGCATCTGTGGAAAGGTGGATCATACACTGCAACATCAGTTATGGTGTTCATGTAATATTATGATGGTAGATATAGTACTTCTGTAACTCAGATTTGGTCGTATTATTCATGTCAATACACACCTGTGTTGGGGAACGTCTTCATAGAACTTTGTAATGAATGTAACAAATACAACTATGTAACTGCATTGTTGTTCATCATTTCCACATAACTTTGACGTTGATATCATATTTACATCATTCTACAATGGTGGTGGGGCTCTCCTGCATATTTTTGGGGTAGAGTGTCATCTCACAGTCCTGCAGTTTGGGTTGTGGTATTAACGTGACCCTGGGAGGGTGGTTGTGGTATTTCGTCACATAGGACGTTGATATGCAGGCATTCACATAGCTCTGTGTGGCTGGCTGTGGTATTTTCACATAACTCTGCAGTGTGCGTGTGGTATTTGTATAATTCTGTGACTCTGAGTGTGGAGGTTGTCATATAACTGTAACATCGGCCCTGTTATTCACAGGAACTGATGCTGTCAGTTGTAACAGTCACATCACTCTGCAGTGTCAGTGATAGTCTAATTCATATATCTTTGTGAAATTCACATAACTGGGATGGTAAAGGTGGTATTTCAATAGCTTTGTGATATCGGTAATGATGCAGTGGCAGGAGGAACCATCCCATTTATGGGGTTTTAGAGGTTTAAGCTCTGAGAAGTGTAAAGTTTTGCTTAAACTTACATAACAAGATATGACAAAGCCAAGTCCAAACTCAGGTTTTTGGAATAATTCAAATACAGTCTTTTATGTACCATACCATGAGGATTTTTCATAAAATCTACATCTAAAGGCATTTGTCTAAAGTAACTAAATTTAAAAGCATTTGTCTATATCATCTGCACCTTGGAACTCCTCAAGGTCTTAAGAACATAAAAATTCTATCTATTTTTTATCCAGAATTTTTGTTATGTCCCTGTATCATCCATACATTTTCATGTGTGAAACAGATCAAAATTTAGCTATACATTGAGATGGATAAATTTGAATTTCTGAAAATTTTATGGTGAATAATGCAGAAGAGGGTTTAATGGTAAACTAAATGCCACTTTTAGTTTATTCATAGACCCCTAAAATATATTTATTAGAAAATGAAGTTCAATGTTAATGAAAGTGTTGGTTTATATAGTGTTTTCATTCTTTTTTAAAATTTTTTATAAACTTCTAGGAATATAAATAACAATAAATGCTGAAAGGCTGTGAGGAAGAGAATTTTTATATACTGTTGGTGGGAATGTAAATTAGTACAATGGCTCTGAAAGTCAGTATGGTTGTTCCTCAAAAGACTAGGCGTGGAACCATAACATTATCCAGCTATACCACTCCTTAGTATTTATTCAAAAGGATTAAATTCATCACATTGTAGAGATTCTTGCATACCCATGTTTATAGCAGCACCATTCACAATAGCCAAATTATGGAACCATCCTAGGTGTTCATCCATAGATGAATTATAAAGAAGATGTGGTTTATGTACACAATGGAGTTTAATTTGTTCATAAAGAAAAACAAATTGTGCTATTTGCAGGAAAAACGGATGGCACTGAAGAACATCATGCTAAGTGAAATAAGCCAGACTCAGAAAGTCAAGGGTCATTTATTTTCTCTCACATGTGAAAGGTAGAGGAAAAAAGAAGAAGAAAAGATTTCATGAAAATAGAATGAAAAATGATTTCATGAAAATTGATGAGTAGATTAGATGAAGGAGATAGATCTGGGGGATGAAATGACCAGATTGTTATATTGTATGTACGAATAGCCACAATGAATTCCACTTATGTTATACATATCGTGCTCCAATAAAATTTCTTAAAAAATTAAATTTACCCTAAAGTTTTGAAAAGAACTAGAACTATAGGGTCTGATTTGCAGTTTCACGGCAAATATGTATTTAAATAATGTTGAGCTAACATTTAAGATGTCTGCCTTTTATAGTGTGAAAGTTATACCCCAATAAAATCTTTGAAGAATGTGCATCTAAATAAAATGACAATACTAATAGGTTTTAGAAAATCATATTTTGTGCCAATGTAAGTATTAGGATGCTTTCCTATGGGTTTGAATGTTTGCTTTCATAGAAACAGAACAAAGTCTTGCCACAGAATTTTGAGTTAAAATGTGATTTAAGAAATGCGTATTGCTTCCAAAAAACTCCCTTGTTGTCGTTAGAAATCATCTCTGCCTCTCAGTTCCCAGAACTCATGATGTATGTTTCTTCCTCTTGCAGTACTTGGGGTGCATTGAAGTTCTACGCTCCATGAGGTCTCTCGACTTCAGCACCAGGACACAAATTACCAGGTAAGCCCCCTTGAAAGTGGACTCCTCCACTTTGACCTCAGAAAGGAAACATCTCTGAGGTTTACAGCCTAGAAACTCTGGGAAGGAAAGACTGCCCTTTGGGGTGTCTCATGGTATCTCAAGACCTTAGTGTGCTTCTCCATGTCTATGACACACCACAAAGGACACGCTGCCTTTCCCAGGCTTAATTTTCATAATTAAGCTGTAGATAGATGGAGCGACATGTTTGTTTCTTTAACAGAAAAAACTCTGAGATAAGATTGACATTTTAAAATTTACTGAACTGTGTTCTTTAAAAAATAAAATAAAACCAAGAGGTCAAGGGGCAATCTCCAACAGTACACAGAGAGAAGAAATTGCATTGAACTAGAAGGAGAACCATGCATGGAAGTAAGTCATTTAGGAAATGGACCAATTCTGTAAGGTGTCAGTGATTTTGAATATTATTTATATATTCTATACCATCACTTAGATTTTAAACTACTTGAGGACGAGTATTTAAGCATTATTTTTATGAAATTTCATGGCCTTGTATTGTTCCTGGTAGAGCCTATACTGTTAGAAAAATGCCAATTTCAAGTCACCTTGTAGAGATTTACAACTATTTATGAAACGACCCCATTTCTATGGCCAAAGAATTTATGTTGTACGGAACTTGGGGAACTGCTTAATCTAAATAGTGACCTCAGAAAATGCTTCCTGATTGCTTCATTCGATTCGCTATGTTATGTATCTTTCAGTGAGCCATCCGAAGTCTAAAGTTTGAAATTTGAAATAAGTTATTGTTATTAGCTGTTAAGTAATGTACACACCTCACTTCTGTTTTAAGTGCTATAAGAATACTTTTTCCTCACTGAAGAAGTTCATGGTTAAGAGTTGGTGCTGCCCTTCTCTCTAAGACAACTCAAGTCACATGGTGGGAATGTACTAGTATCAGTTACCTACACTGAAGAAGGAATCTGTACATATTTGCAGAGAATGGTTCACAAATCTTTCAAAGGCAAAGGAATGGCATTTTGAATCAAAAGCATTTAAAAGAAAGGTAAAAGTGTTTCCTTGTTAAAACATTCATTCACCCTACTCATGGAAAGGCACACAGTACCTGGAAGGAGGCAGAGAACTTTGCCACTGTTGTGTAATATGAGAATTGGGCAGCACTGTGTACATTCCCCTGCACAGTTTTTAAAGGCCTGACAGTCGACTGGGAGAGTACTGTTGACCATTTCTACTGAATTCCCTTCATTATAGATGCTAGAATTTCTGAGATGATTTCATGCCATTTTAATTCTTCTGATGTATTCATGAGATTTAATGTTTCCTGTTTATACACCTCATGCTGGACAACACAAGCTGTCTGTTTTGCCTAGCCTCCCGGTGTTGGGGAGAAACATATACACACAAATGATTGAGGACATCTAAGAGACCAAGTTATGCTTGGGGATAGTGATGGGCTGATTTGGGGGAATAAATGAATGATTCCAGTTTTCCCTTTGGTGGGGATTAGATTCTTGGGGATCTCTGGATTAGAATCCAAATGGATAGAAGTGATAATAATATTGTAGAAGAAAGCAGGTGGAACAGACAGTGGTGGATTTGTAGATTGGATTTCTTTCCTTATCCCTGTTCCATTTAGATCTGTAAAAAACAGAAGCAACATAATAGGCAAGTGGAGAACTATTCTTGGACTTCAGAAACATGGTTTGGAATTCTGAATGCACCGGATTTCCTTGGGTTTTATTAGACTTTCTGAAAAAGACATATTTGCTTGTCCCTGCAATGGTTATGTTTATATGACATATTCCTTACTGTAGTTAATTGCTAGAGACCACCCAAAGGAAACAAATTGACATATCAGCATCAGAAGGAAGCCCTTTGCATTCATAAAAACAATACTCCACCAATGTTTTGTAGATGTGACGCAGTGTGGAGCTTTTAAGGTCTCAGTGGTAACTAAGTGTTAAAACATGCCTGTGGGGGTTAGGGTTGTGGCTCAGTGGTAGCATGCTTGCCTAGCATGCGTGAAGCACTGGGTTCAATTCTCTGCACCACATACAAATAAATAAAATAAAGGTCTATCAACAACTAATTAAAAAAAAAAAAACATACCTGTGGTTCAACTTTAATACTAAAGATATTCCAGGAGGGTTGAAGGGAAATCTAATGTCATGATCAAATTATAGAGGCACTAGGAAAACTTGTTTCCAAAGGCCATGCCTTCTTAGCCGGGCACAGTGGCACACTCCTGTAATCCCAGTGGCTCTGCAGGCTGAGGCAGGAGGATCACCAGTTCAAAGTCAGCCTCAACAACTTAGTAAAGCCCCGGACAATGTAGCAAGACCCTGTCTCTAATTGAAATATAAAATGGGCTGGGATGTGGCTCAGTGGTTAAGCACCCCTGGGATCAATCCCTCCCCCCGACCCCATACAAAAAATAATCTATTTTTTTTATAAGCAAGTAATCCTCACTTATTTTTGGATATAACTCAAAAATTATATCCAGATATGTTTTGGAGGCTCTAACAGCTGTATCATGTGTCTTTTTCAGGATAGGTTTATTTTCATGCTATTCCTGGCATCCGAGTTTAAATTTATTGTGGTCCTTCCAAAAACATTGGGCATGGATTACTGATATTTTTACTAAAATATAACTTTTAAAACTACCCAGTGAAGTTGCCTTTTTTTGTGTACCTAGTGCCTTGGTGGCTATTAAAATCCTTTTGCCCCTGTAACACCATGGCCTTGGTGGCTTGGTGACTCATTCACTTGAATCATTGCCCACTCTGTCGAGGAGATGGCTGGAGAGCCCAGCTCTCCACTGTTCAGCTGTGTAAGGTTGGCCTTGATTTGCACACCTAGTAAGAGGCTGCCCAAATAATATCCACCTCAAGGGTGGCTGTGAGAAGCAGGACAGCTTGGACAGGTCGGGGCCTGGCAAAGAGGGAATGCTGTTCTCATTGCTCAGCTTATATTTAGCACAGAGATCACGGGCCCCACAGTGAGTTTCCAGAGGCAGGACATCAGTCCAGGTTATGTTGATGGTGGCCCTGACAGCCTTTGCTTCTCTGGAACCAGCCTCTGGGTGGGGAGCACAGACGTAACCTGAGGAACAAATGGATTCCCTGGAAGAAAATCACTTCCTAAAGGGGCCTTGGTCTCCAGACTCAGCAGAGGACAGATTCCCTGAATTGTTTCCTAAAAGTAGCTCTTGCCAAATACAGTTTTGAAAAGTAGCTTAAAATACACTGACTGCCCACCACACCCCGTCTAACCTGAACTGATGCACATGGCCACATGCAGCGCAGCCTGCATGCAGCATCGCACTTTGCAAACACAAATGTGAATTGCTGCTTCAGAGAGTGTTTTGAAAATTCTCCGGGAGCATTCACAAAATCCTCTTAGTCCAAAACCCTGTAGAAGGAATCCATCTTTCTTTAGGGAGGGTGTTACCTTTGTGTTCTTCTCCCGGGTGTTGGCTGGGATCTCAGGGGTGTTAGCACACGTGTGTTGAGGTTCAGAGGATTTTCCCCCACTCAGGGCCTTCTCACATGACTGACGCCGGCAGGTGCAGGTCACAGACACACACACAGCCCGTCAGCCAGTGAGTAGGGCCGTAGGCTGTCAAGTTGGTGTCTTTTCTGTCTGATCTTTCATGCCGGGGACTTGGGCTGGAGGTATCATCATGTAAAATTGGTCTGAAAGCGCTGAGTGTTTGGTAGCTGGAGAGTTTTGAATTTGAACAAACAGGAAGCAACGCCAAGGGCACAGCAGGCCCTAGTTATATGAAGATGTGTGTGACGTGGATGTTCCTGAGAATCTTAGCCTTACGTGTACCAGCGAGGTCTCGTCGACACCCAGCCTTGAGTTTCATCTTTAGCTGAAGGAGGACAAGACAGAGCTCACCTCTCCGGTTCCAACGTTGTCTAAATGCTCTCAGAAGAGAACAGTCCAAGGTAAACACTTTCACCAAGCCGTCCCTCTGACCCATCGAGCACCTGAGCATCCTCATTTGTATGCGGTGCCCCCCAGCTCCGCTGCATCTATCCTGGTGTACCTGAACACCTTCCCCGAGAATGAATGCTCACCCTTGCTAAGCCCCTTGCAAGAGAGGGTCTGCCAGGCTGCACTCTGGGGAGCATGGCAGACGCCTCGTCCACCACCAGCATCTATCACCACCTTGCTACCTCTCACCCCAGATGTTTCCATGTGGCACGGACATTGAATCACAAGTTCGTTTGGGGAATCTAAGCAATGCATATTGTGCAGTTTTAAGAAAGGCCCCATTTACTAACAAGAGATTTGTGTTGTTTATAGAGGATTTGCTATCCTCAGAGCATCACCCCGGCTGCAGGTGCATGGAGTGGAAGATGGAGCAGATGAAGGGCAGGTAAGGCCTGTGCCCCTGGGAACCTCAGGTGTCTAGGGAATGGTGTGAAGATCTGATTACAACTGCCCCATTGAATGGTGGGGATATCTGGGATGGTACTGCCCTTAGTATCTTTAATTCAGATTTTATAGCAGTATTTCCTCTTGAAAACTGGTTAGTGCAAACTACTAACTGGACAGAAATTGGCTGCAAGTGCTTTATGTTGGGCAAAGCATGCGTTAACAAGAACAGCATGGCTTTCTCACCTTGGAAACTCTAGGGAAATAATTCTGAGGAGTCTCATCTTTGGAAATCTATCACATAAAGCATCCTAAGATATACATGTTTGCATCTGGCCCATGGTATAGAAAAATGAAGCTGACTTTTGCTCATGGGTTTTCTTAGATCTGGAAAGGAATCTTCTGGGTAGACCTGATCTTATGGGTAGACTACTTGATGGTGATATTCTAGAATTCCTCTTTGACTACAAAATAAACAGTGGTCACGTCAATTTCAGCTAGACATGCCCGGGAAAAGAGTGAATCTATTTTTATAATTTCTCTGAGGCTGATTTAGTCTCTAAATCAGGAGGGAGAGCACCAGTGTGAATCGCTCCCCCCTGCCCCAGTGCATTTGAACGTGCAGAACGGCTGGCTTTGGAGCCCTGCCTTATGGGTTCATTCTCAATGTTCCTGTTCTAAACATGCTTCCTGCCCAAGCTTCCTATAGCCGTCCAGAAGGTGAGGCCAGGAGGCAAAGGGGAGAAGTCAGTGTTTTCACGGTTTTTAAAACCTCACCTGTGTGTGTGTGTGTGTCTGTGTGTGTATGCATCCTGCCTTTTGAATATAACTATAATGCATCAATTTAAAAATAGATAAAAAAGTAGGAAGACCGGCAGTGTAGATGAAGGGGATCAGCGGGAGGGAGGAGAAGAAGGGAGGGAGGAGTACTGGGGTGTCAAAATGGAGAAAATGATCTTACATGCATTTATGAATATGTCAAAATGAACCCCACTGTTATGTATGACTATAATACACTTTAAAAATATCCCTATTTTTGTACTCCAGTTTTAATCCAAATTAAAATAATTTTTTGCCTGTTAAGAATATACCAAACACAGAGGTACAAGGAGTACAGGTCCCCAAGAGCCCAGAGTCACAGGGCAGTGGGACATAGAGGAAGGTCCCTATGGGCTGGGGCCAGTCTGGAAGTTGCTAAACCATGGCAAAGAGCAGACCCCAAGAAAGCACAGTTTGGGGACAGTTGCTTGGCTTTGGCAGCTTCTCTAGCCAGACCCTGAGGGTGTCTCCAGTGTGGGCAGGGCCACTCTTGGAAACCCCTTTGATGGCTCCACATGGGTCCTGCTGGCCCACTTTGGGCAGTAATTCTAATGAGTGCACAAGGGTGGGGGACTGAGCCAGCTCCCTGAAGGACCCTGGGGACTGTCTGCACCTGTGGAGGGTTAGCCTGAGTCCAGCTGGTCTTAGGACATCAGGAGAACCCTGGAAAGACAAGCCTTCTGCCTTCTCCAGGCCTCACCCTGAGCTGTTTTCCTGTTCAGTCCCTCGACTTCAGTGCACGATAATAGATTTATTTTTACTTGTGAGGTGAAGCAAGATATTATTACCATGGAAACATCTGGTACAGCTGTGGCAGAGGGCGGGGACCCGTGAGGCATGTCCTTGGGTGAACCTGTAGATACACAACCAGTAGACCCTGAGATTTGGTAGTAATCGGGAGGTTATAGGGGAGATTAGCTAGAGAGCCCCTGTGGCTAGAGAGTGGCCACAGTGGCCCACTGGGGGCTCAGTTCTGTGGGGCCTTTTGAAGATCAACAGCTGGGCTGTCTGCCCAATGACGGCCTCCCCTCACTAGGGCAGAATAGCCCCTGCTCTTCAGGGCTGCCCGGAGCTGACCAAGAGAGTGGAGAAGCCGCCATCAGAGAGGTCAGATGTGGGTGCTGGGTGATGGTCTCATGCAGGGTGCGGAGAAGTTGAAGGTGAATGTAGGTTTTCTGCAGTGCTTGCTGTCTGTGGGTCAAAGGACAAGTCCATGGAAGGATGAAGGTCAGCCCGGGGCAGTGTGGCCTCTGTGACCATGGCTCAGCCCACCTCTCCTGACTTTGTTCATCTGGGAATGACTACCACCCAGTAACTCTAAACTGGATTCCCCAGATAACAGAAGGTAACAAAACAAAGTCTTCTTAACAAAACATCTGTGGTGAATAATTAGTGGAGAGGTCAAGGCCCTAACTTTCACCAGTGGCTGGAGGGTGGGATGGGGTGGGGCAGGGTATTTTCTCCAGGAGGCCCAGGAGAGAACATCTTCTTATTCTCACCTTGAACATCTGAATAAACCAGCATGACTCTTGTTTTTACCCCCAACAGGGAAACCCAGGAGTCATTCTTGTTAGGACAGAAGGCTCAAAGAAATCTCTCAAGACAGAGTCTCGTGCTCAGTGAGCAAAGTTTATTGATAGAGAAGGACATCAAGGTCACCAGCTGAGTGGTGTCACAGCCAGAGTCATTGAATAGAGGTTTTCATATCTTTTTTTTTTTTTTTTTTTTTTTTAA
>NW_025999926.1:2795466-2857410 GCF_001458135.2 Marmota marmota marmota
TCCGTCCGTCAGTCATTTTAATGAAGGTTTTCGATTATCAGTTTTTTTTTTTTTTTTTTTTTAACAAGGAAGAGGAGCAAGCTAGAATTGCCCTTGGGTGCAGCTGGTTGGGTAATCATAGATTTTTGTATTCAAGGACCTTGGAAAAAGTAGGGGGGTGGGGGGCTGTGGTAATGGGAACAGGGTATCTTAAGTTTCTTTTTCTTAGCAGTTTATAAGTTTCAGTTTCAGGTTAAGATCGAGTCTCATTTTCAAAATGGAGTCACTAATGTCTAGGATATTCCATTACTTCTGCTTCCTTTTTTGTTCCCTTCTATTTCAAGCTCTGGTTAAGACTCCATTCCCATAGAGCTGCTTGTCACTTTTTTTTTCTTTTTAACTGGCTGATTAAGAAATTCAGGTGCAAACTCTGTAGATATCTTTACTGGTGGGGACGTGTATTGCTTAAGGGCAGGAAAACTTCCCCAAGGGGGATCTGGGTAGGGAGAAGTTCGATGGTCATGTGTGTGTGGATGGCAGACCCGGAGTCCAGCAAGACATGGACAGCCAGGCGAGTGTAAACTGCAGGATGTGTGGCAAGGAAGGGCAAGAGGTTCAGATGTTACTGAAATGTAGAGAAGGGGGTTAAGCCTGAAGAGGCAGGAGGCTAAGATAGAGAGTCCCTAAGAGGTTTTTGTTTTTGTTTTGATTTTTTTTTTTTTTTGCAGCAAGTTGAAGACTCTAAACTTCCCATGCAAAGCCTAAAGATTTTAAAAATTTATTGGTTTATCTATCTGTTGACTTCCTTGGCAACTTCTTGGCAGCCTCTGAACCGGCTCTGCCTCCTGGTGGCACTTTCTGGTTGGTAAAGTGATGTCAACTTCAAGGTTGGAGAAATCAGGGGATGTCCTTCTGTGAAGATTCTGTCAGTCAGCTTTCTGTTACTATAATGAAATACCTGAGATAATTAGCTTAAAGTGAGAAAAGGTCTATTTTGGCTCACGGTTTTGGAGGTTCCGGACAATGATTGATAGCTCCATTGTTCTGAGCCTGTGGCAAAGCATCCCACCATGGTGGAAATGCATGGCAGAGCAAAACTGCTTACCTCAGGAGCCAGGGAGTCAAAGAGAGAAAGAGGAAGAGATGAAGGGCCCACAGTCCCCATGCCCTCATGACCTTGGGACCTCCCATAAAGCCCTTATCCCTAAAGATCCACAGCACCTCCCGATAGCGCCTCCCTGGGAGCCAGGCCTTAACACATGGCTTTGGGGGAACGTTTAAGAGCTGAACTATAGCCATGGGGTTGGGTGAAAGCCTGTGCAAGCCCCAGGCCATTCTGCTCCACATCTCTAGATGAGGACAACAGGAGCAAAAGAACTTCATCTTTTCCCTGCCACATGGCACCAGAAAGGAAGGACTTTTTACTGAACTGGCTCCACAGTGTATACACTCCCTGGAGAATCAAGCAACCTGCTGAGACCTGGACCCCAGAAATGGTCTTGTACTATGGCCTGTTTGATTGGGACAGGGGAGCCTAAAGATTTGTCACTCACGCCTAGATCATCCCATCCTCTAGAACTCTCGTTTTCAAACTTGAGCCTATGTTAAAATCACCTGGAGAGCTTGTCACACACAGGGTGCTGAGTCCCACCCACTGAGTGTCCAATTCAGTAGGTCTGACGAGGGCCATGAGAATCTGAATTTCTAAACAAGTTTTCAAAGGCTGCGGATCCTTCCCATCCCAGTAACTCACTTGGAGAATCATTGTTCTAGGGTTCTATTTTTAATTTCAGAGCCATTTGCAACTACCATCTATGAAACCACAGCTTTGAAAAATGAGTCCGTTTATTTTATTTTTTTTTTCCAACTGATCCCACTCATCCCGAAATTTTAAAAATGGATAACATAGATGACTTGGTGGCTGAGAATGGTTTAAATAGAATCCATACAGCGAATCCGTGGCGTTCATTCCCATACTCTCTGTAAGGACCATCTGGCGTGGTGCGTATTTATAATCCTCGTGGTAGAAGCGCATTCTTGTCACAATTTACCTCTCTGACTGCTCCTTTTCTGTCTCTGTGTCTGGGCTCACTTATCCCCGAAATATATCATTCTATAAGGATCCCTGCACTCTTGCCAGAGGCAGCCGTGTGGAGCAGGTTTGGGAGTCAGATTATTTGGGTTCTTGTCTGGGCTCTGTAACTTTCCAGCTGGGTGATCTTCTGCATGGGACTTAAGTCCTCTGTGTCTCTGTTTTCCCGTCTTTACAACAGGGACCATAATGGCACCTCCTTCATGGGTTTGAGAACGTATTGAGTGTTGCGGTCTGATGCGTGAAAGGCCTCAGACGCGTTGGCTAGGGTTCATGTTTTCACTTTCATTGCATCTTCTCCATGTTGGTAATGTCACGTCCAGGTGGAAAAGCCACAAATCTGTATCTCTACTTCAGAATTTTCTCCTCTGTTCCAGGTCCATATTTCAGTAGCCAGGGGACATATGTGTTCTTGGGATGTTCAGTCAGTTGCCCAGCCTGAGTCCTCTCACTGCGGTGCGGCCCGTCATCTCCTCCAGCCTCACCTCCAACAGCAGAGTTGGTCCAACTCACGTCTCTGACTCTGTACTGTAAACACGATCCCCACTCAAACTTGAAACTTCACTGCCTCCCTCTTGGAAGCCTCCCTTGTCATCTGTCTCCTTTCTTTTGGTTATGCTCTCATTTAGTTTCCTTGGTTCTCGCTGACAGGTTCATGACAGTCTGTCACCCCCCACTCGACTTCACTATTGATCCATTACCTGCAGGACGCAGTGAAAAAGTTCTTGGTATTCAGTGTTCCACTTGATTGACTGAGCACACCATTCCAGACACATCTCCACCACCCTGTGTGATGTTTCTTTTGCGTCTCTTTCCCTTCTCCTGATCCTTCATCAACCCAAGTTTGAGCCACAAACATTGCTTTTTTCCTGAGCTCTAAGACCACTTGGTCTTAGTTCATCTGCAGACTTTTACCTCATTGCAAATCATATTGGGCTTTTGAAGACACAGACCATTTGTCATCAACTCTAAGATACCATCTACTGAAGGATACTTCATTATTTTATAAACACCAAGAAACAAAAACAAACAAAAAAACCCCCCAAAACAAACCCATTGCCTATTACATATGACACAATGCTCCCATATGACTTAGAATCAACTTGTGTATATTGAAAAAGATATTGTGGATTATCCTAGACATAGATGGGCATCATTATAAGGCTTGTATATCTGTTAAGACTAAGTAACCGATGTTAAAATAAAGGTGTTCCTAAAAATGTCTTCAGATTCAGGGTCTGAATATACTGAAATGATTCTTGATTCAGAATCATTGCTGTCTCTACTTTCCCTCCCTAAACTTTATTGCTCTTTAGGCCATTATAAGCGCATTAGGAAAAAAAAAAAAAAAGAAATCAATGAAATTGTACTTGGAACAAGACTATGGAAAATATCTGAAACCAAAGGTGGTTTAAAAAAAGATTTTGAAAAGTGATAAACTCCTAGTTAGGTTAATCAAAAAAAGAGAAAATTAAAGCAACCAATATCAGGAGCGAAGGAAGGGACATCATCCATCATTACCCCAACACGGAAAGAATGATAAAGGAGAATGACTTTACATATTTGACAACTTAGACTAAATCACCAATTCCTAGAAAGATGCAACTATCAAAGTTCACTCAAGAAATATCAGATAATTTGAATAGGCTGTATCCACTAAACAAATTAAATTCATAGAAAACCAAAACCTTTCCATAGAGAAAATTCTAAGACCAGATGGTTCCAAACATTGAACGGAGAAGTAACAGTAATTCTGTACATTGTATACCAGAAAATAGTAAGAAACACTGTCAATTGATTTTTTGTGGCCAAGGCTATCCTGATACCAAAGCCAGACAGAGGCACTATAACAATATATAAATAAATAAATAACTCACTCATGACTGTAGGCACAAAACCCTAATGACGTATTAGCAAATTAGATCCAGCCATTAATTCCTCATGTTCTGGAGGTATTTTCCAGGGACTATAAAGTTGGGCCAATATTTAAAAATATTCATCAATGTAATTCTATTAACAGACTAAAAAAGGGAAATTATATGAAAATCTCAATAGATGCAGAGAAGATTTTGAGAAAATTCAACATATATTCCCCATAAATAACTGTCAAAAAGTAGGAATAGAAGGAAACTTCAACATAATAATAAGGTATCCACAAAAACCTATAGTCAACATCATAGTTAATGGTGAAAAAGGTATTTTTCCCTTGAAGATTGGGAATCAAGACAAAGATGTCCACTTTTGCTGTTTTAATTTTACATTGTACTAGAGATCTTAGTCAGTTCATTAAGGGGGAAAAGTCATATGAACTAGACAAGAAGCAATGAAATGTCTTTATTTGCAGTTGATATAAGTGACAATTATCTACATAGAAAATTCTGAAGAATCTATATAAAAGCTACCAGAACTACTAGTGAACTTTACAAGATATCAGGTTAATATACAAATATCAATTGCATTTGTATATGCTAACAAAGATCAATTAAAAATGAAATAAAAAAAGGACCATTTACAGTAGCATGAAAAAAAACATAAAATGTACCAGGTTAAATTTTAACAAATGTGTGAATTTCTGTGCTAAATACTGCTAAACACTGGTGAGAGAACTTGAAGAAGATCTAAGCATAGAGAGAGATAAACTGTGTTTGTGGATCTAGCTTCATGAAAATGTTGACTCTCTTCCAAATTGATGTACAGATTTAGCACAATTCCAATCAGAGTCCCCATGAGCTTTTGGTAGAAATTGACAAACTGATTCTTCAGTGCATATAGAAAAATCAAGGACCTTGAATAGTCAAAATAATTTTGAAAAAGCAATATAAGTAGAATATATATTAAAAGTCACAACTATCAATACAGTTTGACATCAGCATAAGGACAGACATAGATAAATGGGACAGAATGGAGATCCTGGAAATATACCCGCATATGACAATTTATTTATGACAAAGGTGCCAAGATGTCCATTGGATAGCTATATGGAAAAATACAGAGGAACAATAATAATAGCAACAAATCTCCCATCCAAACTGGGCACGGTGGCACACGCCTCTAAACCCAGCTACTTCAATGGGTCCGCAACCTATCAAGACCGAGTCTCAGGGACAAAATTAAAAGGGCTGGAAATATAGCTCAGTGGTAGAGCACTCCAGTGTTCAATCCCCAGTACTGTAAAAAAACAAAACTTCCCATCCCCACCTCCTACCATAGACAAAAGCAAACTTAAATTGGCTCATATGCCTAAATGCAAATGCTAAAAGTACAGAATTCTAGAATTATAATAAAAGAATGTCTTTGTGACTTTGCATTAGGCAAACATCCATGAACTTAGGACACATAAAACCCACATCCTAAAAGAGAAAAATTGACAAGTTGGTTTCATCAAAATTAAAAAAAAAAAATCTATCTTTGTAATATATTTAAAAGAATGAAAGGCAAATCATGGATTAGGCAACAATATTTATAAAACACATATCTGATAAGACTTGTGTCCAGAACATAGAATGAAATCATGAAAGAAACTACCAATTTAAAAATAGCAATGTTGAACAGCACTTCACTAAAGAAAATAGCAAATGAGTGCCTGAAAAGACACTATCATTAGTCATTAGGGAAACACAAATTCAAACCATATTGAGCTACCACAGCACATATTTTGGAATGGCAGATGCAAAACAAAACCTCTCGACAACACAAAGAGTTGGCAGTGATGTGGAGCAGCTGAGACTTCCTCATCATTGCTGGGCATGTAAAGTAATTCAGTCCCCTTGGAAAACAATGTAGCAATTTCTTATGAAATTAAAGTCATTAAACATAACCCAGCAATCTCACCTCTACTTTTTTTTTCCCTATGATAAATCAAAGCATATATCCACACAACATTCAAAAATCTGTGTTGAATGTTAGTAGCAACTTCATTCATAGTTGCCTTAAACTGGGAACAGTCCAAATTATCTGTCTCTTAGAGAATAGACAACCAGTTGATGTATCAACCCATCAGTATCAAGGAATACTACACAGCAAGGAAGAGGAATAAAATTTTGATCTGTGCAACAATAACGAATAAAGCTAAAAAACACCCTGCTAAGTGAAAGAAGCTGGATATAAAATACTGCGTATTATATGACCCTTTTATAGGACATCCTGGGAAGTGTAAAACGATTGAGACAGAAACCAGGTCACCAGTTGCCAGGGTCTGGAGGTTAGAAAAGGTATTGGCTACAAAAAAAAAAAAAAAAAAAAAAAAAAGAAAGATAGTGGGGGGCTTGGGGAGAAAATGGAAATATTCCACCTCTGATTTGTACATGCTTTTAGAAACTCCTAGAACTTAACATCTAAAAAGGGCGAATTTTACCCTCTGTAAATTATATCTCAGTAAACCTGACTTTGAAAAATTCTCCAATCTAGAATTTTTTTCAAAATTAATGATACCCATTATGAGTTTTAGGCAATGGTAACAACATCATGACTGCTACCTGGCCCAGAACAACTTCAGAAATATTAATGCTTGGAAAAACAAAAGTGTATCTCATATTAATTCCACCTGGCACCTTATCAGATTCTAAACTCCTGTATGGCATCCTCTGAGTCTGTCTTTTCCTTACTTGGTATAGGCTTTTGATTAATATCATTTGGATCAATTAATGCATTTTACAGCAGAGAAGCTTCTTAGACCTGAACAAATAAGTGGATAATTTTGTGCCTTGGGAAACATAGGCAATAAAATCAGGCGTGAAATTTAGACAGAATAACTATATTTTGCGGATCAGGTGGATTCCTTTTTTTTTTTTTTTCTATTTGAGACCTAATGCCAACAAATGATCTTGTTTTATTGGCACAACATTGGAGTGAAAGAAACAGTTTCCACAAGCCCAACCCTGTTAACTTTACAAGGTCACCTTTCAAATGCAAGATGCACCCTTTTCACGTTTTATTGTGAACCTCTGAAATTACATCTGTGGTGTTATGCATCTCCTTCTTCCAGGCTGGTAGCCATTGTGTGGTTGCAGACGTTCCTGAGCATGCGCACACTTAGGGGAGGCTCATGTCCGCCCAATTAAATGACTGCAGAGGGAGCGAGAGTCCTGTCTCATGGAGCATTCTTTAGAAAAGCTGCTGTATCACCTACATGCTTGATGGCTTGGAGGATGCTACTGCACAGACAAGCACAGACCCGATTCTAAACCCAAAAGGGATTCTGAAATGCTGAAAGCAGAAAGTGAAGAAGTTGCAAGAATGCTTCAGCCTCTTTACTTCCCTTACCTATTTGTTTTTATACATGCAGAAGAGGGATGTGTAATAAAACCTCCTCATAATAAATCTAAAAGAGTTCTCTCGTAGCCTAGAAGAGACATTCTAAATTAATAGGAAAGTATTATGCCACATTTTTAATAACTGTATTTTTCCTTTATTGTGGGACATCAAAGACGCATGACCTATTTTAGAATCAATCGCATCTTTGATTTGATTAAGTATAGCTTTATCCTTCATTTGTTCCTATGCATTTACAAACACTTGTGTGATTTTAAATTAATATAAAAGGTCTAAGAGCAGGACAAAGGAATTCTGCCCAGCTCTAAATTTCTTTTGGATCCATTCAAGAATAAATTATGAGCCAGGTGTGGGGGTACCGGCCTGTAATCCCAGTGGCTTGGGAGGCTGAGGCAGGAGGATCATGACTTTAAAGCCAGCCTCAGCAACTTAGGGAGGCCCTAAGCAACTCAGTGAGACCTGATGCAAATAAATAAATAAATAATAAATCATGATATCGCTAAATAGTCATCCTAACTAGTTAAGTGTGTATTCCCTGAGAACAGTGGTGTTTTCTTATATATCCACAGTACAGTGGTCCCCAGACACCTTAACAGAGAACATAATAATAATAGTCTACACCTAACTTTCATCAGTTGTCCCAGTAATGAGCCAGACTGTCCATGGAAGCAGATGGTCCCACTGTTCATGCAGAATTCTGAGAGTATTTTCTCCCTGCCTCTTCCCTGTCCAATGGGAAAGGCTGGAATCTTAAGTTTTCAGGAAAATGGCTAAACATGAAGCAGCAGAAATAAGAATCTGCAAGGGGGAAAAATAAAGTTAGATTAAGTAATTTTCCCTTCTTTTTTGCCTCCAGGGCATTTTTCATGATAATGAGTGCGAGTCTGCCTACCCTCCTGGGAGATGGTTTGTGACTTGTGTCTTTGAAAAATTATTTTCATTATTTATTTATTTTGTGGTGCAGGGGATCCAACCCAGGGCCTTGCACATGCTAGGCTGGTGCTCTGCCACGGGGCCACATTCCCAGCTCTGACTGGTGTTCTGACTGGTTCCCGCACAGCCTGCTGCTGGGGCCCAGGGCTGGCTGCTGAGCGTCCTCCCCACTCTGGGGGCCTCTGCAGCGCCCCCTCTGGTGAAGCACCTAACACCAGCCACCCCAAGGTCTGTCCAAAGGCCTTTAGTACCTGCTCTGAAAAGGCCGCCCTCAGCGTAGGCTGGGGAAATCCCGTGTTCCTGTTGATATTGTGTGTTCTCCAAGGTCCCTCTGCCCCTGCCTCTGTCCCTAGAACAGAAAAGGGGTGTGAAGTGACTAAGAACACTGGTTCACGTCCAGCCTTGGACCCATCCTGGCCCCTCCTGTTCCCACCCACGTTCTTTCTCAAATCCCGCCCCCTGCCCCCCAACCTGGTACCTTTAAGAAAGCCAGGTGACAGGGAAGGGGTCCAGGGTGACCCTGCAGCCTGGAGTTCCTGTCGTCTTCTGGGGGAGGGTGGGAGCAAGTACCCTAGAGGTTTTGAGGGCACGCCTGTCTTCCTGGGTCACCTTCGTCTTGGTCTAAAGAGTGCATGTTCGCCTGTTCACATTACAGATTCAGGCCTTGTAGGTGGTCGACTGGGCAGCAGGAGCCCAAGGCACTGCAGAAAGGGTGCTGGTAGGAGAATTGAGATGACAGTAGCACTCCCACCCCCACAATATTATGTCCACCAAAACTGTCCAAAAACTTTGCTAAGTGTCTCCTGGGGGTTAATGTCCCCTGTTCTTTCTATGCTAACCCACATGCTTTAAAAATAAATCTTATTTCATTATAAAATACATAATATTCACCATAGAAATCTTAGGAATTTCAATGTCCAGCATTGGGAGATTTGATTTTCATACTTTTGCAATCACACTTTATATAAGTCTGGGGCTCCACATTTTTCTCTTAATGTGACTCTAATTAATCACAGTTTATATTAGTTAACTCTGCGTGTGTCTGCATTACCACTGCCACCCCTTTCATCTATCCATTTAGTGCTAATAGAAATCAGCTTCCTGACCTTGGACACTTAGCGGAAGCCATGTCAAAGCAAAGAGCTCACTTGGAGGCACCTTGAACGGGGTCTGCTTCCTGGTCTCTGGGCTTCTGGTACTGCTGGGACTCAAGCAAGGCATGATTTCCCAGATTTCAGGGAGTCTTGAATCATGTCACACGCCCTGATTAGCAGCAGTTAACATTTTTTCACATGTTGGGGTGAATTCTTATTTTCATCTGAATATGATTCTCATCTGTATTTGATATCTGTGTGTAGTAGAGCGAAACCAGTTTCTCTGAAAAGATGTGCCTCTCTATACGTGATTTATGACTTTTTAGCTCTGGTTTGTTTACATGTGAGGCAGAGCTTCCTGACATGTGGCCAGACGCCCACGGAGCCTTTTAATAGCTGCGTAGGGCAGGCCGGGCTGAAGGGTGCTGCCTGCCGAGGAGGTCCCACGAGAAGCATCTTACCATTTAGTGTTGCAAGTGCCTTAGCTGAATTATTTATAGCCTTAGGCAAGAATCCTGTCACGATTGGCATAAAAATGCATCGCAAAAGGATGATGATTTTGACAAGGAAGACTGAAAGTTTATGCCCAGAATAAAGGAAGTGGGTAAAACCAATACAGAACCCAGTCTGTCTGTCCACAGCTCGTGGGTGGGTGCATGCCATAGCTTTACCCCAGGCTGCAGCAAAGACCCTTGGGACTGTGCCCACAGCTCATAAATGGACCTGTTAACCATTTAAAAGTGTCCAGTTTAGTGGCGTTAAGTACAGTTATGTGGTTATGCAACCATCCCCAGTGTCCAGCCACAGAACCTTTCATCTTGCGGATCTGAAACTGTCCCCATTAAACAACAGCTCTTTTTTTTTTTTTTAATTTTCTGACAACCGCTATTCTCCTTTGTCTGTATGAATTTGACTCCCTGGAATATCTCCTGGAAGCAGAATCTTGCAGTCATTGTTGTTTTGCATCTGCTGCTTTTACTTGTGGTATCCTTAAAGTTCATTCATGTATCAAGTGTCAGAATTCCCTTCCCTTTCAAATCCAAATGATATTGCATTGTACAGCACATTTTGTGGTCTCTTCATCAGTTGCTGGATGTTTGAGTTGTTTCTACCTTTTAGCTAGTATAAATAATGATGCTATGACCATGAGTGTCCAAATAGCTGTTTAAGTCTCTGATTTCAGTTCTTTGGGGTATAGACATCCGGAAGCGGGATGGCTGGGTCCTATGGTAATTCCGTGTTGAAGACTTTGATAAACTGCCTGATGTTTCCTATAGCGATGGCACCATTTGACATCCCCACCAGCCATATGCAAGGTTCCAGTTTCTCCACAGTGCCACCAACAATCCCCAAGTCCTTTGCTTTATGAGTTGGCATTGAATCTTCTCCGGGTGGAGAAGATTTGCTCATGATGCTCTTTAGGGGTCCCAAACTGAGCTTGTCCTCTTTTTCCAGCATACGGGCTTATCCTCCAAACTTGGTCCATTTCCAATCCTTTACCTCCCAGCCGTGTGACCTTAGGGCGCTCTACTTACCCTGTCTGGTTCCTGGAAATCATTACTTGCTTGGGTCCCAGAAATACTGGAAGTATAAAATGAGGATCATGATGATTCATTCTTCCAATATTGAAAGATTCATGCCTGCAAAGTCATAGGTCAAGGCTAGACACCCAGTAAACACTCTATGAACATGAGTTCTGGGCATTATTATTTTTATAATCTCTCCATCTTGCTGACTCTGCTGGGACCCACCATGACATTGCTGGGTGACCAGGCTTAAAGTCATTGTCTTCACATGTGCACGTTCTTCTTGGAATTTCTTGGTGGGCTTCCGCCTTCTTGCATCCTACCTCAGGCCTTCCCAGGCCCCTGTCTTCACTGCAGGGCCTGGTGGTCATGTTTTCCACCTCTGCTACCTCCACTAGGGCTCTCTAAAACCATGTCATGGGCTGGGAGTGTAGCCCAGTGGTAGAGCGTTTCCTAGTGTGTGCAAGGCCCTGGGTTCAACCCCCAGCACTGCAAAATCAAACAACCAGAGGTGGCCATTCTGATATGACGTCCAAGGTAGTTATCATGAGCTTTTAAAACAACCATGGTTCCTTATGCCATCGCAAATGTTGACCTAATCCTCCTGGTTGGTTTTCTTGTTTTACTTTTATTTTTGGATTTAAGCAATTTGTGGAGCTCTCTAGCACACCTCTTGTAGAGTGCACCCATTGTGAGGGTTAAGTTCATTGGAGTTTTCTAGAAGCATTCACTGAGCAACTTCCACTCAGATCAAACCTTTCCAGGCCCCAGAAAACCCCCCTGGACCCTCCCAGCCAGCAACACCTCCATGACCATTGGGCTGACCACTCCCACAGGGGCCTACTGGCCTTCCAGAGGTTTGACTGTCCTTAAACTTCTCATATTTGGGAAGACACAACGTGTCACCTGTCTGCTCTTTTCCTCATCGTTTGTCTGTGTCCCTCCTTCATGCTGTTGCCTGTCCCTGTACTTTGCTAGATTTCATTGCTTGTTGATATTGCAGTGTGAATAACTTCACAGGGTGGTTGTGTGGGTAGCTGCTGGTGATCTTTGCACTCATTGCTCCTGGATGTATACCTCAGTGTGCAATTGGTGGGTCACAGGGTAGACTATGTTCCTTGTTTTATTAAAGAAACTTTGTGGCTGTAATGTTTCTATAGCTTCATCGAGGTCTGATTTGCATATATAGAATTCTTTCATGTTAAGTGTACAATTTGATGTGTGTTAACAATTGTAAGCAATCATTTAATTACCACTTCCATCAGGGCTTATCATGGTACCAACCTGCTCCCAATGCTCCCTTGTGCCCCTTTGCGGTCAGTAAGTCGCCTTCTCTAAACCTGCCTCTGGCGACCACAGAAGTTTCTGGAATGATAATTTTCCCTCTTGCAAAATTTCATTTTATATGAAACATTCTGCAGGATGTCTCTGGTGTCTGGCTTCCTTAGCTCAGCATACTGCTTTGGAGGTCTCCCAAGTCACTGTGTGTCATTACTGGTAGGAAGGCCAAAGGGCCCGGGCACTTAGGTAAACAGGTTAGTTATAAAGCTGAATATATATTTCCCATATGACCCAGCAATGAGAACTTATGTTCACAGTATGTCCATTCATTTTGAGCTTACAATTTGATGTGTGTTGATAATTGTATGCCATGATTTAATCACCTGCATTATTGTAACAAATCTAAACTTCAACTCAATTGTCAATCAAGTGAACTGATGAACACATTTTGATATGTGCATGCTGGGAGTACTACTTAGCAATGAAAAGAAATGAATTACAATGTTCCACTGACATAACATCAACAAGGGCAAATTTATTTTGTTTTTAACATGGGTTTTTCTTATTGAAACAAGAGATGCTCATTGAAAGTAAAGATCTAGGTACTCCATATTATAAGCTAGTGGCTGTCTTTCTGCATTTTTTAAATCCATACGTGTTCACAGTCACATACAAGTCCTCCTCCAATGGATAGAAACATTTGTGTCTAACTTCTTTTTTTTTTTTTTTTTTTTTTGATGCTGGGGATTGAATCCAGGAGTGGTTAACCACTGAGCCACATTCCCAGCCACCCCAGCCCACCCTTAAGTGACTGACTCCTTATCTTTCATAGCTGCACATTATGGCTCTACTGGTAGAGTCAACCACCCCTGTTTTGCGTGACACAGTCATGCTGTGTGAACTCTCCTTGTGTCTATGCCTCATGCTCTAGAGCTAGCTAGTTCCTATTGGAAGCAGTTCACACCTTGGGCTACTGCAGGCTCCTCCTAAATCCTTGGTGTCACCAGCAGTTTAGGAAAGTAGACTTTCTCCTACAGCTTTGCAGCACTGAGTGTTGCTAATGTCAGTTTTTGCCAGTTTTGTTGTCAAAACAGTAGTTGCTGCCCATGCCCTTACCCCCTCCCCCCCACTGCTGCCAGGGGTGTGTGTGTGTGTGTGTGTGTGTGTGTACCAGGAAACTAAATGCCTTTTCACATGCATTTTGATGGCTGGTTTCATTCTTCTCTTATGAATCAGCTGTTTGCATAATTCACTCATTTCCTATTGGATTCCTCTTATTTTCTTATCAATTTGTGGGATTTTTTTTTGCATATTTTATATATGTTGGAAATATCTTGCCATGCCTTTTAAAAATGTTTATTCAGGTTTAACTATCAACCTTCCCTTTATGACTTACAGTTTTTCTGTCTTAAGTATCTCTGTGCTGTAAGATCATATTAATAATATGATACCTTTCTTTATTTCCTTTTGATTTTTGGATTTTTAAAAAATTCAGCCATAATAAGATGACCATTGAGGCCCTTATCTCCTTACTGTATTTAAATGACACCTCATTCTATACCAAATTCCTGTACACACTTGTTTCCATTTCTGAAGTGCTTTATTTCCATCTACTTATCTTTTTTTTTGTATGCCAAGATTCTATGGTTCTGATTTTTGTAGTTTATAGTCATGTTTATTCTCTGGCGGGACACACTGACCCTGGCTTTTCTTTCTGAACGCTTCTCATAATTTCTTCATGATTTTTGAAATTTCTTATGCACTCTAACCTTGTTTAGTGCAAAAAGATCTCATGACAATTATGACTGAATGAGACTGATTTATTGATTCAGGGAGCGTACTGGTCAGCTTTTGTGCTACTGTAACAAATAACGTGAGAGAATCAGCTTAGAAAGAGAAAAGGCTTATTTTGGCTCACGGTTTTGGAGGGTCCAGTTCAGGATTAGTTAGGACTGTTTTGGGGGGAGACCTGGGTTGAGGCAGGACATCATGGTGGCAGTGTATGGCATTGTCCACCTCATGGCTGGCATGCAAAAGAGAGGCAGAGGATAGGACTGGGGTCCCAATACCTCATCAGGGACCTGAGAGCATCCACTAGTGACCAGAAGACCTCCCACTAGGCCATGCCTCCCGAAGGTTCCACCACCTCCCAGGAGCACCAGCTGGGATTGGTCAGCTGTGGACCAATCCTATATAGCACAAAGGCCTCTGGGGATCACTTAGGCAAACCATAGCAGGAAGAATTCGCATTTAATGTTCCGTCTTTATATCTGGGACATGCTTTCCACGTATTCAGTCTTGCTTTCCACGTATTCAGGTCTTGCTTTGTATCTTTTGATAAAACTCGGTGCTTTTCTTCGTGCAGTCTGTGTGTGACTTGTGAGGCTTGTCCACCCAGGTCTCATATGGTTTTGTCCTATGTGCATGAGGAGCCTATCTTTCACTGCCATTACCTTCCTTTCAGAGTAAAAGTTCTTTCTTGTTTCCCTCTACATCACCAAACCCTCCTGTTAGTACCTAGTAGTTTTTTTTCCCCTTAAGTTTCTTTAGAAAGATCACCCCCTCCAGCATTTACGATGCTACCTATGGGGTTTCTTGCCTGTTTTCTTGGGTGGCCGGTGCGGGGGCCTTCTCCCGATCACCCACTCCATTCACTGTTCCTATACCATGGTGCCCACCCACTCCATGTCCCACTGAGCCCAACCTGACCTCTCTTCCCGTTGTTCTATGTACTCACCATGACCTCCCCTCTCACACCTTCTGAGTCTCTAAAGCCCCATGCAGGCCTTGCTTCCCAAAGGAAGCCTCCCTAACCCCTCATGGGGCAGGAAAATGGCAGGGCCACTTGGCCACATTGACCTCAGTCCCTTCTGCCTGTGCTCAGGGTGCAGAAACACTTCCAGCTCTGGCCTCACGCTAGAAGGCCCTGAGCCGTTGCCTTTCTTTGAAGCTCTTGCCACATTGGGAGATGTTTGGCTGGGTATCATCCTTGGCCACTTATCATCATTCTGTGGGTCAGTTCTGAGCCCACACAGCACAAGAGGTGGCCTGTTCCTCGTGTGTCTTACCTTCCTGCAAGCCCAAGCCCTTTGCCTTCATCTGACTCCCAGGAAGGCAGGCTGAGTCCACTGGAAGGGCCAAACCCCGTGCAAGAACTGGCTCTGTGGTCTTGACCAGGGGGTGACCTCTCTGTGCCTCTGGAGGAGAGGAAGCTGGTGAAGATAAACAGGTCCCCACAGATGGGTGGGGCAAGTCTGCACCTGATACTGGGTTCAACATTAAATGAGATGCTATCTGCAGGGCCTCACTGATCCTTGGTGCTCGTTGGTGCTGAGCGTTTGGCTCGGGTGTGTTGTGGGTTTGTGTATGGACCTGAGGGCAACTGTTAAAGTCGGGGCATGGAGGTTTAGACTTTTCCTGACAGCCGGGGGCTTTCCAAGGGTGCGATGAACACACTGCTCTTGCTGCTCATTTGCACACTGGACAAGATCGCAGGTGGGTGGTGGGTGCTGACCCTGGCTCTCCCTCCCATTTGCTATGGACCTTGGGGGTGCTTGCACCCTCACTTCAGGAGGTGCTGATGGTGGTGCCACCTCCTTGGCCACTGTGTAGATGGACCTAGAGAAGGTGGTCAGGGCTCTAGCTCTTTCCCTCCCCACTTCAACCAGTGGGGACTTCCTATCATTTGCATCCACATAGAATTGCACAAAGGTGAGAAACGGGGACTGGGATGGACACACAGCTCTGCAGAGCCTTTCAGCAGAGCATCTCTGGGATGATGGACAGGTGCTGTTGAGCCGTCAGAAAAGGGAACTCTTAGAGGCAGGTTCTGCGACTGTGCCACAAGTTTGAGAGCATTTCTGCCTGGCCATGAGCCCGCCCCAGGAAGGTTCGGAAGTGACTGATTAACACTGTGTGTGAATAATGCAGACTAAACCTGTCTCTTCTCTTTGCCTTGCAGGTGTGCTCTGCCCTCCCAGGCTCTGGCTACCTCCACGGGGCCTCTGCTGGGTCCATCTCTAGGAGCTGTGGACTCATGATGCGCTTGGAATTTTCTTTGCACTTCTGTCCCCTGCCTGGGCTTTGATGTCTCTGCAGCCTCCCCGGGCCTCTGCCCTCTTTGGGTCCCCTTCCCCACTGGCTGCTCCATCAACATTTCCCACTCCTTAATGTACCACGCCTGGCCATTGCTGATGGTGCCTGTCGGGGAGCCTTTTTGTTGATTGCACTGTATTTCTTTCTGTTCTATTAAATATATATTTTTGAAAAAAAAAAATAGAACCCAGAGTGTTTATTGCTAGGATTTATACTTTGATCATTTGTATTCTGCATTGCTTGACTTCTAGAGCTAGGTTGTAATAATGCTCCAGAGTTGTCATGTGATTAATAAAATTCTGACAAAGGAGGATTTTTTAAAAAGTAATTATTGATTGGTACGTTATAATCATATATGATAGTGAGATTCGTTGTGACGCGTTCATAGGTGCATACAACACAGTTTGGGCAACTTCATCCCTTGAACCACCTCATTCCCTTTCCCTAAGTGGACGTTTTTGGATGAGCCCAGTAGACCACCAAAAGAACAGTTGTGTGGGAACCCAGGGTGTCCCTCTCCTCTCTGACTGCTGAGTTGGCCCTCATGGCCCCACAGTTGCCTGGGGAGAACCTGGAGGAGCTCTTGAGGTCAGCCCCCAGTGGAGGTGGCCGTCCTAAGATCAAGCACAGCTTGATGCATAGGGGTTCTGACTCTGGTCAGTCTCACAGAACTTCCACGTCACTTATTCCTCCCACAGAGGGGCTGGCGTGGAGAAAGGATGTTGACATATGGCAGCTGTTTGCCCTCAGGAGTCAGGTGGGTGTGATGTCAGTTACTCTGGGTAAAAAGTATTCGCTCCCTGACCACCATTTGAGTCTTAGGTGTTTGATTTTGTTGTATTCTCCTGGATTGGGAAATCAGAAAATTACTTTTGATTCTGGTTTCACCAAGGACTGGCTGAGGATTGGTGCAGGGTAGCCCAGGATGTCTGGAGCCACTTGATGGCTTCCACCTATGTCTGTGAGCGTGGATTTGGGTGCGTGTGCCCGGTGGATCCAGGTGGCAGTGAGGGGGATCTGACATTACCTGGCAGCCTTCACATTGTGTCTGGCTCACCACCACCACCACCACCATCATCATCATCATCAAACCAGGAACACAAGTCCAACAATGGACTTTACAGTAGCTCATGCTTACACATGGGGCTGCTTATTTTCCTATGATTTTGTACAGACCACGTGGTCCTTGGGACCATATGTCTGACTGACTCAGACTGTGCTCACTAAGAACGGGTGTGGAATGGGACAGAATTAGCCACCAGGTCTTTATAATTCTCTCTCTCTCTCTCTCTCTCTCTCTCTCTCTCTCTCTGTGTGTGTGTCTTGCAGTTCTGAATGATGACATGTACAAGCAGTTTGGACTTGGGTATTGCTGATGACATTAATAGCTAATTGATGTTTCCTGGACCCTGTTAATGCTTATTCGTTCTGTGGATTTATAGATGGTGCCATTTGTCCTTACAGAAGGCTCCAAAGATAGGTTTGTTTGTTGATCCCTCACAAACTGAGGTCTGGGGATGGATGCAGAAGCCCCCGTCAGATGGGGTGCTGTGGACCCAGCCATCCCAGGGCCTTACTGAGGAACACCCTTGTATCTCTGCCTCTTTCCAGGGCAGATGGGGAGGCATTTGGGGAAGCATTGCTCTAACCCCCAAGTCTTGAGAGTTAAAGCATCCTGGGTCCTGTTTTAAAAAGCCAGTGTGTGTCTCTGAGAGGTGAGCTCAGCACTCAAACCCTTCTCTGGGTTTGTGCCCTTGAAAACACCTGTATAAAGTTGAGTTAAACAGAAACTGGATGAAACCCATTAGGCCTCACGTGGAACAATTACGGACGACATATCTTTGTAGCTGAGGTCTGCAAACAGGGCTGCATTTGAAATCCTTCTGTTGTCTGACCTATTTTTAGTGGCCTCTGAGATCCATGTCCATGTACCTACAGAATCCTGCAGGAAAAGGCTTTGTGGGAAATGCACTTTCCCTCTGGGTGCTTCAGCAGACACAGGACTGTGGCAGCCAGCCTGGCTTGTGTCTCTACTGCCCTGGCTAATGGAGGCTCCCCAAGATGATTTAGCTTCCATTTTACAAAGAAAAGCGAATCCAGAAGACTGAGTGCAAAGGGTCTCATTCTCTGTGTTGGAGTCTACCCCTGAGCGCAGCAGGATGCAGTCAGAACCTTTGGCAGACTCTTTTTCTCGGGCAGTGTGGCAGCAGGCTCCTCCTGATCCTGCAGCCTTGTCTTGCTGCCTTTGAACTTCCAGATGCTGCCTGGGAACTTGAGGCTTCCTGCATATCAGGTCCCCACCCTCTTTAGCCTGGATCCTAGGAACCAGTGCTCCGGCTCTGACCCTCACCAGCCTCACTCACCTCCCTTCCAGGCTGTCCCCATCCTCAGCTCCATCTCCATTTGCAAACCTGAAGTGCTGTCCAACTGGGCACTCAATTATACATCATGTTGGCTCATAAGTTTGAATTGGTTCAAACTTAGATGGTGGTGACCATACTCCAGGTGAGTGCCACCCCCTGCCCTTTGATTACCAAGCACCTCCAGCTGGCTGAGGCCTCTGTGGCCATACCACACGTACCAGACTACATGTGGTCTGTCTCCTCTAGCTGGTGGGATGGTCCCGCTCCTCCTGGGATGGCCTGTTTACCTCCTAGCCCTTGTTCTTTGCAGATGGTCCTTCCATTTCTCTCTCTGTTGAGCCTACTCTTCACCCAGCCACCTTCCGTTCCCAGGCCTAACTGGGTGCCATTGAGCCCTGTTGGCTTCTCTAAGATGGTGCCCATCCCTTGTTCTCTGTCTATTCATATTCTACATATTGCAACTGTGACATCCATTTTTTTTTTTTTTTAAATCTCAATTCTTCTTTCTTGGCTATTTTTCTGATGACTCCTTCTTCATCATAAAACCTAGTAGATCAGCCGTTCCTTCATGCTATACCATGGGGCTACATTCTCAGCCTTGCTGCAATCAACTGTCTTTACTGGAGGGAAAGGCTGATAAAATTAGTGACTGGGGAGGAGCTTAGGAATCTATGAAATACTTGACAATAGCAAAAGAACTCCATAGGCTAGAATAATCAGGGTCTCCAGCAGGAAAGAACTGAGGACCTATGTTACTAGACCAGGCCTATGTTCCATGGCATGCAGTATGTCAGTCACTGAAATGAGTTTTGCAAATCAGAAAGAGTGGGGCTGAGGATATAACTGAGTGGTAGAGCACTTGTCTAACACGTATAAGGGCCTTTGTTCAGTCACAGCATCGTACACACACACATACACACACACACACTCATACAGAATTTGTTTATGAGCAGGGCAAGTCGAATCCGCCTCTCTGAGGATAGGATTTGGGGTAAGGTCAAGAAGGTTAATTCTAGAACTAAGAAGAGATGGTTGATTCAGGCATTCCCTCAGTTTCACAGAGAAGTGTAAACTCCTATCCCTTGGGCTACAAAGAATCCTACCCATGTGCAGGGTGGGAGATATGCCCTGTAGGGGTAGAACCTCTGGGGAATTCGTTGTCTGTGAGTTCTTTGTGTGTGTAAGCTTCCTCACGTCAGTCATCCAAGGTGGCAGCAATAGAACCAGTGGCCAAACCTATGAAGATGCGCCCTGGGGTGGTGAATGAAGTTCTGTCCACTTCCTTTAGAATGCTCAGTGACTTTGTCCATTTTCTGTTTCTGTATCAGAATACCCAAGGCTGGGTGGTTTATAAATAATAGAAGCTTATTCTTGCTCTTGGTTCTGGAGGCTGGAAGTCCAAGATGGCACCAGCATCTCCTGGTGAGGGCCTTGTGCTGCCTCCACACATGGTATAAAACAGAAGGGCCAGCAGGTGGGGGTGAAAGATGAAAGCGGGGCCCCCGAGAGAGCTGGCTTATTTCCTTACGGAAGGCATTAATCTACACACAAGCACGCCACCCCAGGACCCAAACATTCTCCCTCTGCCCCACCACTCAACAGTGCCACGCTGGGGACCAAGCCTCAGCGTGAGTTTTGGTGGGAACAAATCACCTTCAGAACACGGCAGTGGGAGTGCCTGCAGACAGGCAGCCAGGAAGCAGGGAACCATGATTTGTGACCCTCTGCTGTGGCAGATGGCACTGCTCTTAGAAAAGATTTTGTAGAGGGATGAGAGCTGCCTCCAAATCTATAAAAGTAGGTCCTGGAGTGGGGGCAGGATCTCTGTGGTGCTGGACCTGGAGTACTGTTGGCGGGAAGTGGAAGCAAGGCAGGTTTGCTCAGTGGGAGGGGATCTTCAGGGATAGCAGGTCTGAGAAGGATTCAGGGCCTCCTCATTCCTGGACGCAGGAGGAGAGGCTGGGGACAGGTTGCCCTGGCTTTGAGGGGCTTTGTATAGTCACAAAGGGTGTGTGAGAGAGACAGGGGCTCTGTGTTCTGCCCCAAGATCGGTGATAAGCACTTCACTTTATTTAATCTGCAAAATTGCCATATTTTATCTTCACTTTACATGTGGAGAGGTTTAGGCTCAGGGAAGTTGAGTCATTTCCTTAAGTCCACACAGCTAGTTAGGGCCCAGGTAGATTCTGCCCAGGGCCTTTCGTTTGACCACCTCTGGGCACTTGTATTCCAGTCTCTAATTTCCTCTCTACCCAGCACAGTATGGGAATCCCATGAGACTGTCAGTGTGTGTGGTGTTCTTTTTTTTCTTTAGAAAATAAAAACCAAGTAAGATTTTGTGGGACAATATCACATCACCATGACGAGGTGGTGTTTTATTTAAATTGCATTTATTTTCTGATTGAAGCATAATACTTGTGCATATTAATGAAGTTCAGAGTTGTATTTTAATACATGTACTCCACATGCTCTGATCAAATCAAGTTCATTAGCATTTCTCTCTTGTGTTTCTTTGTTTGGAAACTTCAAGCTAACTAATGTCTCCCAGATCTTCATAAAATATATAATAGGTCTTGGTGGCTGTTTGGTACACAATTTCTCTTTCATCAACCATGTCATTATATTGGCTACTTGAAAATAATGAATATTAGTAAATTTATGACAGCCATTTCAGGGCAAAATATTATATATATATATATATATATATATATATATATAATTGTGAACTATATATAGTCGCCCCACTGTGCTTTACTGAGGTATGCATTAAACCCCCATTTTTTAAAAAAAGATATATATATTTTTAGTTGTAGATGGACACAATAACTTTATTTATTTATTTATGTGTTTCTATGTTTTGCTGAAGACTGAACCCAGTGCCTCATGCATGTGAGGCAAGCACTTTGCCACTGAGCCACAATCCCAACCCAACTCCCAATTTTTAAAATGTGCATCTGGGTAAGTGTGATGCACGTGTACACCTGTGAAACCATCACCACACTCAAGATATAGCAAAGATCTTTAACATCCTTAAAGGTCTCTTGGAGTCTCCTGCAACCATGATCCTCCCCTTTCCACCAGAGAACCCCTGATGTGCTTTCTTGCGATAGGCTGCTCTGCCCTTCCTAGACTTTGGTACATATGTGGAAGCCCACAGCATGTGCTGTGTTTGTCTGGTTCTAACAGGATTCCCTCATGCTGTGCGTGTTGATGGACGGTCCTCGTTGCTAAGCCCATCCCACTGTCCACCATGGTTGGAGAATCCTCTCAAGGCAGATATTCAACATCACAGCCCTGCTTTCCGGTCCCAGAGGCTCTATCACATCACGCTCATTCCTCCACTCCCTGGAGGACTTGAATTGATGCTCACGATTTTAAAGCTCCTATGTGACTCTGGTTCTCAGGATTCTAACTTTGCAAACCTTGTGGGGGATGGCTTTGCTGGGCAATGCGTGCACAAGCTCAGAGAGCACTGTCCCTCCTGGGTCCCCCACCCAGGCTGGCTGTGCAGCCCCTGGATCTGTGGCACTTGTATCACAGTCCCTGGGCTCCCGATGGGCTCAGGCACTTGTTGATTGTATGACCTTGGGCTTGTCACTTACTGTCTCTGCGCCTCCACTTCCTCATCTATTAAACAGGCCTAAATGGTTCCCAGTTCCCTAGGATGGTTGAGGACTGAATGAGGCAGCACCTCGGTGGCACTTAGAGCAAGGCCCAGCAATGTCAGGTCCCACAGAGGCTTTGGGGCCAGCTCACTTGCTTCTCCTGTATTACACCTTTGCAACTATGGAAGCAGATTCTGTGGAATTGTATTCTTTACTCTTTGGTGTTTCATCTCAGAGGATATATTTCTCCAAAAAGATAAGAAATTCTTAAAGACTGGGAATGAAAATGAGCATATGCAAGGTTTCCATTGGTCTGCAGATTCCACGCTGCAGCGAGTAGCCCTGTCTAGCCCTCTGCAGTCTAGACTTCAGCCTGCCATGGTCCAGTGGATGTGCTCTTCTCTCTCTCTCTCTCTCTCAAAAAATACCATCAAGTGCTTTCCCCTTTTCACTTAAAGAAAGCACTTGACGGCGTCACCTTTGGCATATCTGAATTGCTAACCTCACAATTCTTGTGCTGTAGGGTCAATATTAAGTAAAATAAGTGTTATCTGAACATAAGTACCTCTATACTATGAAAGTGAATCTGATATCAAGATGGCTACTCAGTGACTAATGGGGAGGTAGTGTATACAGCATGGATACTCTGAACAAAGGGAGGATTCATGTCTTAGATAGGATGGAGTTGGAGCAGGAGGGTGAGAAATGTCACACAATTTAGCATGTGTGGAATTTAAAATTTAAAAACTTTCCATTTAACATTTTTGAACTGCATTTGACCTCAGACAACTTATTGAAACCATGGAAAATGAAACTATGGGTGAGGGAGGACTACTGCCTTCTCCGGTGGAGGAGACTTCAAAGAATCAAGCAGGTGCCTGAGAAGGGCAAAGGAGTCAGCTGAAAACTTTAGCCCTAACCAGAGGGCCCAGGGCTATAGCAGTCCATGTCACTGCCTGACCCTCACCTCTGTATCCATCCCTGTTTTCACCCTCCAGCCCACTAAGGAGTCAGGAGCTGCAGCTAGACGCTTAGGAGACAGAATTCCTCTGTGGCCACCTGAACTTTCCAGCCACAGATGGACTTAGGGAAGGGGAGGGGCTTTTCGGCTTTTGTTGAAGTTCAGGATTTTTACTGTTCTGCCAAAGTTGGACATGTTTTTATTGTAGCTGGGAAAAATGGAGAGGGAGGGGTTGTCGTCATAAGTGATTGAGGACTTTTTCTTTTTTGAAAGTGAGTGGGTTGGGTTCAGGGTGTGCCTGGGGGCTTCCTCTGGGTGGGGAGCACATAGAAAGAGGAAGGGAAAGTCCTGGAGATTGAAATGTCTGAACGCACCCCACTATTACGTATAAGTTTAATGTAGTAGTAAAAACATAAAAATTAAGTAAATGCACATTTACTTTAAAAAAGAGAAAGAAAAAAGACAAGGGCCCGTGGGAGGGGGGAGATAGTTCTGACTGGAACTGCATGTATTCATTCCACTCGCTCAAGTTCCAGGGAGGAGACGGGCGAAGGGAGCCCTGGGGCTCAGAGGAGACAAGAAACTCACATGGGAGAGAGAGAGATCCAGGAGCTCCGGGGGTGGACAAGATCAGCTGAGGACAGAAGCTGCCCACTCAATTTGTAGTATGGAAGGTGCTCGTGATTTTGCAGGAACAACTTGTGAGAACATGTATCTGATTAAAGGAGGCTAAGAGTGGGGTGAGAGTAGCAGAAACAGCACTTTTGATGCCACGTGAGGGGCTGTGGCCATGTTGTGGTCTGTTTGGTGGCTGTGCCATAGTTGAGCTAGCTGGGTTCTAGAGATAATTGCTGATTATTTCCTGACAGTCTGTTAGAAACTGTGTGTGAAGTCATTTGGCCTGAGCAAGTCTAGAGCAAACGTCCTTCCAAACCAAAGGGTTTGTGCACCTTCCATTTGTCAGGGATCTGACCATGGCAGGCTAAGGCCATGTCAAGTTCCTTACTCTCCAATGCAGAAGGGCCTTTGTCCCTACAAAGTATTACCACGTATTCATCTTTGGCTACGGAAATGCAGCTTCAGTAGGGAGGTTTTAATTTGGATTTCTGTTATGCACAAAGTCGAGAACCTTTTCCTATTTTCACCCAAAAGCCATTTGTATTTCGTTTCCTGTGAACACTCTGTCCTTACCCTTTGCTTAGTTTTCCACTGGGCTTTTGGTATTTTCCTTATTGACTTGCATTAAAACAATTCTCTCTTTGACTGTGAAATGTTTCCATGGTTTTCTTTGGGCCTAAATTTTTATGCTATAATTCGTGTCAATATTTATGTTCTATGGGTTTTGTATCATCCTCCCATTCAAAGATAATTAAAAATAAATTCTTCCCGGTTTTCATTTAGTACTTTTAGGGTTTTTTTCACAAATGAATTCAATTTGCAATCCATCTAGGATTTTTTTGCATTTAAGGCATGAGAGAGGAACTCAGCTTGGTTTTTCCCTTGGGTACCTGTCCACTCTCTTAGAAGCCACTGACTGGCTGACTTTCTACTGATGTGTATTATTATCACATAGATCACTCCTTTTATGTCTGTGTGTTTGTGAAATTGATTTCAATTTGCTGGAACATGTGTTTATTTGTTTTACTATTCTATTTTTTATTGTTTCAAAAAACTGTGTGTGTGTATGTGTGTGTGTGTGTGTGTGTGTGTGTGTGTGTGCCTGCAGGCGGCTCACATGTATATCTGGGGATTGTGTGGCCAGTCATGAGACGGCAGATGAGCTGAGAGATAGTGTCACATGACTTCCAAGGTTTCAATTTTAAAATTCTGCATTTCAAAAAACAAACAAACAACAAAAAACAAACTATGAGCTTTTGAAGGTCTGGCTCTAATGATGAGAATTTTAGTTTGAATGGGGGAAAATGGTAAAATCTTGGAACTGAGGGTTAGCATTGGTGGCAGGCTGGCTCTGGCTACTTTCAGATGACCACAGAGTTTGCCAAATGTTCCATTTTCGTATTAGCAGAGTTCTGAGGACAGGGTCTGGCTTACTGAAATGGTGTTGTACTGAGCAGAATGTTAAGAAGCAAACTCTATTATTAAAAACAGGGCAAAATTGGTACCTGAGATTCAAATGGGGATTAAATGAAATTACACGAAGCTAAATAATTATTGCTAAATGAACAAATTGAAACGGTGTTTCTTGCTAAGATGCACTGAGCTTAAACAGCAAGGAAACTGAGAACAGTTACATTTAAAATTAGACTTTGGAGTTGAAGTTACTAATTTCAGGCATCTAAATATTGCGATTTTTAATAGTTGTGTCACATTTCTATTTCAAACAGAAATAGATACCATCAGCCGGGTTGAAATGAGGATTCGCACACACATATTAGCACATGAGCATTAGAAATGAATTTATGCCAATTATGAAGGCAGAACCTTTTTTCTGAAAAGCAGCTTGATTTGAAAACCTCTGGGGATTCTAAAGGCTCCCAAGGGGGATCCTTAGGACTTCTCTTGAGTGCATGAGCTCTGAGCAATTTCTGAAACTCCTTACATTTGCAAATTTTAAGGACAAAAGATTGAGTGTCTCCATGTGCCCTGAGACCCTTGTGTGCCTCTCTGTGAGACCACTGTTGGAGAGAACAGTTTATTTTCTGCAGGGCTTCGAAATCCCTTCTGAATGCTGATGTGTAGTTTCTCCAGCACATGAAGAATAGCAGCCTGTTGCAAAAGTCCTATGGCCCGAGCAGGCCAGGCCTTTGGTAGCGTGTATCCTGTTGCTAAGACTGATTTTTTTCCCACTCTCTTATGTTCCATGTCAGCAAATGAAAAAAGAGATCCAGTGATTATTGGGGATATTTAAGGAATGACTTGGGAGATAGTCTGCATATAGCATTTTTTTTTTTCCTAGCTTGCTGGGACCATCAGAGATTTAGCAGCTGCACTGAGCTAAATATATCAATTCACTTAATAAGCATAGTGCAGAGGGTCACTGACCTGCTTTTTTTTTTTTTAAAAAAATAAAGAGATAAAATATAGATACTGAGGTTTTTATGATTCTATAAAAAGACAATGTGACCTTCTTCTAAAAGTAACAAGGAGTTTACCTTTAGACAGTATTTTGGGTGATACGTATTTGACCGTTTTGCTAGAACCAAAGTTGGGATATTATTTTAAAAATCGGAGGAAGCATAAAAGCATCAAAATCATTGGCTTCTTTCTTCACTTTTTCCAAGTCGTGATGATTCATATAGTTTTCTTGGCATCCGAACTTCTAGAAAAATATTTCCTTCCCCACTCTTTACAATGAATTGAATGGCAAATGGAAATCTTGTTGAGACAAGCTCTTGCCTAATTAGACAAGGACATATTTCTCCTAAGAGCCTTGCATTGCAATAGTGATTAATTGTCCTCCAGATGATAGATAAAAATGCAAGAAGCACTTAGTTTGCAAAGTTTGTGGGAGGTTGCTGAGGACCATTATCTTTTCTTTTTTTTTTTCCATTCATCATTTCTCCAGATCTCTGTTTATTTGTTCTCTGCTATTGAAATATTTTCTCTTTGTTTTTTGTGGGAGTTGAGAAGTCCTCGGTGCATCTCCTTTTTGGGCTCCTGATTTTGAAGCCACCTTCACCCTGTCTCCCTGTTTCTCCTCACCTTGGCTGAGTCACGGAGTTGAAGTCTGTCTGCTTTCGGGTGTCCCCTTCACCATAGGCTTCCACTGCCTGCATGTGCACCTCAGCAACCTTTGTCTTAGCTTAACTCCATTCTTCCCTGCCTTCCTGCCCAAGTGTGGCCAGACCCGTCTGTGAGACCTCTGTCCTATTGGTCCCCCTTCAGTGTCCCTCAACATTAAGGATACTCTTTGACTCCTTGGACCAGGATGGTGCTTGACACGCAGTAGCCGCTCAACCAATGCTCTTCCAAGGACCTACCCTGCACATAGCCTCATCTCTGACTCAATTACACACAACAGGAGCTCCTTTTCTTCTTCTAAACTCTTGATTTTATGGTGCAGCTTCTTCTGGACTTATAAATCTGTCATAAGTTGAAAATTTTGTAAGTGGAAAATGCATCAGTTAGACTCATGGAAGATGCTAGCATAGCAACAGCACTCTGTGGAGTGGTGGTCTCTCACCCTCCAGCCAAGGGCAGACTGGGAGCCCAGGTTCACCACCCCTGTCCAGCAACCCCAGAGAGGATCATATGGATGGGACTGGGTGACATCACGTTAAGTGAAATAAGCCAGACACAGAAGGACAAATACCTTTTTCATCTGGGAAAGCTAAAAATATTCACCTGAATGTAGGATAGCGATGACTAGCATTTGGGAAGGGGGTTTAATAAATGGAGGCTGGATTTGATCAAAGCATGCTTTATACATGTGTGGAAATATCACACTGGACACCATTAATACACATATAATTAATGCATATTAATGAAAAGCAAAACAAAATATTTTGAAAGCCTAAAACTTAAAAAAAAAATAGAATTCAAGATTCAAGCATGGTTTCTACTTACTCTGTATTGCTTTCATACCCTGGTAAAGTCGGAAAATTGTAAATTGAATCACTGTAAACCAGGACTGTCTGTATTTATAACTGCAGAAGCTGGGTATCAAACTCCAAGGAGCAAATTTATTTCAATTACTTTCTAACTCACTTCAGTAGAATGTTGATCAATAGTGGTGGCTGATTGATTAATCAGGTTTGGCCCTAGTGCCCTGACCACAGCAATGAAGATAACCCTGGGAAAAGTACACTTGAGGGTGCTGATTTTAAAAAACAGACTCTCAGCCAACTGGAAAAAAGAAAAAAAAAGTGTCATTGGTCATATAACACTGATAGCACCAACCATTATGATAAAAAGAGCCGGAGTGTGGCTAGTTAGAGCTCTAAGTTGACCTGTCTGTGTTTTGTTTAGTCTCACTTTTTACAGGAGCGGTGGAGGGCAGGTCTATTTTCTCTGTTGAGAGAAGCAGGCAGTTATTTTCTGTGGGCTTTTGAGTGGCGAGTTTCTGGGGTATATAATGCCGATTGACACATGATTAAATGGATCTCTCTCCCTGTCCTCCTAAGGGAAGCCATCAGCCGTGTGTGCGAAGCTGTACCCGGTGCCAAAGGAGCCTTCAAGAAGAGAAAGGTACGCGTGTCTGTCTCCTCCATTCCGTCCTCTCTCACCTCTCAGGGTCTTCAACCACACAACTGCTCCTTGTCCTCTTCCCCTAGCCTTGCCTTTGTTGTTTTTACAAGTAAAGAGAGCTGAGATTGCTCCCTCACGTGGCTGGGGACAGTGAGCTGTCATAGCTGTCCAAAAGCAGAAACCTTGGTTACTCCCTGTGGCTCAAACCCTAAGACAGCAAGGGCAGCAAACACTTGGCCAGGCATCGTTGAGAGGGGGAACAAGAAGCACTGAATTTGCAGCATCTGCCAATTTCTGTGATGTAAATACTTCCATGTGCTGAGCGCAAGCTTTTAACATGGCATCTCCAGAAATGGAGTCTGGAAAGAGACGTACAGCAACACATCACTACACAGTACTTGTACCACCAAGGTACAGTAGACATAACCTGAAAGGCAGAGTTCATATTTTATGCAACAAAACCATTAGGATATGGAGTGTTGGGCATTTATGGTCTGCTTTTGAGATGAGTTCTATTTAAGTGTGAGTCTGTATAAGTTCAATGTTTAAGAAATTTGTATATTAGCCAGCTCATATAAATGTCCAACTGGGTCTCATTAGCTGATACTAGCTAGCTCCACAACACCACTGGAAATCCTCACGTCACAGATGATGAGATGCAGAGATGAGATGAGATGCAGAACATGAGCAGGTGGTGGAGTTAGGTGGAGCCCACACCACCTGCTCCAGAGCCTGAGTGTTCAACTTCAGCGCTAGAACTTTTTACCCTGAACATGATTTTATGAGAGGGAGAAAAATCCTAGTGAAGAGAAATCAGAGAAAACCCTCTTCAGTTAATTATCTAGTGACTTCATTAACTGGCACCCACAATCATGGTCTTTCTAGGACTAGACTGAATTGTGGGGAAAGCATACTTTAGAGAACCCCGATTCGGCTCTGGAGGCTGAGCCATTCCCGATCATTTGGGCAGTTTGTGAGCTTGGCTGTGCTATTCCCAGGGCACCAGGCTGTATCTGTCTTCAGAGATGGGGGACATTCATGCACCTCCAGGTCAACTGGAGAGAGAGAACAGGCAAAGAACGTGGGTGACATTAACAGGTGTGCCAGTTTAGGTCTGGTCAATCCCCTGTAGACATTGAGGACCAAGAGAGGCTCTGAATCTTGGATTCAGGGACGGGGAAGTGTCTGAGAACAGAGATAGGGAAATTCACTCCCAAAGATGGCTGGTACTAACAAGTCTTACCCTCATGGTCCTCTTGGTGGGAGGAGGAAGAAACAGTGCCCATTTCTGGGCTTCACCTCAGGTGCACTTGACCCAGATCTCACAGGTGGGGCCTGGGCATCTCTATTTTTAAATAACTTTTTCAGGAGTGTTGACTTGAAAAAAAAGACAAATCAGCACAGAGATCAAAAGAAATAGCATTTATCTTGGAAGCAAAGTGCTGCGATTTGGGCATACTGAATCAGGGTAGCCTCAAAGAGTGTCCCCTAAGGCAAGCATGGAAGAGGGTGTTTTTTTTTTTTCCCTTTTAGTAGGGAATTTCCATAAAAAGTTATTTTTGGAGACAGTTCATTGGCTGGATAGAAATCCTAAACTGTAAGCCTATTCTGATTGGCTAATTAAATAGGGTATGCCTGGCTGAGAGAGAGAGAGAAGGCCAGCAGATACGGACGTCAGTGATTTACCCCAGTCTGCCGGAACATTCTGTGGCTTGACCTTCAGCAGGTGGAGTGAGTCCTCACAGTTTGCTGACTCCACTTGAGAAAACCCTGGCCTTGTCACTTCCTTTTCTTTCCCAGGAGATTAAAACAGTGTGTGCCTTGTTAGACACTAACTGGCATCCGGAAAGAGAGAATACTCTACTTCAAATCGAAAAAGATGGGTTGGTTGGTCCCAAAGGACAGAGAAATGCGTGTTGGCAGGATTCGTCCAGGGACTGGGGCAGAAGGCACCTGACTGGAACATGCAGCCCTTGGGTTCCTGAAAGACGGATGGGACACGAGTAATAGCCAGCCTGGGTCAATCCACCCTGGGCTGGCTCAGGCCATAGGATTCCAGCTGGACTCTCTATGTGAACCCCCACCCAGAAGGTGTTGGTGTGGAAGGATCTGGGGCTTATTCCCTTAGCAACCAACATTCTCACCATCCTTGGAGATTGGGTACAATCCCCCACGCTGGTCTGCTGTGGTCCTCCGTGAGAGGTAGTTTGATTCTCTTTTACAGTTTGCACAGTGCATATTCTAGACGCCACCTGTCAGCCTTGGCTCTCTCCCTCCCAGCTCACTCATTGCATCTTTGTCTTCCAGTGCCTGAGGTGGGAGGAGGGGTCCGTGAGGGCTGGGGTGTGTGTGTGTGGCTGACATCTGGGTCTCCACCTTTGTAGAGGAGGCCAGCGCAGAGGTCCGGCAGGGTGGCCTCCTGTAAATCAAAAACAGATCCAAAAATGCTCTTGGATTTCACAGCCTCCGAGCAAAATGCTGTCCAGCATCCTGGGAAAGAGCAACCTCCAGTTTGCAGGGATGAGCATCTCTCTGACCATCTCCACCGCCAGCCTGAACCTGCGGACGCCTGACTCCAAACAGGTGTGTGGTCGCTCAGGCCTCCCGCCCTCCAAGAGTCCATCGATGGGTTTTCCCAGGGCTGCCTCACCAGACCCCCAGTTAGAACATGTTTGGGTCAAATCTGGATTAGTCTATGAACTTTGGCCACCAAGAGAATGATGGGTGGGATTGGTTCTCTTTAATTTGGCTATTAGTAACTATTTTTTGTTGTTTTTCGAAGGACAACGGAAGAAATTGTTTTTCTTTGCAATGTGATAAAAAAGGTGATGTATGTGCAAAAGTCTTCTCTTGATGTCTTATCCCTTGTATAACCATGTTTTATTGGTTTTTATGGATGACATTTTTATTTTATCAACTTTGAAGTGTCTGGCCTGTCATGGTCTGATTGACAGAAGTGTTTCTTCCTTAGTGGTTTATTATCTTGGAGCATCTTAGTTCCTGGTGTCGCAGGGCTGATAAGATGTGGCATATCCATGGCACAAACAGGATGGGTGGATTCAGAGCTGACCAACGCAGCACAGCCATGGTCAGTATGGCTAATTCCATTTAGGATGATTGTGTTTCTGGGCAGCGTGTGTCTTATGATTCTCTATCGTAAGTTTCTTCAGTTGGAAAAAATGGGTATATGAATGATGGTCCTGGCTCCCAACAGGAGATTCTGAAGGTCAAATAAGGCAGAGGGGAAAACCTTTGCCTAGTGAAAAAGTGGTTGTGGAGTGGACATTTTTATTGTATCAACTTTGAAGGGGCTGGCCTGTGGAGGTTGAATCAATAGTCATCTTTCTGTCCTCCCCTGCTCTGCCCAGCCTACAGCGCTCGCAATGTGAGCTGGACATTGGATGTGACCTCTGCCCGACACACTCCATGACTCTGACCATGTTACCAAGGATGCCCGTGGTTGACTTCATGTTCCTACACATATTTCTGTTTATTGGTCTCCATAATCTCAGGTGGATGAGCAGTATCCTCAGCTTCATTTATGCTCCAACTCCTACCCAAGAGGTAGAAATAAATTCTAGATTCTGCATAGAACTGAGAAGCCATGTCTAGGCTTTGTTTGGGCATAAGTGGATACCACTCTCGCTCCATTCTTCTGTGTTCCTGGGACCCACAGATGATCCCTCGTCTTTGCATACTTACTAACTGTGCCCAGGACTTGGTGATTAGCCCTTGAGGCTGTGGGGAGGCTTGTTGGGGAGGCTCGGCCTTTGCCTGTGCTGTGTCAGGTGGAGTCCCTGCTATTTGTGGTGGCGGGTCCACTCAGCCCTGCATCCCATCTCTGCTCATTCCCATTCTCCTTCTCTATTGCTGGGGACTTCGGATTCCAGGACTCTTCAGCCTGTAGCCCTCAATTCTATGGGCTCTTCTCCCTCCTTCCCCACCTCCATAAAAGAGAAGAGGCACCCAGGACACTGCTGCTCTGCTCCACCTGAGACCTGGGCTGGTTGGATGTGTCCAGTTCCTATCTTCTTGCCTCTGGGTTAGGTGGGTGGACTCCGGACCCCCAGGTGCTGCCCACTCGGATGACAAAGGTACAGTCTGTGGCAGATGGAGCAGAGGTAAAGATCAGATGGCTCTGGACTCCCTTCCTGTTGATTGTAATTGTCAACTGCAGCAAATTGAGCCCAGTACGGTGAGATCCTTCCTGCTCTGTCAGAGAGAGCAGACGGGCAGCACCTCCTCCACTCTACCGAGTTCCAAGTAGAAGAATGAGATAAAGCCTTTGGAGCAGAAGCACAGACTCTATCTATTAGAATCAATTAGCTCTAATTTTCTTCCTCCCCTTTTCAATTTTTCTGTTACTCAAGGGAATTAGATTCAGTCACACAATAATGATCATGCATCATGTTGATTAAATATGACTTTCATTTTTCCCCTGCTAAATCTTACCTTCCAATTTAATTTCTAAGCTCCAGTTTTGGAGCTGTCTTAGAAGCAAAAAATTAAATACACAAAAGCTAATTATGCAAAATTCAAAACGTTATCATTATTTGGGGGGGGGGTCCTATTTCCTCACCATTCCCTCTTCCATGATCTGAGGACAGGATTCTAGGGTGACTATTATTAGCTTAGGCCACCCGGGGCTTGGGCACACTGCTTTATGGTCCCTTAGATGCTCAGGATTTCCTACATCCTGAAGTTTTGCAATTGCCAACAACCAAAGTAGGCATTTAAAAGTAAATATGTGATATAATTTGATTATATTTGGGTTTTACAGGAGCCTGTTTGGAAACATCCCTCGGATGGCACAAATGTAGCTATGTAAATTCTAACTGCCTGCTTGAGGACAAGGGCCTGAGGGGATTGTGCAGAAATAAACCTGGCTGTGTAGGGATGGAGACAAGAGCTCTTTTCCCCACCCCCGGAAATGTACCTCAATGTCATTACATTGTCTTTGGAAAGATAAAAATAGCATGGAAGACTTATGGAGCTTTTTAAATTTAGGGCAGCTTCTAATTTACTTAGTGTCTGCTAAATTCCACTGTATGCTGCGGTTTATAAAAGCTAATGGAAATTTCCCATTTTAAAATTAACTTGGAATGTCCTCTCTGGTTTTTATGTTGATAAATTACGAGAGTGCTTTAGATGGCACCGACTCTTAATCTTTGTTTCTGGCTTTCTTATTTGTATGTGCAGAGTACAAATGGGACAAAGAGAGAGGGAAGGGCCCCTCCTCCTCCATCCTAGCTAGGAGGTCTGTGATGGGGGTCCTGGTGTGGCTTTGGAAACCACCACCATAAATGGCGATATTTTGAGGTGCAGGTGAGACTTTTTCCTTAAGATCCTGGCCAGCGGGTAGAGGTCTTTGATTAACAGCTGAGATCCTTTGAAGAAGTCATTTGGTCCTTGGGGCCTCAGCCACCTCACCTGTCAGATGGAATTCTGATGTTCGCTCTCCATAGCTCCTGGGAGGACTTAAAGAAAGTTGCTGAGGCCAGCCAGTTAGACAGCAGCCATCAGGCTGTGAATGCTCCTGAAAGGTGGTCTACAGCCGTGACTTTCACAGTTGCTATTTTCATACAGTTATGAGTTTTCAGGAGAACTCGTCAATTTGGATCATCGGCTAACAAAGGGTTGATTTTGCAAGACGTGGAAAGGGTAATAACGGCACATGTGGTTTCTTGTTTTGGGCCTGACAGATCATAGCGAATCATCACATGCAGTCCATCTCCTTCGCCTCCGGGGGAGATCCGGTAAGTGCCCTTGGCCTTGTTTCTCTTGTACTTTTTGGGAATTTCCAAGAAGGGACCTTTACTTAAAGTGTGCCCCCTCTGAACAATATACAAAAATTAACTGTGATGTCAACTACTCCCTCTCAAATATTGGAAACTCTTCTTGACTATCATTTCTTGGGGGTAGGTAGCCTATGTCAAGGACCTGCTGTTAATTTTTATTTCATAGCAAAAAGCCATCAGAAATTCTGGGAGCTTTGACCTTTTTTTAAAAAAATATATTTTTTAGCTATACCTGGGCACAATATCTTTATTTTGTTTATTTCTTCTTAAGTGGTGCTGCGGATCGAACCCAGTGCCTCACACATGCAAGGCAAGCGCTCTGTCACTGAGCCACAACCCCAGCCCAAGCGTTGGCCTTTTTAAGAGGTGACAGATTGCACCCCGCACCACAGTTTTCAGAGTTGCTGGGGTCTTGATCACTCTCTGCCCTGCTTCGCCCGCCCCCCAAGTAGCCCTGGTGATTGGCACACACTACTCCTTATTTTAATGCTAGGGATCCTGTCTGCAGCTAGCTGCAGGAGGGGAATTTTCCTGATGACCTTCCAATTTCTTCTACTTGGATAACCTTGTCATAGAACTGCTGCTGGCATAGTGGAGTCAGGTCAATCAAGAGAGCCATTTCAGCGGCAGATTCCAGATGTTTCTGAAGGACAGTCTAATAGGGGCCCAGATCTCAGTAACGAGAGAGCAGTATTTCTCTGTGTCCAGTGGTGGTGGGCGTCAGGGGCAGGCACGGCTGGGGTTGTGGGCTCCTGCCAAGGACCAGTGCCACTGGTCATGTGCCCTGTTACTGTCCAGCACCCCCACCTCAGACCCCACGCCCAGGGCACTTGGTGGCAGAAGGGATTGCTCATCCTGCACATGAATCTTTGCCCTTACATCTTTGCTTAATTGACCAAAGATGACCAGAGCACAGTTTAGCAGTGATATCCCATGGGTTCAAATGGTTTGGACTCTTGTTAAAACTTAAAAGTCTTTTTTAAAAAAGTCTACCACTGTGGCTTCCTTTTCTTTTCTCCTCTGCTCTTGCTGTACCTTTGTTTTCTTTCTAATCCTGACGATTTCTCACAATTCATTGTAACAGGAAAGCCTCAGTGACACACCCATGCTACATTTCCTGGGATCATGCCCATGGACGTTCATGTACCTGCCTGTACTGCACTCACATACATGTCTAGACCAAGATCCTTCCTTTGTCTCTCTCTAAGTAATTTGCCGTGGTTGTCTAAGTGCTTAACCAGTGTGATGCTCTGAGCCATAATTTCCCTTCCTTCTTTCCTTCCTTGTGCAGGGGATGGAAACAGTTTCCTCAATGTCAAAGGTAACCCAGTTTGAAAAAATCAAAAGACAGATATTATTGAACTGCATCAATAGCTCCTTTCAGGAACTTTTCTTAATTCTTGTCCTAATGATGATATTTTGAGTGGAGATACAAATGTCTAGGTCCTGGAAAGCCAAACACATGGGCTTATATAGAATTATTTTATTCTCTAGGATATAAACAGGATGTGGGCCTGTTCTTTTTCTTCAGATTTACTCATCATCTTTTCATTTTAATGAATGGAACTATTTATTGACCCTTAAAGTAATCCATAACCTTTTATGTTTGTTGTGATTTTTTTTTCTAATACAGAAAATGGCATGATCCCAGAGGACAGGAAGCCTAGTTACTTTCCATTTTATCCAATCCAAATAGCAAGTGCATGAGATCTCATTCCAAATTGAATCATAACCACAATTTTACCACATTACTACTATTGGTAAATGTTTTAAGTAAAACCAAGGATTCTAGGCCCTCATCCTGATACTCCTGCTAAATCTATGTGTTGTTTAATGCTTTGTGTCTTAGTCTACGCAGTCAGAAAATGGTAGATGGAAACATCAAATGAGACAGACTAGAAAATATTATTAATCCCTTTCCCCAAAGAGGCAACACAATAATTACAGTCTACTATGATTAGCCATGTTAAAATACCACCAAAAGAATTTTAGAGCAATGGTTAGGCTCCGAGGTTCTCGGGGAGGGAATAAGTAGAGAAGCAGCAACCCCTTTGTTGGAACTTTTCAAGAACAGTTAATTGTTTTGAATCCTATTACACTCTACTACTATTCCAGAAAGAGATCAATACCAGAATCAGAACAACCATGTCCAGCTTAGCCATTGACCATCTGAGACACACAGACCAGGTCTTCTTACTGTCATTCCTCCCCCAACTTTGAGCTAGAGTAGAGTTTCTTAGATTAGGGTAAGATTTTTTTTTTTAAAGTATTTCCTTGAATATATCATTAGTGCTGACTCAAATTAATTATGTGACCCGAATCTGTACAGAATCCAAGAAGAGATGGCTTATGTTTATACTTTTTATTGAACTCTAAACTCCAATCAAATTTGGAAATTAAATACAAACAAACACTGTCAAGCCAATGGCATTCAAAGTAACGTGGCTTTATTGTGATGGACAAAGTTCACTGCAACTCAGTCTCTGCTCCTGATGGCTGCAAGACTGGCTGTCATGGTGCAGAAGGTTTTGAATCTAGCCTCCTGAGTCACTCGGATGACAGGTGTGAGCTTCAGCATACTTTTTAAGTCTTATTTTCTCTATTCATTGGTTTTATGAGAAGGAAGGTGAAGAAAGTCTTATTTCACTTGGAAAGATGAAACTTCTAAATAGAACTTATATTTTTAAAATATCTTAAGGGAATAAAATTATTATTTATGTCCAAGAAGAAAAGAACTCTCTTATCTCAATCACCCAAGAGGGGATGTCTGTGATCAACCTTTGAACATCCATCCACTTGGGTTTTCTTCCAGACCAGTACTTCTCAAAGCATGGTCCCCAGCCCAGAGGCAGCTGTAACTTGTTAGGAATTCAGTTTGGGGATCTTACCCCCCGACCCACCAGAGGGGAAATTCCAGGGTGTGGCCCAGAAATCTGTTCTAACAAGACTTACATGGGAGTCTGACACTAATTCAAATTTGAGGGCCCCAGGTATGGACATTGCTGAGAGTAGTGGTTCTCAACTTAGGTTCACATTAATATTTTTCTAGGGACTTAAAAAAATTCTTGATGCTCAAGGCTCACATCCAAACCAGTTAAATCAAATTATCTGGGCAATAGGATTCAGTTTTGGAAGCTGAAGATGCAACATGCAGAGAAGCGGTGCCTTCTATCCCGGCTGCTCTAGTGTGAACATGGGCCAGCAGCATCAGTACCAGGAGGGTGGCTGGAAATGCAGCCCCCCAGGCCCTGCCTGGACATACTGAGCCAGAATGTGCATCACAAGAAGCTGCCTTGGTTGGGCTGTTGTGTAGGCAGTGTTTGATTCTTTGTATGGTGGGAAGTGTCCTTATCAGCTTGTGTTGATGTACTGTATCCCTGTAGTGTTCTCTCCTTGTGATGAGTGATAACAGACATCTTGTTTTTTTCTTTAACAGGACACAACAGACTACGTCGCCTATGTAGCTAAGGACCCTGTTAATCGCAGAGGTAAGCCATGCTTGACCCACAACATTGCTCATTTGTTTACAGCCAGGCTTAACACTCGTACCAGATGTTCCTCATTAACTCAGTTCCCTTTGCCAAAACGAACATGTGTCATATCATATTATGAAGGATAATTGAGATCTGCAAGGGTAGCAGCATCACCTGGCTGAATTAAGAGATGCTGGACGTTGCTAAGCTTAAAACACAAATCTGTATCCTGATGGCTACGGTTCGCTACACCTGACTTAATACATTAGCAGACCCCACCTGTGCTCCGATAGTGTCCTTGGTTACACTTTGAAGACTCTATGCCTGCTGATCCTCCTGCCCAGGGTCAGCTCTCTGTGTATGCCCACTGTTGATTCAGCCACCTGAGCTACCTCTAACTGTCCTACCCAGCTCACAGCCCAGTGTCCAAGCTCAGGGTGCCTCTCCTTATCCCACCTTAAGCTTCTAGGCTTATACAGGCTAGATGGGGGTGGGTGTTCCTTTACAATACCAAGACCCATTGGATGATAAGACACTTGGGGTGGTGGGGCTGACCTATGCCTTGGTACTCTTGACGGCTAGGCAGCTCCTTATGTGTTATACCACAGCTGCAATCAAAAACTCATCGATGGCCACTCCCACCACTGGTATTTATAACAATACAAACCACTTCCTTCCACTACCAGCTGGCCCCCCCACATCCTCCCAGACCCTACCCCATGTACCAACTGCTGATTTTCCTGCTGGCTTGGCATCCTATTTAAATCCATAACCGCACACGTGTATTCTCTCCCATTTAAAAATTTCGATATGAATGAGATCTTAGCATTCTGTTTTTTCCCCCTCCCTGCAACCCTCTATCTCAGAAATATTTTCAAGACAACCCATATGGGTAGATTGATCCACAGTGTGGAGACCTGCTCCCTAGGGATTCCTGCAAGCTCCTTCTTTCTTAGGCATGATGTTGTATGACTCATGACTCCTCCTAAAGAGGCATTTGCAGAGCAAGGGGTTAAATAGTTAATATGTCAATGGCTCTTGCAAACGGAACCTAACCTGGCTGTAAAAATTCTCATTTCTGTGTAAGTGTGTGTGAGGATTATTTTCCACCTGGTCTTTTTCAACCCTGGGTTAATAAGCAGTGAATCGATGGGGGTTGTCTTTCCTTTGAATGGTTTCTTTAGATTAAAGATAACAAGACTTTACAACCAGTTTTTAGCTATTGTTGTCTCCCAGGCCTGACCATCCATCACCAAAAACTATCATTTTGGTTGGGTGGCAGATAGGAGGACTTCTACAGATGAGGTCATACAGGTTCTAATCCAGACATCTTCCTATTTTCTAATTGTCACTTCTGAGCAGAGATGAGGTAATTATGAAATGTTGAGGGTAGAAGAAGAGGGACCTGGGTGGTCTTGATGACCTCAGAATGGTCCCCATGAGGGCTTCCTTGCCAACATGATGTTCTGGTCCACCATTTCTCAGGGGAAGCAGCTGCTCAGTGATGACTGCAGATGACTAGTATTTGTCGCAGGTGAGCAGGGGCACACTATCATAATCAGGACTGTCATCCAGACCAGTGAACACCAACCCACAGCCACCACACGTAGCTCAGATTCATGGAGAGTAGGACCATGCCTGTTGTTATGGTTGGATATGAGATGTCCCCCCAGTTCTCCTGTGCTAGTGGAGGAGGTAAATGATTAGATCATAAGAGTCACAGGTAATGGGTGCATTCATTCAGTTGATGGAGTAGTAGTCTGAATGGACTCCTGGGTGGTGATTGCAGGCAGGTGGGGGGCGTGGCTGGTGGAAGTAGTTCCCTGGGAGCAGGCCCTTGGGAATTCTGTCCTGTCCCTCTGGATCCTCTTTGTTTCTCTCTCTGCTTTCTGGCGGCCACGAGGCAAGCAGCTTTCCTTCACGGCTCTCTCTGCCACCATGTTCTGCCTCACCTAAGGCCAGAGCAATGGATTTGGCCGACAATGGACCGAACCTCTGAAACCGTGAGCCCAAGTAAACTTCCTTCTCTAAGTGATTCTTGTCAGCTCTCCCGGTCACGGTGACAAAAAGATGACCAGCACACCTACGCTTTGAGGAGAATCCTATCAAGGAATTTGCAGCCATCATTATCTGTCCTGCCTCTGTTTTGTACCCACGGGAGGCAGTGTGGGTGGAGAGGGGAGTCTGGCTGCATCTCTGTGCAACCTTGCCATGAACTTGACTGCAGAGCCTCTGCCTCCATCCCACCTATGTCACCCAGCATTTCCTCCTCCCAGGGAGCCAGGGAAGGGCCTTTCCCCAGCTTCTTCTATCTTTCCTCCCCTAGGCCAAGGTTTAATTTAGTACGAATGCCTCTACCATTGACAATCAGATTAGTAAGAGTTCTGGATGTGAAGTTCTGACTTAGGCTCTCAAGTATCTAAGTCCTCCTTCAGACACCTGTAGGTCCGTGTGCTCCAGCAAGCCTTGAAGCACTGTAGTTCCTTGGGCCCCAAGCCTGACAGAGTTGTGACACCTCGGGGTCTCTGCAAGTCTTCTGTTGAAACCCTACAGTAATAGGTTATTGTCCCTTGCTGCTGTTACTGTTTGTTTCCATGATCATTCCTGCTTATGAATTTTTGCATATCATTTTGGCTTCTCTAGAAGTATTTTAAATTTTTCAATTAGGGCATGATGATTATAAGTAATTACAAGATTTGTTGTGACATATTTGTACATGTACATAATGAAATTTGATGAATTTCCTTCCCCAATATCTTCCCTGGCCCTCCCTCCTCTCTAACTCTGATTCCTTCCTCTATCCTAATGATCTTTTTTTTTTTCTATTTTCATGAGACCCTGCTTTTCCTTTACTCTATCTCTCACTTCTGCATATGAGAGGAAACATGACCCTCAACTTTTTGAGTCTGGCTTATTTTACTTAACATGATTCTCTTCAGTTCCATCCACTTTTCTGAAAGTGACATAATTTTGTTCTTCTTTATGGCTGAATAAAACTCCATTGTGTATATATACCATGTTGTCTGTTTCCATCCATTTGTTGACAGACACCTAGGCTGGTTATATAACTTGACGATTGTGTTTTTTTTTTTTTTTTTTTTTTTTTTTTAGGCTGCTATGACTTGAATTCTTTTAGATACATGTATAGGAATGGTGTTATGGCTTAGATGTGAGGTGTCCCCCAAAACTCGTATGAGACAATGCAAGAATTTTCAGAGGTGAAATGATTAAATTAAGACGCATAGCCTACTCAGTGGATTAACTGGTTGATAACTGTAGTCAGGAAGGATGTGGCTAGAGGAATGAATCACTAGGGTTCATATTTTGTCCCTGGTGAGCAGAGTTCTCTCTGCTTCCTGGTTGCCAGAGTTGCTTCCCTCTGCCATACCCTTCTGCCACATATTCTGCCTTCCCTTGGGCCCAGAGCTATAGAGTTGGCTAATCATGGACTGAACTTAAATTTTCTTAAAAGAAAATAAACTTGGGCTGGGGATGTGGCTCAAGCGGTAGCGCGCTCGCCTGGCATGCGTGGGGTGCTGGGTTCGATCCTCAGCACCACATAAAAAAATAAAAATAAAGATATTGTGTCCACTGAAAACTAAATATAAATATTAAAACTCTCTCTCTCTTAAAAAAAAATAAGAAAATAAACTTTTCTTCCTGTTGTTCTTGTAAGGTATTTTGATCACAGCAATGAATAAGCTGACTGAAACAGAAATTGATATGGATAAGTGGGGTTGTCACTATGACTAACCTGACCATGTTGTTCAGAAGCCTTTGGAGCTGATTTGCAGGGGGGAGGATTTTGAAAAATATACAGATACAAGCCAGAAAAGCTTTATAATGATGTAAGCAGAGATTAAGGAGTGATTCTGAAAGGAGCTCAAAACCCAGTAGGACTATGGACAGTAAAGATGGGGCTCATGAGGTTTCAGAGAAGGAAGACGGTATTGGAAATTGGACTAGAAGCCATTCTCATTACATTCTGACAAAGAAATTGTCTACGGTTTTCTATGTCCCAAAACTTTCTGTGAAGCTGAATTTAAAGGTGGTAGATGAATTAACCTGGTGGAGGAAATTTCAAGGCAGTACAGCATTCAGGGGATTATAGCAAAGTTTATTGTGATAATCAAGAGCATAAAGCAAATAATAAAGATTTGAAAAACTTGCAGTTTGACCAGAAAATTGTGAGTAAAAATAGAGCTTAGGAAGCTGTGGTGGTTAAAGAGATTATAACCATTCAAGAGATGCTGAAGTATTTTACTCAGAGATAATAGAAAAGATGGCTTATGGGCATCCCAGAAATTTGCAAGACCATACCTATGTCAGACTTAAAGGTGAAAATAGAAGAGGTGGGGGAAGCACTGTGCTTGTACAGAGAGTGTCTAGGAAGTTGTCTCTCTGAGCTCAGACACCCAGGCACATAAGGGCTACTGCAGCCATGGTCCCAGGAGGCGTGGCTACTGCTCAAGATGGCAGAAGACCTTGACATCAACCACCTGGTGCTGGTTCTGCAGGAATACAGGATGCTGGAACTAGGTGGTCATGGAGACTTTACTGAGATTTCAGAGGAATGCCTGAGAGGCCAAGCAAAGAGTAGCAGGGCTGGAATCCCAGCAGGCAGCCCCCTGAGAGGGCAACTCATGAGAAGGAAGTAGAAGTTGCAGTGGAGACCTCCAAGATTAAGAGATGACAGTCACGTGGAATGAATGCTGAGGAAAGCTGCAGGAATCAAGCAAAGAGAAGCCAAGAAAGAGGCCACATGGGTTGCAACCAACAAGACTATAGGGCAGGTCTACACCAACCCTAAGGTGATAACATTATCATGCCATGTACCGTAGATACTGGAGCTGTAGGAATTGTTTTTTCAGTTGAATTTCGATCTTTTTGGTCCTGTCCCTTCTTTTTGTGCCCATATTTCTCTATTTGGGAACAGAACTAGATACTCTGTGTCCTTATGTGTTGGATATATGTAACTTTCTTTTGATTTTTTATAGGGGCTTACTTTGAGAGTTTGCCTTGAGTCTTGGTGGAGACTTTGAACTTGGACTTTTGGACAATCATAGAACTGTTAAGACTATGAGGGCTCTTGGAAGTTGATTGAATGTATTTTTCATTGTGAAATGGGCATGAATTCTGGGGCAGAATGTTATGGTTCAGATAAGAGGTGCTCATGTGTGAAATGCAAGAAAGCTTAGAGGAGAAATGATTGGGTTATGAAAATCTTCAACCAATCAGTGCATTAATCCTCTGATAGGAATTTACCGGGTGGTAACTAGGCAGATAGGGTGTGACTGAAGGGTTACTGGGGGCATGCCTTGTTGAACTTTGTCCTTGTTGAGCTTAGTTCCCTCTCTGCCTCCTGGTGCCATATCTAGAGCCACTTTCCTCTACCACACCCTTTACCATGATGTTCTGCCTCACCCTGGTCCCCAAAGATGGAGTCGGCCACCTGAGAGCCCCAAAATAAACTTTTCCACCCCTAAAATTGTTCTTATCAGATCTTTTGGTCATAGCAGTGAAAAAGGTGTCTAAAATAGTCTGAGTTTGGTCACTGTGGTTGAAAGACCTGGGGGGAAAAAAAACCCAACAATTTAGAGGAGGGAAAAGTTTATTTTAGATTCACAAGTTTCAGAGTTTAGTCCATGATTGGTCAACTCCATCACTCTGGGCTTGAAGTGAAGGAGAGTACCATGGTAGAAGGGTATGGCTGAGGGCTGGGAAACAGAGAATGAGGCACCAGAGAAAAAGGCATGTCCCCAGTGACCTACTTCTTCCTTCCAGACCCTTGCTGCCTACAGGTCTCTCCAAGTACAATATTTCCTTTAAATTATTAATCCATCAAATGGATTAATCTACGGATTTGGCTATAGATATCATAATCTAATCATTTCACCTCTGCATGAGTTTTTAGGGGACATCTTATACCCAAGATATTACAGGAGTGTTGCTTTGGAGATGTGACTAGTACATTAGGGACTTGAGAAAGAACTCTCACTCTGAGATTGTCCTTTGGTTAATCTAAGGACTCTACATCCTGAGTGACTCATTTAGATCACAAGATGATTCATACTTTCCTCTTCCTTTTTGATTAGTGATTGACTGTACCCCTATTTGCTGAACAAGATCTATGAGGTCATGTGAAACACTATCAAACAGGTAAAGGGTTGTCTTTCTTTCTCTCCTACACACACACTCTCTCTCTCTCTCAACCCCCAAAGCCTCACACATGGTAGGCAAGTGCTGTGCAGCTGAGCCATATCCCTAGCCCTTGGATATTACTCTTGTGCTCATGTGATTAGTATTTCTGGATCTTATTCAGAACTTGAAAAAAAAAAAAAAACCAACTTAGAACTTACCTATGTTTCCATTTTTTTTTTTGGGGGGGGGGCACTGGGGATTGAACCCAGAGGTGCTTTTCCGAGTCATATCCCTAGCCCTTTTTATTTTGAAACAGGTTCTCATTAATTTGCTAAGGGCCTTCTTTAGTTGCTTGGGCTGCCTCAAACTTATGATTCTCCTGCCTCAGCCTCCAGATTTGCTTGACTTACAGATGTGTACCATCATGCTTCACCATTTTTCCATTTTTGTGTGAGAATGAGGCATCAGAATGAGGTGAAAAGACAGAATGGAAGTCTTCAACTTTGACCAAGTTATTAGTATAGCCCTGAATAGATTCACTGTTTTTCAGGAAATTGGAATTCTTCTATTTTTTCCCCTCCATATTTAATTTTAAACTAAGACTTGTAAATATTTAAAATATACAAAATTATTATTATTTTTTTTTCACAGTACTGGAGGTTAAGCCTGACACTCTACCACTGAGCTACACCCCAGCCCTTTCTAAATTTCATTTTGAGACAGGGTCTTATGAGGTTGCCCACTCTGCCTTAAAACCTGAAACCTCAGCCTTCCGAGTAGCTGGGATTACAGTGTGCACCACCACACCTAGCTTTAATTTATTGATACAGTCAATCATCTTTTGATACAGTCCAAAGTTGACTATAGCCAAACAAATTAGTATACCCATCCCCTTTGTATGTGTGTATAGTGAGAACTTAATCTACTGCCTTAGAAATTCCAGTCAAGCAATCTGTCGTCATTAACTCTAGTCACTGTACTATACATTAGCTCTCGAGACTGCTCATTCTATATAAGGTTACTATTTTTTGTGGACTACAGTTTTTTTCCCTTGGAGTGTCCTTACCTCGTTTTGATATTAGGGTGATACTGGCTTCATAGAATGAGTTTGAAAATGTCCCTCTCTATTTCATAGAATAATTTGAGGATCATTGGCATTTTTTCTTTATCGATCTGGAAGAATTCTGCTGTATACTCATCTGGTCCTGAGATTTTCTTTGTTGGAAGATTTCTTATTACTGTTTTTAATGTTCTTGTTTGTTATCGGTGTTTAGTTTTTCTATATCCTCTTGGTTCAACTTTTGTATTTCACATGTGTCTAGAAATTTATTCATTTCTTCTAGATTTTCTAATTTATTGGAATGTAAGTTTTCAAAAATAGTTTCTAATGATCCTCTGGATTCATTCATGTCTGTTTTAATATTTCCTTTCACCTCTAATCTATTAATTTGACTCTTCCCCACCTACCCTTCTCTGTTAGTTTGAATAGAAGTTTATCAATCTTGCCCATATTTAAAAAAAAAAAACAACTCTTTGTTGATTTTTTGCATTGTATTCTCTCTATTTCATTAACTTTGGTTTTGGATTATATTTCTTCTCATTTTGGGAATGGTTCATTTTTGTTTTTCTAAGATTGTGAGGTGATTTATTTGGGCATTTCTTATATAGGCATTTATAGATATAAAATTTCCTCTTAAAATTGCTTTTACTGTGTATCAAAGATTTTGGTTTGATTATAAGAATTATAAATTTTATCTTATTTATTGACTGACCCTGTCATCATTCAAAAGTTATTGAATCTTCATGTGTTTATATAGCTTCTATATTTTTTCTTGCTATTAATTTCTAACTTCATTCTATTATAATGTTATAATATGCAATAAATGTTATTATCCTTTATGGATTTGTGATGACTTGTTTTGTGGCCCAAGATGTGATTGATCTATTTTGGATAAAGTTCCATGAACAGCCGAAAAGAAAGTGTCGTCACCTATTGTTGGATGGAATATTCTGTAGATGTCATGAAGTCCATATGATCTATATAGTATGTTCTAATTCTGTAGCATTTTGCTGATTTGATGTCTGGGTGACCGATTGGTGAGAGGTGTATTGAAATAACTGTTTTATTGTTCTGGGATTTGTCTGAGCCTTTTTGGTAAACAGCATTTGTTTTATAAATCAGGTGCACCTTATGTGTGGGGCATAAATATTGACTATCATTATGTCTTCTTGTTGGATTGTTCCCTTTACCAGTGTGTGTTGACCTTCTTTATCTCTTCTAACTAATTTTGGCGTGAAGTCCACTTTGACAGATTGAGCAGCTACTCCTGCTTGCTTTCAGGTTTTATTTGCATGGATCTTCGTTTTTCCTCCTTTTACTCTAAGCCTCTGGATGTCTATCGGTGAGATGTGTTTCTTGCAGACAACATATAGTTGGGTCTCATTTTTTTTTTTTTTTAATGAAATCTGACAGTTTGTCTTTTGACTGGAGAACTGAAATTTTTTACACACAGTATTATTGTAGAGAGATAATGTATTCTGTCTTGTAATTTTTGTTTCTTTGCAGTGTTTGCTTCAGTGCTAATTCTCATTTGCTTATCTATTCTTCTAATGAGATTTATTCTTTCCTGAGCTCTCTTGGTATGTGGAATTCCTTTAAGTGTGCTGGCTAAGAAGTCATGAATTTCTTTACTTTGTGTTTACCTTGGAAGGTTTTTATTTCTTCTTTGATTCTGAAGGATTGCTTTGCTGGATTATAGTAATCTTGGTTGGCAATCTTTTTCTTTTGGGACTCAAAATACATCAGTCCAAATCCTCCTGGATTTCAGGGTTTCTTCAGAGAAATCTGCTGTTAATCTGAGTAATTTTCCTTAAAATGTGACCTGGCCATCTCTCTTGTATCCTCTGAAATTCTTCCTTTTTCTGGATTTTTATCATTGTAATTATAATGTGTCATGTGTCTTCTCTACTTAGGATTCCAAATGCTTCCAGCATATTGATGTACGACTCATTCAAAGTTTAGGAAGTATCCTGTTATTTCACTGACTATGATGTCAATCACAATAGCCTATATTTCTGCTGTTTCCTCTCAGCCAGTGAGTGTCGTTTGGTCACTTAATGTTGCTCCAGAGTTCTTATACATTCTGGTCCTAGTTTCTGTTTTAGTCAGCTCTGTGCTTCTATGACCAAAAGACCTGACAAGAACAATTTAGAGGAAGAAAAGTTGATTTTGGCTCATAATTTCAGAGGTTCAGTCCTTGGTCGGCAAACTCCGTAGCTCTGAGCCCAAGGCGATGCAGAACACTATGATGGAAAGATGTGGCAGAAGGAAGCAGCCCGAGACAGGACAACCGGAAAACAGAGAGAGGGGAGGTCCACTCGCCAAGGACAACATATAAACTCCTAAGGCACACCCCAGTGACCTACCTCCTCTAGCCCCATCCTACCTGCCAGTAGTTCCCAACCAGTTAATCCATGTGGGTGGGCAGATCCACCAATTAGGTCACCCTCTTATCATCTAATCATTTCACTTCTGAAAATTCTTGCACTGTCTCACACGTGAGCTTTTTGAGCTCAGATCTAAACCAGAAAAGTTTTATTATTTTTGTCTTTAATGCTCTCTGAGAGTTCCCAAGGACACCTTGTCCTCAAGCTGAGATTCTGTGTTTTCCTTGATAAAATATTTTAGAAACTTTCAATTGAGTCTTTTATTTGACTTATTGTACCTTTCATTCCCAAGATTTCTGTTTGGTTTTTTTTTTTTTTTTTTTAGGAATCTCTGTCTTCTTAGTGAAAGGCTCATTCAGATCCTGTTTTATTCCTCCCTTAATTTATTCCTTAGATCTTTTTAAATTCGTTAATCATTTTAACAACCAATTTTTAAAGTACTTGGAGATTTCGTCTGCTTTAATATATGTGAATTCAGTTATTGGGGAGTTACAAACTTTTTGCAGTCTATTTTTTTCTGTTTTCTCATGTTTCTTCTTCTATATTGAGGTTTTCCCATGCCGGAGGATTCACACTGAGTTTACCAGGGTGGGGAGAAGTGACTTGTCTGTGCCTAGGGCCATACTGGAGGGCCCATTAGGAGTGCCTGGTGAGACTGCAGGTTTCAAACTGGGGTTTTAAAATGGAGTTGCTTAGGCTCAGGTCTAAGGCCATCCTTACACACATTTAAAGAAACAACATAAAACCAGATCAATGAATGGGATACCAGCCGGAGGATGAAATCTATCAAGTCAACACAGAAGACAACAGTGGTTAAACGGAAAAGCTGACATTAAAGAACCTAAAATGACTCCTTGTCACAGGACGTGACATGGAGGGGTGTCTTGCTGGGCCTTCCAGTGGGGGATCACGCCAGACACTGGGAGGCAATGGTAGGCACCAGGGTCTTGACTGGGTGACCTGTGTGTCTCTGGTGCAGAGGGGCCTTCCTGGCCTCTGCTGAATATGCAGTTCTTGGCCTCTCTGGCCCAGGCTTCTGCTTCCATGCTGCCCAGTTCCTGAGCACAGAAAAGCTCTTAGGGCAGTTTCAGGCAATGACCTGAGTGATGACAGCCCTGCTTCCAGATCTTTCCCTGCTGGGAGGGAAATGTTCTGTCCCCAGAGTTGCAGGAATCGTGCCCGGCCCTTCTCCAGGGGCAGTTGAGGTGGCTCTGAATGTCCTGTGACGAATCCCGCCACTTGACTGGTCAGTGTGAACTGTGCCAGACGGCAGCTGGTGTGCGTGGGCTGGCGTCCATCTGAACCTCCCTTTTCAAAGGTCCTGCTGTCACCCTGCTCGTCTGGAGCTCCCAGCCGGTTTCTGCCACAGTCTCACTTAGAATCCAGAGGGAGGCACTGGGAGGCAAGGGTCTGCCCTTCAGCCAGCCTGTATTTAATCTCCTTCCTGCTGGGCTGCACACACCTGCCCCTCAGGGAAGTCTGCATTTCTGCAAATCTTTAGGATTATCTGGGGGGAGCCTCCCTGGCCCCATGCAGCAGCCACAGGCCTGGCACTGAGGGAGTCGATTTCTCTAAGAGACCATTCATTATTCCTGGGCCTCACTGACGCCTGAGTTGAATTCCCCACTTTCCTCTGTTCCCCGTCTCCTGGAGCCGCTGCACAGGACTCTTGTATCTCGGGGAGCCTCCCGTGTGTGCTGGCTGCTCGGGATCTCCATTGCCAATCCAACCACAGGGGCAAGGTTTTGAGAGAAAGGAAATAGAAGTTTTGTTGATTTGCTAGCAAATGGGAACACACAGGAACTCCTGCCCTTGGGGCTGTGATTCTAACGACTGGGGGTGGTGTTGGGGGGATGCCCTGTGAGGATTCCTAGTTGAGATCCAGGCGGTAGCCTTGAGGGGGCACACCTGCATCTTAGCGCCTCAGCTCCCAAGTCTGGATTCCTTCCTTCCTGAGGTCAGCGAGCAGGACAGACGACTAGGCCGAGTCCAGGAAGAATGGTAATCTTGCTGCTTCCGAGGTTAGGGACAGGGAGTGGGAGAAGAGAAGGGGGAAAATGTCAGTTTTTAAAATAAGCCACCAATGGCGGAGCAGCAAGGTTTATATATAAAGCATAAAGCAGATGCCTGTTTTATTACTTTTCTACCATTTTTTCCACCCTCTTCATCTAGAAGTATTTCTAATGAGCATTCATATTTATCTCCCTGGTATCAAGACTCCCCAGTTACCACAGTTAACCTGGTGGAAGGGGAAAAGGTCTCTCTTCCTAGTCACTGAGTCCCATGGGAACAACCACCACCAAGATCTCCAGGAGGTAAGGGTCCCCCAGAGGTTGGTGAGGGGGATTTGAAAACCAGGACCAATGGGGGGCCCAGGCAGTGACATGCGCAGAGGAGAGATGAAACTCCCAAGAGATTTGGCTTTGTTGGGTTCTAATGAAGCATGTTCTTTTCTAAAATTTATGTTTTAAAGTTTTATTTAATTTTTAATTGACACATAACTATTATATATATTCATGAGGTACAGTGGGAGGTTTTGCATACTCCTATACAATGCTTAATGATTAAATCAGAGTAATCAGCATTTCTGTTATCACTGACATTTATCATTTCCTTTTCCTTATGATGAGGATATTAGAAGTTCTCTCAGTTATTTGAAATATATAGTTTATTGTTCACTGTACTCACCTTATTGGGCAATAGCACGACAGAACTTATTCCTTCCAACTAAGTTTTGTACCTGTTGACCAACCTTTCCAACCTTTTCTAACCTTTTCCTCTGTTTCTCCTCCACACCCTTCCCAGCCTGTATAACTAGCATTCTACTCTATTGCTGAGATCAGCTTTTTTAGATTCTACACATAACTGAGAACAGGCAGAATTATCTTTCTGTGCCTGCTTGTTTCACTTAATATAGTGCCCTCCAGGTTTATCAATATTGCTGCAAATGACAAGATTCACTCTTTTTTTATGGCTGCCTAGTTTTCCATCATGTTGTATTGATCACATTTTCTTTATCCACTCATCTGTCAATGGTCTCTTAGGCTGATTCCATTTCTTGGCTAGTGTGAATAGCTAAGTACAGATTTCTCTTCAATGTCTTTATTTCAGTTTCTTGGGGTAAATATCTCTTGAAGACTCTAATTACTGCCCATGACTCCCATGTCCTGCAACCATATATATGTACATATTAGTTCTAAGTGACCTGTTTGGGTCACAAGCAACTACAAAATGATGCTCTAGTTGGACATACAGCTGTCCACAAGGGGCATGTGATTCATGCAATTTTTAGTCACAATGGCACCCTGATTAACCCCCCTCTGGTACTCCCTGGAGTGACACATGAAAAGTCATATCTGAGATTTAGGTGATGCTGCCTTAGTAGGAGAAAAACTGACATATTCAACCTTAAAAATTCCTGAGACATCCTGTGCTCTTCACCCAAGATTTTCCTAACAGTGGGAGAGATGCGGAATGGACTCGAGTGAAACCTGCAAATGGGATACACTACCACAGGTAGCCAGACTCCCTTATTCTGGCCTTTAGTAATAGGCGGTTATCTCATTTTTTTTCTTTTTTCTTTTCTATTTTTTAAGTACTAGGGATTGAACTCGACCACTGAGCCACATCCCTACCTTATTTTGTATTTTATTTAGAGACAGGGTCTTGCTGAGTTCCTTAGCACCTCACCATTGCTGAGGCTGGCTTTTAACTCATGATCCTCCTGCCTCAGCCTCCCAAGCTGCTGGGATTACAGGCATGCACCACTACGCCAGCAATAGGTGGTCATTTCAGTGAAAGGGATCTGTTTCTTTTAACCCTGGAAGGCAGTAGGCCCTAAGAGGTGATTTTTTTCAGAAAAGCTTTACATAATAAGAACCTATCACCGGGCACCGTGGTGCATACCCCTAACCCCAGCTCCTCGGAGGGGCTGAGCAGAAGGATGACAAGTTGGCAGTGTAGGTGAGTAAGCAATACACTGCCTCAAAATAAAATAAGGACTGTGGGTGCCACTGAGTGGTGGGTACCCGTGGGTTCAACCCCCAACGCTGCAAACAAAACGAAAAACCCCATTGGTGGAAAAAACTGTAGTTTTGCCTCTAACTATTCTTTTCCCTAGAAACAAAGCCTCATGTGAGTAACGGGTGCATGAAATGACTTACTCTCTTATTTTTTCCTTCAGTTTGCCCAGGAGGTTAAATGCTTTTCCTAGTGACAGTGTGGCTGAGGGTTCATCCCCCCAACCACTGGTGCTGAGATCGATTCCCACGCGGGGCTCTTGGGAGCAGTGATTTTTACCAACAGTGCCAGGTCCCCAGTCTTACCCCTGTGCTCAGTTCCCAAGTCCACCTTTGTCACCCGGGAAGCTGGGCTCACGCACGGCCAGCCTGCTCCTTGTGTCACTCAGGAGTCTGACCCAGGCCCTCCCCCTCGGGAATTGCAGGCCCAGCCTGGTGACGTCCTCCTGAGGGGTTCCTGACCCACCCCACCCCTGCTGCCACTTGGTCTTTCTTTTCCCTTGTGGTTCTGGGTCCCCCCACCCCAACTTTCTTGCGGCATCCTTTGAAAGTCAGAGTGCCTTGAGCCCTGTGTGACCGGGCCAGCTGTGGGGACCTCCCACCGGCCTCAGGCCAAGCCAGGCCGGGAACACCCTCAGACACTGATGAAGGTGTTTTGTTGTCCCACACACTGAGAGCCCTGGCCCAGCCCTCCCTAGACTCTCCCGTAAACCCCGGCCTCGCCATCCCCCCACCCGCTGTGGACAGACCCAGGTCCAACATTCCTGTTTCTCATTGCTGTCACCAGAGGACCTGACCACAACGACAGAGACGAGGAAGCGTTTAATTGGGGCTCTCGGTTTCAAAGGCCTCAGTCCACAGATGGCTGTGGACTCCATAGCTCTGGGCCTCCATTCTCTGCCTGCATAGCAGCAGGACATGGCCACCAGGAAACAGAGAGAAAGAGAGAGAAAGGGATCTGCTCACCAGGGACAACATATAAACCCTGAAGGCATACCCCCCAGTGACCCACGTCCTCCATCCACACCCTAGCTGCCTACGGTCACCTCCCAGGTGATCCAGCTCAGGCGATTGACACACTGATCAGGTGCCGCCTCTCACAACCGAGTCATTTCCCCTCTGTTCTTTTCCTTGTCACACATATGAGCTTTTGGGGGACATGTAGTATGGAAATCTTAACAATCCCTGTTCTCCGGTGTCCTTAGTAAGAACAACCCAAGGCCCTCTGGGGGGGTTCCCCCTAATAATTGCTCTGTACTGATCGCCAGGCATTTGAAGCTCCTATCATTGGAATACCAAATGGACCCTCTGGTGATGGTTTGGGGTACTCCCTTGTGGGTATATCCAAGTTTTCAGCTGTGGGTTCAGTGGGGAAAAAATGCCCACAACCCCCACCGCCCAAAAAAACCACTTGCTTGTCTTAGTGGCTCCCCACTTCTCTGCCTTGTCTACTCCTGCCACCTGTCAACAAGACATCAGCCTTCCTAATTCATCCTGCTGACTCTGATCTCATCTCCCACCACCTCCCCCCCTCACCATGGCCGCTGCACCAACTTTGGGATCATCCTTGGACATGACTGGCAGGCTGCTGCCCCAGGGCCTTTGTACTTATTAGACCCAGTACCTAGGACCTTCCCATGCTTCCTTCCTGGCTTCCTTCCTATGTCCTCTCCAATGTCACCTCCTCTCATCATCTTGTGCATTTACGGGATACCAGAATCCCCCTTTATTTTACCTTTTCTCCATGGTTGTGTTAGTTCCTTGTGGGTACTGTAGCAAATGACTACAGAGTAGGTGGCGTCAAACAAAGAAATTTATTCTCTCAACCTTCTGGAGGCCAGGAGTCTGACATCAGGAGTCAGCAAGCCCTCATGTTCTCCAAAGGCCCTCGTGGAGGCTTTCTTGACCCTTGCAGTTTTGGACGGCTCCCAACATTCCTTGGCTTGCGGCCCCATTGCTCGGATCTCTGCCTCCATTTTACCTCATCCCTTCCTAATCTGTGTCCATGTCTTCTCTTCTTTTGTCTCTTATAAGACACATGATCTTTTTTTTTTTCTTCTTTTATTTTTTAAAAAATTGTTCTAATGACTTGTACATTACAGCAGAGTGCACGCTGACACATTGTACACAAATGGAGCACAACTTCTCCTTCCTCTGGCTGAACATGGTGCAGAGTCACACTGGTTGTGCAATTATACATGTATACAGAGTAATAATGCCCATCTCATTCCACCATCCTTCTCCCCCATACACCTCCTCCCCTCCCCTCACTCCCCTCTCCCAATCCAAAGTTCCTCCATTCTTCCCTACTGCCCCCTGTCCCCCATTATGGATCAACATCCACTTATCAGAGAAGACATTTGGCCTTTGGTTTTCTGGGTTTGGATTATTTCACTTAGCATGATATTCTCCAGCTCCGTCCACTTACCTGCAAATACCATAATTTCATTCTTCTTTAAGGCCACATAATATGCCATTGTGTATACTTACCATATTTTCTTTATCTGGTCATCTGCTGAAGGGTACCTAGGTCAGCTCCATAGCTCAGCTATTGTGAATTGAGCTGCTATAAGCATTGATGTGGCTGCATTCCTGTGGTATGCTGATTTAAAGTCCTTTGGGTATAAACAGAGGTCAAATGGTGGTTCCATTCCCAGTTTTATGAGGAATCTCCATACTGCTTTCCAGAGTGGTTGCACCAATTTGCAGTCCCACCAGCAGAGTATGTGTGTGCCTTTTCCCGCACATCCTCACCAGCACTTACTGTTGCCTATATTCTTGATAATTGCCATTCTGACTAGGGTGAGATGAAATCTTAAAGTAGTTTTGATTTGCATTTCTCTAATTGCTAGTGCTGTTGAACATTTTTTCATATATCTGTTGATCGATTGTATTTCTTCAGACATATAATCTTAATTAGAACAGGAACTCTGTGTTATTTCTTGCTCCATCCCCAGATCCTAGGGCAGGGTCTAGAGCATGCTAGATGCTTGGTAAATGTCTATTGAATGACATCTTCAGTAACTATTTTGGACACACCATTTTGTGCTCCAGTGCAAGAATTTTCCCAGGATATGCATACCTCTAAGGCTGGATTACCATGTCTTTGTTCATCCTCAGCTTTTCTGAAATTATTATCCCACAAGTGACAGAGCAGGGCTCCTTTGATTTAACAATTGACACTTTCAGACTTTTAAACTCCTGCCAGCCTGATGGGTGTAAATGCAATCTCCTTGTAGTTTTAATCTGGTCCTCTGGTGCTAGGACACATGTTAGATGACCACTAGCATGCTAGCTTGATTTTTAAATTTATTACCTATCTTGGATCAAAAACTTTGAACAATGAGCGGCATATGAATACATAAAATGAACAGGCTATGGTTGGCTGATAAACCTGCCAGAGTTTGAGGAATCTCCTTTGCTCTGGTGAGCATGCTTTAGGTAAGTGGGGTGCCATCAGCCCAATGAAAGGAAGAGATAGTCAATACTGTTTAGCAGGATATTTTAGTCAGCTTTTCATTGCTGGGACCAAAAGTCCTGACAAGAACAACTTAGAGGAGGAAAGTTTATTTTGGCTCATGGATTCGGAGGTTTAGTCCATGGTTGGCTGAATCCATTGTTCTGGGTCCCAGGTGAAGTAGAGCATCATGAGAGGAGGAAAGCAGCTCAGGGCATGGCATGCAGGGAGCAGAGAGAGACGGAGGGCTCCTAACTAAGGTGCTCTTACAGACACTGCTGCCCCCCTGTCAGGCTGAAGAACTCGAATTAAGTGGCTTCAGGAAATGGACTCCAACCTCGCATTAACTAGGTTGAAAACATTTTTGTTCTGACTTTTTAAATCAGTGGATAACACTGTGTGATTCTATCCTGTTGTACCCTAACACTGAAGTCCGCTAGGGCCTTCTGTGTCCATGGACTCCACATCTTTGGATTTGCAGATCGAAAATATTTAGAATAACAATACAACAGTAAAAATAGTACACATAAAAACAGAATATAACAACTATTTGCATAGCATTTACATTGTATTAGCTACTTTAAGTCATCTCAAAGTGATTTCGAGCATAGGGAGAATGTGTGTAGGTTGTGTGCAAATATATGCCATTTTGTATGGGGGAATTGACATCCTCAGATTTTAGTATCCTCAGGAGATCCTGGAATCAATTCCCCACATATTTTAAGGGAAGACTATAGATATTTATTACGGAATGGTTACATCTAACTAATTAACCAATGCATTACCCTCACATAGTTTTACTTTTTTAATAGCAACCATTTTCTTTTTTACATTTTCAATAATACAATATTTTGTTATTAACTATAGTCATCTTGCTGTACAATTGGTCTCTGGAAATTTATTCTCCTTTCTCACTGTAATTATATATCCTTCACCCAACATCTCTCCATCCCTTCTCTCCTGAACACCCACTTCCCTCTTGTGATATGTACCATTCTACTCTCTACTCCCATGAGATCAGCTGTTTAAAAATTAAGTCTATAGATTCCATGACATCCCTATCAAAATACCAATGAAATTCACAGAAGTAAAAAAGAGCAATCCTAAAATTTATATGGAATCACAAAAGATCCTGAATAACCAAAGCAATCTTGAGCAAAAGGAACAAAGCAGCCCACTACCTTTCTTCAAATTATGCTGCAAAGTTGCACTAAGAAAGCAAGAGTTTGAGCATAAAACAGACACATAGACCCATGGAACAGAGTAGAAATCCCAGAAATAAATCCATGCATTCACAGCCAGCGGATTGTCCATAAAGGTGCCAAAAACATCCGCTGGGGAAAGGATAGTGTATTCAAAATTTGTCATTGGAAAATCTGGGTATCTACACGCAGAAGAATACACCTAGATGCTGTCTCTCTCCATATATAAAAGTCAACTAAAATGGATTAAAGACATAATCGTAAGACCCCAAACTATGAAACTTTTAGAAGAAAATAGGGAGAATGTTTCATGACGTTGGTCTGGGCAAGGATTTTTGGGGGTCAGAACTCAAAAGCTTAGTTAACAAAAATCAGATCTGGCAAATGGGATTATATCAAACTATTAACTATTTTTTTTTTTAACTGAACTAAACTTCTCAGAGAGAAACCATAAGTCAAGGGTTATAATGACAATAAGAACTTAGGCAAACAGGAAAGAAATAGTAAAGCTGGTAAGATTGACTTCCCGTTTGGACACTTTGTGGGTGTCAATTTCAAAGTAAAAATGATTATCTAATCAGAAAAGATAAGAAATCAACTCCTCCAAATTAAAAATCGTTTTAAAAAGTGTCTCAAAGATGGAAAGATAAATTTTCTAACCATTGACATTCACAGTAGTCAAAAAGAGACTCATGTTGGCCAGTGAACTCCACCAGTAAGAAAATGACACTCCTGCTGGCTGTCAATGCCATCAAAAGGACCAGGTTCCCCAGAAGTGACGGAGTGGACCATGCTTCCATCTTGCTGGTCCTCTGACCCATGTTTCTCCCTTCTCCACCATTTCACCTCTTCATTCTGAGCACATTGCTCCGGGTCTCTCTCATCATCCTCCTTGCTTGGGAACTGTGCCTTTGGCTGCCATGTCCTCGTGGACACGTGAAGCCCAACACTGCTACCCAGGTCTGATGGCCGCCTTTTGGGGGGACTCATCTTTTGATGCTCACGCCAGATCCTCTTGGATGTGGCTTCTGGCTAAAGACCGGCAAAGCTCTCAGAGAAGATACCAGGCTCCCAAGATGACATCCGGGGTTCATTTGGGGTGTGGAGTGAGCTTCTGGGATACCTAAAGGCCACTTTTACAAAAGGAATCCTCAGACCAAGCAGTGGATGATATTGTTTTCTCCATTTATTGGGGGCCATGCCAGGTCCCAGGACCGAGTCCTGATTTAATTCCTGTGAATAGTGATAGTGATAGTGAGCTCCTGTGCCGGCTCGCTATCTGTAGGCTGTGCCACCCTCTGTCACTTAGACTGGTAGGGCCCGGTCCTCACCCTGCTAGGGCACTTGCACCTAGGCCCTTGCACTGCTCCAAGCTGCCTGGCCTTACGTGACAGCACACCCTTTATAGCCTTCATGTGTGTTGGAGTTGAGTCGAGGTGAGATGTAAGTGAACTGCCCTGAACAAGCCTCCTTTTCTCTTCTCCATTTCAAATGTTAGCTGTGGCTTCTCTCCTTTAAAAAAAGAAAAAAGACTCTACTTTCTGACCTTTTCCCCTCTTACTCTATGGTTCTCCAAAGTTCCAGACAATTCCGTTGGCTGGTGCTGATGCGGAACCGTAGGGGGCAGTAAGTGTGGCTGGAAGCCCGCAGATAGGTTGGGGGGAACCATGTCATGCTGGATTTTGCTTCTTCAAGTCTGACCCTCCACTTCCTTTTGAGCTTGAGCATGAGGCTTCCATTTGTATTCATCGGTGACTTGTGCCATCGTGATCCTTGCTTAATACGGCTTGCTATGTGACTATCCAGGACTATGCTTAATAATAATAATACCCACAATAAAATCCAATAATATCACAAATCAACATATAAACGGTATCTAGGACACCCACACCTTTGTACATGGATTCTTTGCCTGTTGCTAAAATAGGACGGCTCTATCTATCTGATGGGTTACACTGCGATCCAAAGCAATGGTGTGCTCGCCCGCATTCTTCCCTCCAAATACTGTTCCCTGGGTCCACCTATAGTCTGGGGGATTAGCAGACTGAGGGTCCAGGACTGTCTTGTGGGTATCTAGCTGGCTCTGGGCAGATGAGCGTGGAGGTGGTAGGGGTCTCTGCCCCCTTCCTGTCTACATGAGGCCTCTTTCTGGCATGTCCTGGTTTCTCTTGCAAGGTGGGTGCAGTTCCATGTCTCCCTAGTCACTGCCACCCCTTGGGAATAACTACCAAGCGCCTTGCTGGCGGTGCCATGGGCTTCTGGAGGGAGGAAGCCTCCTTGGCAATACGTGGTGGCTGTTGGCAAGAGAGAGACGGAGCGTTGATAGGCATCTGTCATTTTTCCCCAGGAGAATTCCTTTATCCCATTTGTAGCAAGACTGTGTGTTGTGCTTGTCAAAAGGCAAAATTATAACACATTTAGTCATAGATCTCCTTTATTTGTGATTCATGAATTGGGGAATTCTCCTTCTAAAAATAGAGAGCTCCCACAGGGCCAAGCAGAACAGTGGGTTTTGTAAAGTGGGAACAAGGAGACAGAACACTTAAAAAAATAGCCTGATTGGTCAAGATCAGGTTACTTATTTTAAACTTTTTTGGGGTGGTGGGGAGGTAAGGGCTAAAGCAGAGGGCATTTCTTATTATACTGGCTCCTGTTTTCTGGAGAAATTGGTCTATTTCGGGATCTGTCCGCTTCCTTCAAGTTTCCGTATGGTAATGGGGCAGTTGTCAGGAGGGACTCCATGTTGGTCTGGTCTGGTCTGTTGGGACACAGGCAGGAGCTCAGGGCAAACAATGGTCTTGGTCATTTTGTTTAGCACGTTGCTCCTGGTGACAGGCCCGCAGTGTCTGGAGGTCTCACATCAGGACACACTGTCCTGGTGCGGAGACGGTCCTGCTGGTACCTGCCCTCGAACCCTTGAAAGCCCTCTCAGGCCGCTCCCCCCCGCCTCTGGGCACTGTTCTGGTCCACCAGCTCCCTAACTTTTATCCCTTCTTCCTCTCAAGCTGCCTTCCTGAGAATCCGCCTGAAAATCCAGTCCCAGTTTTGTGTGGGACGTGGCGTGCACGTTACGGGGACGGGCACACTGGCTAATACCTCTTTACCACCATTCTAAGAGGTTGTGCTTCTTACTATTTCCAGCGACTGCCTTTTGTGGTCTACATTGTGCTCCCACTGAAAAGTCACCAGACCACTGTCTCCAAGTCTGTTGAGCAGAGGAAGGTTCATTTAACAGCTCTCAGTTTAAATCCACTGCTTAAAGCCCACGGGGACTTAATGGGACTCCGTTGGCGCAAGATCAGGCTCTAGGCTGTGCTGAGGTCTCCTTCCAAATGCTGTTTCCCTAACAAGGTTAGGATTGATGGTTCGAAGACTCTAAAGATATTGAAGCACCACCAATTTGGACTTAAAAGTCCTTTCTTTAAAAATGGAACCTATAATTTTGCAGACAGCGGGTTCTTAAAAAAAAATGGATGCCTTCCACCATAGCTGTGGGATTTCCAGAGATGATGGTGTAGTCAGTTCTGCTGAGACGGATTCTGAAGCAGGAAGACACCTCCTTTTCTCTCTGACCCCAAGAAGGAGCTCTTGGTTGAGGAGCTGGGGAGCTCCCGCATCTGTATCTAATTGCCTGTGTCCCCTTCTCTCTCAGCTTGTCACATTCTGGAATGCTGTGACGGACTGGCCCAAGACGTCATTGGCTCCATTGGCCAAGCCTTTGAGCTGCGGTTTAAGCAGTATCTGCAGTGTCCTTCCAAGATTCCTGCTCTCCAGGACCGGTGAGTAGTGCTGCCCGCCACTTGCTGAAGCCCCTCTCTCTGTTTTATGACATTTTCTTTGAAAACGACGTCCCCGAGCCATACTCTGGCCACACCCAGTTCATCCCAGGGCTTCCTGGGCTCAGAGACACCTGCTCATGCTGGGCTCGGGCACGGGAAGCCACAGATGGAAGGCAACATATGGGTGATGCTTCGAATGTGTAGAAAATATTTTCTTGAAACTATAGTGATAGTAACCAAGGTTACCAAAAAGCAACTTCATTGTGATATTTTGTTCTGTTTCTTGTGCGACCAGGTGATTTTTCCATATGTCACCTCCTTAGGTCTGTGCTATCACAGATCCTAAACGTCCCATTGTCCTTGCTATTACAATTAGCCAGCATCCTGCTGCAAGGAGCACCTACTGGCTGCCAGCTCCCCATCTGCTTTATTGTCCTTTGTGGCCTTTGGAGTCCTTTGTCTGCTGTGTGGCCTTGGGCAAGTTCCTTCAATTCTCTGAGTCTAGGAGCTTCACCTGTAAAATAGAGAGTTTGGCTTCAGTGTTGGGTGAAACAGTGATTGTCAACAGCACTTATGAGATACTGAGCTCACTATAAATGGTGGTCAGCATCTACTTCTGTGCTTCTTTGGGACAGAAGAATCTTCCATGCAGCATAAAGCATTAAAGCCATAATACAAGGCATATGGGTCATTCAGTATTCTGCCCTTCACCCCGTCCTTGATCGACATGCACAACGAAAATTTATGCAAAACTACACTCTGGGCTGTAGCCATAGGTCAGTGTCTGTCTTCAGTCCACTATTATGAAGGCCCACTTAATCTCCCTTTTCCTCTTGACCTCTCTGGAAAGAGACTTTTAATCTCTTTCCTTATTCCCTGGAAAATTCCCTTTAAGACCTTCATTGGGGAGCCAATGTGAAAAGCCCACCTTCTCCCAAGTTGATATAGAAGGTTCAGCCTGCTGCAGCCGGGACAGGTCTCTAAGAGGAGGTAAGGGGAGGAAGTCCAGTGGCCTGGGTACCCTGGTCTGAGAACAAGTCAACAGACGTTTTATTTTTTACATGGTGGACATAGTGCTTAAAGAATCCATCAGTATATGTGTATGACCAGGATAAATCTTGGAGAAATTGGAAATGAGTATGAGTATTTACTTTTCACCGCATGTTTTGAAAATACATAAGCAACTGTACATATAGTTTATGGATATGTACATGTGTGTAAGGAGGTATGTGTACATCTGCGGCAGGGTATCTGAGGATGGGTGGGGGGTGATGGGTTGGTTTGAAATGTACTTGTCAAGCGTATTTTTTAAAACATATTTTTGCCCTAACATTTTATAATAAAATGTTTCAATATTACACAAAGACTTTTAGAGTGAATACCCATATATCCAGCATTTAGTTTCTACCACTAACACATTATTAACAGATCTACCATCCAGAGTGGGATCAATTTCCTCCCTCCCTCCCTCTCTTCCTTTCCTCTCTCTCTTTTCCTTTCTATTTTCTTTTTTTTTTTTTATTTATGTACTTATTTTATTTCTTGAGTTCCTAGGGGAAATTTTAGTGTTTTTTTTTTCCCCAAAAGAAAGGTAGCATAAAACATAGCTGAATGGTTTAACATTTGATTAATCTCAGTGGTGGATGCCTAGGTATCTTTAAGACTGATCATTATGGCTTTCTGTATTTTTAAAAATGTTCTGTATTTGTAAAAGTCAGATAAAACGATTTGTACAAACCTGGGTAGAAAAGAGTTAATTTAACTGTTCTGGCTCTCTGGCATCAGATTGAAGGTTTGAAGTCCCGAGTATGTGATTAAGTGTCCTATTTAGTCTGAAGGTCTTTGGGAGGAAAGAAAAGGAAGTAGACAAGAATCTTAACCTTTGAGAAAAACTTCAGATGTAAATATTGATTAAATTTCCATAACAGAACATCACAGGGGCCTTTGCTATAGCTTGGTGCTGCGGGTGCTTGTCCTGCTGGGCATCTCACCTTGAAGGGCGGTGCTCAGTGCGTTCACTGTGCAGGGCTCCGGGAGGGCGGAACAAGTAGAGCCCCTGGGACCAGCTCCACCTGCTGCTGGATCAGCCTGGTTCTGTGAGACAAGCGTGCTTCCTCCACCTGCCCTGTCCTCCCCGACCGGCTCCAGCCTACGGAGACCTACATTGTGGAGAACACTGCAGGCGTTCTTCCTGTGGTGCCGGGGTCCCAGAGGTTAGCATTGCAGGCGCTTCTGTTTGGGGGAGTTCTCTTTGGTTTCTCCTCCTCCCCCCCTCCCCTC
>NW_025999926.1:2857928-2888010 GCF_001458135.2 Marmota marmota marmota
CCCCCCCCCTTCTTCTCACTTCTTTCCAAATAGGGAAGTATTTGCTAGAAGCGGGAGGATTTGGTACATTGTTTCCCACATTGCGAGGGGTGGAGATGTGCAGGTGAGGGTCTCCCAAGCTGCGCAGGAGTCCTCAGCGTTCCCAGTTCTTGGAGCCAGGATTCCCCTCCCCTTCTCTCCCTGCTGGTGAGGGGAATCACTTATTCCTGTGTCATTTTTGCTCATTGTGTTCATTTATTGTGACCTGGATTCGTCACCCTTCTTTAACTGAAAATAAAAACAAGGACATTTAAATGGACGGTGGCTTGGGTTATGGTCTGATTTTCCTGAGCGCATCTCAACCCCACGCCAGAGAAGACGACAGATCAAGTGCAGCTAACGCTCTGCAGATCATGGTTGTTCTTTAGAAATCGATATCTCCTGGTTTCAGAGATTTCAGTTCCTCCTCACTTGGCCCCATCACATGGGGGCTCAAAGCTCTCGCCCAGAGGCAAAGAGAGAGCCAGGGAGCAAGAGAAAGGAGGGACAGGGGACAAGGTACAGCCTTCAGGTGCCTTTGGAGGACCCAGCTCCTTCAAGTCGGCCCCACCCCCTAAGTTCTCACCACGTGTCAGGGGACCATTAAACCATGAATCCATCCATGGATGGATCCATTAATGAGATTTGAGCTACCCTAGTGCAAGTTAAGTGGTCTCCAGGGGGATTTCCATTTTCATTTTACTGATGACTAATGATGTCAAACATCTGTTCATGTATGTATTGGACATATGTATGTCTTCTTTGGAGAAAGTTCTGCTCAAATCTTTAGTCCATTTTTAAGGTCAGGATATTTATCTTTTTATTGTTGAATTGTGGGAGTTCTTTATATATTCTGGATATAGGCTTTTTTTTTTTCTTAAAGATATGTGATAAGCAAATATTTTCTTCAGTTTTGTGGGTTGTGTTTCTTTCAAGATGTCTTGTAATTTTCACCATATAAATAGTGTACTTGTTTTAGTAATTTTCCCTTAAATAATTTATTCCTTTTGATGCTATAGTAAATGGAATTCTTCATTAATTTTATCTTTGTTTATTTTCCATTTTTAATGTATAACATACACTTGATTTTTGTACATTTATCTTGTATCTATCAACGTTGCTCAACTCGTTTATTACTGCTAATAACTTTTTTATGGATACCTTGGGATTTTCTATTGAGAAGATAAAGTCATCTGCAAAGAGAGGTTCCTTCCTTCCTTCCTTCCTTCCTTCCTTCCTTCCTTCCTTCCTTCCTTCCTAATGTAAGTGCCTCTTATTTCTTTTTCTTATCTTTCTTCTCTGGCTAGAATCTTCAATACAGTGAATAGAGCAGGCAAGAGGGGACATTCTTGTAATGCTCCTGCTCTAAGGGAAAGTAGTTAGTCTTTCATCATTAGTTGTGATGTGAGCTGTGGTCTTTTCATAGATGTGTTTAATGGAAATGACTTTCAATTCCAAGTGTTTTATTATTATTTTAGTATTTTATTATGCAAATGTGTTGGATATTTTCTTTGATATTAAGATAACCATCTGATATTTATTTTTTACTCTATTGATATGGTATATTACAGCCGCTGACTTTTTTTTTTAAATGTTGATCCAAACTTGCATTCTTGAGATAAATCCCATTTTGTCATGGTGTATAATTCTTTTTACATGTTGTTGAATTTGGCTTGTTAGGAATAATTTAGTATTTTTCATCCATATTCATAAGGGATATTGATATAGATTTTTTTCCTTGTGATGTCTTTGTCTAGTTTTGGAATCAGGGTACTATTGACCTCATAGATTGAGTTTGGAGATGTTGCCTCCTTGCCTATTTTTAACAAGAGTTTTTGAAGAACTGCTGTTAATTTTACTTTAAATGTTTATTGGAATTCATTAGGAAGCAATATGTTCCCAGGCTTTTCTTGGAGGGTAAACTTTTTGATACAAATTCAATCTTGTTATTTATTACTTATTCAGAGTTTCTATTTCTTCTTGAGTCAGTTTTAATAGTTTGCAATTTTCTATCTGCAAAGTTGTTGGCATCAATTATTCATCATTTCTCGTATAATCCTTTTTATTTCTGTATGGTTGATAGTATTATCTTCTCTTTCATTTCTGATTTTTACAATTTGATTTTATAATTTTTATAATGTATAATTTTTCCTTGGTCAGTCTATCTAGATCTTTGACAGTTTTGCTGATCTTTCCAACTCTTGGTTTCATTGAATTTCTTTGTTGTTTTTCTGTTGTTCATTTCCTTTATTTCTATTTTAATGGTATTTTCTTCCTCTTGATTCCTTTGGGGTTAGTTTGCTCTTTCTTTTCTGGTTCTTGAGGTAGAAGGTCAGTTATTAATTTGAGGTCTTTATCTTTAGGTTTTTTATTGTATAGGTATCTCCCTATGAGCAGTTATTTTATTTTCTTCTATAACTTTTGGAGAGTTGTTTTTATTTTCATTCATTTCTAATTTTTCTTGTGATCTCTTTTTTGATCTATGTTTATTTAGAAATAAGTTAATTTCTACATTTTGTGAATCCTGCAATATTCCTATTATTTTCATTTTTTATTTCAACATTGTTTGAAAACATACTTTTTAGGATTTTAGTCCTTTAAAATTTTTTTTCTATGAGTGCTTCTTTTTTTATTATTTGTTCAAAACGTTACATAGCTCTTGACATATCATATTTCATACATTTGATTCAAGTGGGTTATGAACTCCCATTTTTCTCCCGTATACAGATTGCAGAATCACATCGGTTCCACATCCATGTTTTTACATACTGCCATACTAGTGTCTGTTGTATTCTGCTGCCTTTCCTATCCTCTACTATCCCCCCTCCCCTCCCCTCCCCTCCCATCTTGGGAAAGGGAGAGAGAAGGGAAATTTCATGGAAATGGAAAGAGACTTTTAAAATTTTTGAGGGTCATTTAATAGCTTAACATATATATGGTTTCTCCTGGAGAACATTTCATATGTACTTGAGGAAAAACTTTTATTTCTCTATTGTTAGGCAGAGTATTTTTGTAAATGTCTCTTTGCTCCAATTGGTTTATTATGTTGGTCAAAGTTCTATTTCTTAATATTCTTTCCACTTGTTCCATCTATTATTGAAAGTGGCATATTAGTGTCTTCAAGTATTATTGTTGAATTGTCTATTTCTCCCTTTGTTTTTTCCTAAAGTGTCTATGTCTGTCATAGAAAATATATAGTCAAATCATATTTTAATCGATTCTGCCAATTTCTGACTTTTTGTTGGAATGTTTAATGCATTTATATTGAATGCAATTACTGAATGAAGATTTAGGATTTTCCTCTGCCATTGACCTTTCTTTTTTCAAATGTCTTCATTTTCTTCATTATTATGTCTTCAAATGTTTTTTCCTCTGCCCTCCTCAGTCTCGCTCTCCTTTGGAGATTTCATTATGTGTACGGAGATATGCTTAATGGAGTCCTATAGGTGTCTGAGGATCTGTTCATTTTCCTTAATCATTATTTTCTTTCTGTGCTGTAGACTAATTAATCTCAGTTGACCTATATTTAAGTCCTGTCCTTTGTTCTTCTGCCTGCTCAAACCTGCTGTAATACCCTTGAATGATTTTTTAAAAAATTTCAGTTATTAGAATTTTCAACTGTAGAATGTGTTTTATTTTTATTCTTTTTGTATTTATATCAATATTCCTTATCTCATGAGGCATCTCCTGTTTAATTTTTATACTTGGCTCTTTAATTTGATTCTTTCACCACATTTAAGGTAGTTAATTTATAGTCTGTTTACTTAGTCCAAAGTCTGAGTTTCCTTGGGACCATTTCCCTGTATTTATTTTTTTCCCATATACAAGCTATTGTGTCATGTTTCTTCATATGCCAGATAATTTTTATTAAAAATGGAAATTTAAATGATATAATGTGGAAAATGAAAATCATATTTCTCCCCTTTTCAGGGTGGTTGTTGTTGTTTGTGGTTGTTTGTTTCAGTGACTTTTCTCTACCCAGTTTGTGAAGTCTATATTCTTTGTCATATACATCCACCCATGGTTGTGCTTGGCTAGCTATGTTGCTTTGCTAATGCTTGAAGACATGTTTCCTTAAATGTCTGGAACCACAAAGTCTCCCAGTCTCTACTGATGGGGCTGTGTGTGTGTGTGTGTGTGTGTGTGTGTTGGGGCATTCCTTCAACCTTCAGCCAGGCAGTTGACAACTTTACCTTAACCTTCACTTTTCTGCTCAAACAGAGAGTCAAGGTCAGCCAGAGGTGAGAGCTTAGGGCTTCTTACCTTGGTCTTGTACAGACACACAACCCTAGGCCTACACATGCATGTAGCTTTCTAAATTCCCAGAAATATGTTGGAGCTTGTTAAAATCCCTACAAAAACTCTCTTGCCAGCTTTTCCTTTCAAGGTTTTTGATTAATCTACTGTTCAACCCAAATGTCACCCACTGCCTCAGTAAGCCACAATGTTAAACAATCACCTCTAATTGTTTTTGACAAGTGCCCTGGGGATGAGATCCTTTGTCTCTTTGGGTGAGCTCCAAATTAGGTCAAATAAAGACAGCTTTAGCAAATGCAAAGAAATGATCACGTTTTAGAAGATGAAAATGCTAATTACTCTGATTTGATCATTACATATTATATAAATGCATTGAATTGCCACACTGTGCCCCATAAGTATACACGATTATTATGAATTAATTAAAAATAAATTTAGAAAGGGATAGCTTTGGGAGTTGGGTCTTTCAAGGATCAATCGGGTCAAATAATGTCAGTTTCTGGGAATGGGGCTTTGAAGGAGTCTCACTACGGTTTTGCCCTTCCACGACTGCCCGGGTGTTGGTTTTCACTGTGATTAGGGACACTTGGTTTCCCAGGCTACCACAGAGATGGAAATAGGGCAATTTAAAAATGCCACAAAGATACTGTTTTTACAAGTTTTAACAAATAAATACTCCCTGGGATGCTGCAAGTTTCTTGAGCTGCTGATTAATTTCCAGAGTTTGGGAAAAGTAATTTCTGATCAAAGTTTATCTCTGGACAGTTTTATTGTTGCTTCTATGGAAGAGATAATTTTTAAAGGTCTTTAATCTGCCATTTTCTCTGAGGTCTCTTAATCTTTTTTTTTTTTTTTTAGCTGATTTCAATTCTATATAAATTTCATGACATATTGAAATGTATGCTTGTACCTTGAAAATCTGGTTATCTTTACTTATAAATTATTTCCGTCTCAATTAAAATGAACAAAAAGGACTGTGTCAAATATGATTGGAATTTTCCAGTGGGTATAAGTCTGAATAAAGTAGACATTTTGATCAAATTATCATCTGATTTTTTTTTTATGTATACCCAAGATATAGATGGCTGAGAAGGCAGTGACTAAATTCTCTTTTCTTGGCAATAGATTCTTTATAAGTTCATTTTACATTACTATAACAAAATGCCTGAAGCTCAGTATCTCGGTAAAGAAAAGAGGTTTATTCATCACAGTTTTGGGGTAGAAGGGCATGGTACTATCATATTCTCAGTGGATGTATCACATCATGGTGGGAGCACATGAGAGGAAGGAGGAGATCACTTCTTGAAACAGGAAAACAGAGAGAAGGACCTAGATCCTACAATCCCTTCTGAGGGCACACCCTCAATTGTCTATGACCCTCTCACTAGGCTATGCTCTTAAAGGTCCTACCACCTCCTGCTGACCGAGGACCAACCTCTAACACATCAACCTTTTTGAGGGAGGGTCACACTTAAAGCATATCCAAACCAAGCAGGTGCTTACGTTAGATCTGTTGGGTTTGCCTATAAGCTCCACTTTGGTGAAAGTCTTGAAAATCTTTTAACAGGATGCAGAGTCTAGATGAACCCTGGACAGAAGAGGAGGGGGAGGGCCCAGACCACCCATATTACAACAGCATTCCCAGCAAGATGCCCCCTCCAGGAGGTTTCCTTGATGCTCGACTGAAAAACAGACCCCATGCCCCCGACTCGGCCCAGGTAAGTCTTACATTTTCTCCTGGGTTGGAGGCTCACTGAACTTGCTTGCCTTTTGTTCTCATCAATTTTTTTTTCAGGTGATATTCCAATTATCCTTTGACACAATCACTCACACTTTCTTTTGCTGGGTTCCACCAAGTGTACAGATGGGAGAGACTTTTTGTTTAACATCACGCTGTGTTAGCCAAGTGCCTTAGAATCATATTGTGGTTCCTGAGATTTGAATCTGGGGAGTCCTCTCTATCGTAGGACAGATCCCTTCACGCTGTGCTTGATCTTCATGAGGGGAAGATAGAATTTGGAACCTTTAAAAGGTGTGTGATATTGGGTGTTCTCTGAAAAGAGAGGGGACAGAGAACCTTGAAGTATGAGAATCTTATGCATTTTTCTCTTTCCCTCATTCCCCCTCCAACTCAAAATTTTCCTTTAAATCTAAATTGCTTTCTAGAATTATATCTCTATCTTTTTGTAGGAATTTTTTTTTCTTTTCTTTTTCTTTTTTCCCTCCAGAATTGATATAGAACCCAGAGCCTCATGCATACCAAGCCCATGTTCTACCCGTGAGCCCCAGCCATGGACATTTTTTTTTTTACCATGACCTACTTATGTGAATGATAATGACCTTAAAATGGCAAAATAATACCCATATCAAAGGTCTAACACCGAGAGGGAAGCTTCTGTTTTTCAGGAAGTGTGTTTCCCTTAACATAAATGACTATGGGTGCTGGGCATTGGATGGGAAGTGCAATATGGCACATGGACACTCTCTTTGATTAAAATCCCTCTTAGAATATGAGCAGTGACGCAGCCACACGGGCCAGAGCTGACTTTACAGTCACGTTTGGGGAGGGACTGTGAGGTCATGGATATAAGGAGGCTGTGTGTGTGATTTGATGGGGTGCAGCCTTTTGCTCACACCCACGCAGATTTATTTATCAAATTTTAACGCAGACTCGGGGGCATCAAGGGAAAGTGGGATGTAACAGAGAAAGCCATGACCCCCTCAAGGTCCCACCCGCTGCACTATGGCTTTCCGAGATGGGGGAGGGGTAGAGGGTAAAGCTTTCTTTCTCTATATTTACATGTGTCTATAGTTTGCAGGAAAAGAGCAAACTTATTACCAGGGAAGACACTTGGGAGACACATTTGGCGAAGACTGGCAGCAGACACCTCCCAGGCAAGGTGAGGCCGGGAGAAACAGAACACGCTTGGGATGGGTGATGTGCTCACTGATGTGACCAGGGCTGTGGTCCCTGTGGAGCAGCACAGACCAGACGCAGCTCCCGCCTGCTTTTAGAAGACATGTCCAGGTCTTAGCCAATCTATTAACACACTTATGTCACATACTAAAAATAACTTAAAGGTGGCTATCTAACTGTATCTAATGTAGATACAACTATCTATAATCCAGACATCGTCTAAAAATAATTTGGATCGATATCCAGATAGAATTATGATAATTTACATACAACTTGCTAAGAACTTGCTAGCTGCTCACAGTTATTAATACAAATACACCCATTCCCACATCTGTCTTCCATCCATCTGTTTATCCCTCCATCAATCTGTCCATTTATCCTTGAAGTCTTTCTTTTAATTTTAAACCTTTTCCCTTCTCAAAAATTTTCTTAACTCTTCAAATGGTTCTGTGGTCCTGCTACAAAATCTATGCGGTCTAAATGAGGTGGCTCCAACTCACACCACTATGGATGTAAATTTAACCACTTATTGATTTAATGTTAAGATTTACCCCTTGGTTATAACCATTTGTGCCAAGAACCAAGCGACAATTTTTCAAATTTTCCTCATACAAAAGAATGTCATGTCTTCTCTACCCCAGTGAAAGGGAGAGCTGTGGGGTTGGCCCCGTCAACAAAGGATAAGGCCAAGCTAAAGCCACCATGTGGCTCTGCCTTTAAGTAGGTTGGAAATAATCAAAGATATGATTTTGTCAAGGTGCTTTTTCACCATGAGCCATTCACCTCTGTTCTATTTATGTTTAAAATGTATTATGTAACATATGCATGGAGAGATATAATTGTCAGAGGCTAAAATAGATGTGTTCTTTCTTGTAGATATTTACTTTATTATAAAATAAATCAGGTTTTTGTAAAATAAGTCTTTTTATATATATTTAAGTCATTCCAGCTGGTTCAAGATCAGAGAACGTAGCTGATCCACCAGGGCAAAATGAATCTTAAACTAAGTTCTCCATCTGGAACTTAAGTCTCAAGCTCTTATTGAAAAATAATAAGTATGTTTTCCCATAAAACAGATATGTTCCCATAAAACAGATTGTTCATTTCTAGTAGCTCTTCCTCCTAAGTGAGTGTGGACTCAGGGACCACCGTGGTGGGTGTCCATCTGTCCCCGTTCAGCATCTGCTGTCATCTGCAGTGGGAAAGGACTGTCAGCAAGGTCATTCATGGGGCTTTTGATCTCCTTTTTGAAATGAGCTTGTGGAGATTTGTTCACAATATACTCAAAGGTGTGCACTTAAATAGCACTTCTTAACCTGGGGCAGGTGATCCAGAAATAGCCTCTTAAACATAGAAATAGTGTGTGGGATTCAGAGAGTAGAATCGCAGCTCGTGGTTTTGCAGGTGAGGCCTCCCAGGGAAGCAATATCAGCAGGCCAACTCCCCCTCACACGTGCTGGCTGGGAGATGCCGTGTGCTGGCCAACACCTAGCCATAGGCTCTTGGCAAGGTTTTTAAAAAGTCCTGAACTGACTCTTGCCAGTTACACGGAACCATCTTCAACATATCACTGGCCCCAGGGTATGCAAGATGCCCTCTTTCCAGAAAGGAGAGCACCACAGGGCATTCTCTTGGATAGGGTTGTTTAGCCGCGTTGGAGGCAGGGCGAGCACAGGAATAGCAATCCAAACAGGCAACCTTGGCAACGCCTCTTATGCCACCTCTGGGTGATGGAAGAGCTGGACCCTGGGCTCCCTCAGCCTCAGCACCCCTTTGACCAGCTGAGAGGTCAAATTGAGGAGCATCACTGCCTTGTAAGAGGGGCCTCCCCCATCATGCACCCACCTGGGCTCCCTTATAGATCCAGGTCAGCAGTGGTGGCTCTGTGTTGTAAGGAAACTGTCTCAGTCCTTTAGGAGGCACTTCATAATTTATAAAGCATTCGCGGACACTTAAATATAAGAGTGATTAAACCAAGCTTGATGGTTCTCCTGCTCAGTTATTTCATCCCAGAGTGTTGTAAAGGAGAGAAGGAAGCAGGGTATCTTCTGGCTGCGGGGCTTGCAGGACCCTGGGGACAGTGTGGCCCAGATCTTTGGTGAGACCCCTAACCAATATGGTACCCACCCAAGGTTAGCTGGAAGATCCCATTTTGACAGAGAAGTGTCCTAGCCAGGATACAGCTAGGATGACAGACTTAGAAGAGGAGAATTTAGCTGATGGGGATCTTCAGGAAGAATTTTCTTGTTGGTAGGCTTAAGGAACCCTTCTGTGGAATGGCGGGTGGTTTCACTATAGAGGCATGAATAGGGTCGCCCTGCTAAGAGAAATAGGGACGTGTTTTCTTGTTGCAGGGTCCCTGGACATCTACACTATGCCAGAAGGGAAATCACATGCAGCCCCCATGGGAGAAGTGCCCACCTATGTCAACACCCAGCACATCCCACCGCAGGCCTGGCCAGCCGTGGCCAACAGTGCAGAGAGCAGCCCACGGAAAGACCTCTTTGACATGAGTAGGTCTCCATTTGTCTCTTCCTTTCTTCTCTTTTGAGGTTACCTTTTACACTGACTTTTATTTGCTCTCTGTGCAATGACTGGATTTCTTGCTAGCAGGGTTTTGATTAATGGTGGTGATTAGCTGCACTTTTCTGGGCTACGATTGGGCTCATTTAAGGCTTAGGAACTTATATAACCCTCTCTACAGTCAAGAGGCAAAGCCAATTTCCCTCTCTTTCTGGAAAAGACTTTCTTCTTGAAGACCTGAAAGTGTATTGAGATAAACAATATGCACAGATAAAAGTGCTCATTGATCTACACACTTAAATATTAATTGGCTATTAAATGCCAACTGTTGTATTAGTTGTCAAAGATGCAAAGATGAAATGGGCCGTACTCACAGAGTCAGTCTACCAGGCAGGAGCAACGGATAAACAAGAAATCACAGAGCACCTCTCTCTTACATGTATTTTCTTTCTCTCCCTTTCTCATTGCTTCTCTCAGTTTTCTTTTCATCTCCTCTCTCTTTTCTCCTACCTACTTCCAAGAATTTATTGAGTTCTTCCCAGGTGTCAAATACTTTTCTATTTAGTGGAGATACACAGAGAGCCAAATAGATGGTCTCCACTCAATGGGTTTTAAACACATAACTGTGTATCACCAGATGGTAAGAAGTGCTCACAAGTTATGAACAGCAAAATAAGACGGGGGTGGGGGGGTGGGCGGTGATCAGAGGTGGCCATGTGGTGGCATGTGAACCGTGGGATTTCTGTTTGTCATATAGATCTGGGAGGTGGACAATATTATTGCTAGCACCATCCCTATGTTATAGAGGAGGAGATGGAGAATCCTAGAGGTTAAGAACCTCCCCATGTGTAAAAGGCTCTGCTGGTCTACAACTTGCTACTCCAGGTATCTGATGTGGGTGAGGCTGGGGTCACACGCCTCTATTCCTCAGCCAATCTGGCTGCCTAGACTCATTGGACTCCCATTTTGACTCTCATTTTGTCAAAAATCACCTCAGCTAGAAGAACTCTTGAATCTCAATGCTGAGAGGCACCTTAGGTTCCTTCATCCAAAGTGTTCACTTTTTAAAAAGTGAGAAAACAGCCCAATAATGTAGAACCAGATTCCTAAACTGCAGAGCAGAGTGGTGACCCTCCCACCTCTGCTTTGGTTGTTGCGGTATCTCCCAGTGGTAGTTTTGCCATTGTGTTTTTGGGCAGCCCATTTTTACTGTTTAACGTAGTCCATTTCCCAGTGACTCCTGGCCCCAGAGCCTGGGGAGAGCTGGGTTCGTTGGGCTTTGAGGAAAATGGGAACCAGAGCTATTGTTTTTCCACCAATTAATTTCTAATTTCCCATCAATTAATTTCTATATCAGCTCCAGAAACCAGAGAAGGGGAAACAGATGGTAGAAAGGGTCTTAGAGAGGCTCATGTCTATTAAAAAGTAATTAAAAATACAAGCCAGTGCTGTGTTGTTTATCTTGAAGCCCTAGGGCTGAATAATACTCGTGGTGGTGATGATGGTCATGATGGTGATGTGAGTGATGATGGTGATAGTCATGATGATGACGATGGAAATGGTCGTGATGGTGGTGGTGGTGGTGATGAAGATACGAAAACAGCAGTAATGGTAATGATGGAGATAGTGATGGTGGATTGATGGTGATGGTGGTGGTAATGGTGATGATGGTGATAATGAAGATGATAATAATGGTGATGGTGATGGTGATGGTGATGATGGTGGTAGTGATTAAGATGATGATGGAAATGGTCGTGATGGTGATGATGGTGTTGGTGATGATGATGGTGGTGATGAAGAAGATGATGGTGGTGGTGGTGAAGATTATGGAAACAGTAGTGATGGTCATGATGGTGATGGTGAGGATGGCAATGGTGGTGATGGAGGTGGTGATGGCGATGGTGATGATGATGGTGATGGTGATGGTGAGGATGGCAATGGTGGTGATGGAGGTGGTGATGGTGATGGTGATGATGATGGTGATGGTGATGGTGAGGATGGCAATGGTGGTGATGGAGGTGGTGATGGAGGTGGTGATGGTGATGGTGATGGTGAGGATGGCAATGGTGGTGATGGAGGTGGTGATGGATGGTGGTAATGGCAGTGGTGAAGATAATTGTGAAGATGGTGATGATGGTGATGGAGATCATGTTGGTGCTGATGGTGACTGTGCTGACCCATGTGAATGTGGGGACAAATGGGATGCTGCTGCTGATGGTGAAGATAGCAAAGGTGGAGATGATGCAGAAATAGTATAACACAAATTTCCAATTACTCCAGGTGATCAGATAAGATGACCAAAGAGGAAAACCCACAGACCTAATCTTAGCCTATCATTTTAACCTCTTTTCCCCCCAAACCTGTGACACTTCGCAGCTATCGAAAAGATCTAATTTTGGTTTCATGTATTCATCTCTTTTCTTTCTATCCCCCTCTAATATTTGCCAGATTTAGCTTATTTGACGGCACCCACAGAATACTTAAAGATGGACTGTGTCCTAGGAACAACATGGGGCTCTGGAGATGTAGCTGTGCCCGGGAGAGAACCATTCCTCTTCTTGTGGTGCTTGCCCCTTGCTGGGTGGGCAGTGGGATCCTAAATCATCCTCATCACACCTGTTTCACAGCCTGTGCTCATTTTCCAGAGTGCGTTGGTACCTACCACCTTACTGGAAAACTGAATGTTGAAACTGAATTAGGCTTTTCTGTCTACTTTCTTTGCCACTGGTTTTTGTTGCTGCTGGAGCAGCAGTTTCCCCATCCACAGCCACCTTGTAGACAGAAGTGTGTTTCAAGGGGGATAAAGCCAAGTGTGGTGTCAGGAATTCAAGCAAGCCCTTTGTGGTGGGGAAATAAATGAAGGTCAAGGGGAGTTAGAGTTTCTATCCTAGAAGTCACACAAGGGGTACCCAAAGATTTTGAAGTGAACTGTTGGTAAGTTGGGCTTAGGTTCTACATGAAATCAAAGCTGCATAACTTGCCTTCACCTTTAGTATTAGCAAGTTTTTATTTTGAAGTTATTAAGAAACATGGCTGATATTCCAGGGAAATTTGAGGGAATGAGCTATGTATGGCCTCTTGTAGTGTGCAGTGACGAAGTCCTACTATCTAGCTAGACAAAGGGTGAACTTGAATCCTTGGCACAAAGTAGAACTTCCAGCTGTCAGGGAAAACAGACTCCCCAGAGGGAGTCATGCCAACATTTGGGCTGTGCTTGTAATTACTGGTTATGATAAGTCTTGATATGTTACCAGCCAGTTCTTCTTTTCTAGTTTTCCTACCCTGGGCGGGGGGGCGGGGGTTGTGTTTGCATTTTCATCTCTTACGTGGTACTTTGATCATTTGCTCTTGTGGTGATTGACTGACTCATTGCTGGCAAATGTCCTTGATGCAGAGCCTTTTGAAGATGCGCTCAGGAACCAGTCCTTGGGACCCGTGTTGAGCAAGGCAGCCTCCGTGGAGTGCATCAGCCCTGTCTCACCCAGAGCCCCCGATGCCAAGATGCTGGAGGAACTGAATGCCGAGCCTTGGTACCAAGGAGAGATGAGTAGGAAGGAGGCGGAGGGGCTGCTGGAGAAAGACGGAGACTTCCTGGTCAGAAAGAGCACCACCAACCCAGGCTCCTTCGTCCTCACGGGCATGCACCACGGCCAGGCCAAGCATCTGTTGCTAGTGGACCCTGAAGGCACGGTGAGGCACGGGACAGGGCCTTCTCATGAGCTTGTACCTGTCTTTAACCAACTCCACTCACCGGGACACCACATGGGGCGACCCCTGCACTCCGTCCCCTATCCATGTGTGCGTGCCAGGGACAGAGGCGGAGAGCAGGTGTCGATGGTCAGGGCCCCATGCAAGTCATAAAACTTGGGGAAACTTTCATGGCCCGGGATGAAAGTTTTGACTTTCCTATACTTTCAGATAAATAAATACAGGAACTTTGGCTTACTATGCAGAGACTTTAAAAATGTTGGGTTCCTGTCTCATATCATATTCCAAAGTACCTTCAGTTGGAATTAAAGTCTAAAAGTGAAAGGTGAAACTAAATCTGTAAAAAGGACATTTTTCTTCTTAATACATTCATAACAGACAAAGGAAGCACAGGCTTCTGGTATTTTCATATTTATCTCAAAAGTTCCTGAAAGTTGAGTCACTGAGATTTTATCTGTAGGCCGAAAAATTGCTGAACAGTAAGCAAGATCCCCACCAATTAGTCTCTAGTTTTTTCCTCTGCGAGAGGTGATGCCCAGTGGGGCTGAGTTTGACCGTTTCTGGCTGTACAGTTGTGTCTGGATAATTGTGTGGGTTTGGCTGAATTGACCATCTTCCAATCAATAAATAGATCCGGACTTCACCCTGGGAATAGTCCAAATAATTGCACTAAATGCAACTGAATTAACTGCGGAGTAAATTCCAGAATTGTTTAAAACTTCTTATGCAGTGAAAACAAAAAGCAAGGTAGAATTGTTTAAGTGATTGACAGGTAGGAACGAAGCTTTAGTCTTCATCTGGACTTGAACATATCCTCTGTGTGTAGGCGGGTGCAGGTGGGCTGGGGGGTCACTGGAGGGGCCCAATGCTCTCAGCGTTCTTTAAACATCTGTTCGCATAATTCCTCTTTCTCTTCCACCAAGACAACCACCTCCCAGGCATGGAATATAATAAATGTAACCATTTCCTTCCAGGTTTATTTTCTGTAGTAATTTTTTATATAGATGTCATCTGTAAAAAATATATATTTTGTGTTCATGTCTTTTAGAAATTTATAAACACGATGTTCCACAGATCTTCTTTCATTTCCTTCCTTCCTCTCAAGTTCTTGAGTTGCAGCAATGGTGCTTTCTGTGCATCGGATCATCACTTTGGGGGACTGCCTGGGGACCTTCAGATGCACATTTTGAGTCCCTCTAAATTCTCTGGAGAAGGTTGTTTAAGCTGCTACAGACCCTCATGCGTGTTTCTCTCTATCCCAGGGATAGTGTCTCTGGGGCATATGCCAGGGGTGGAAGTTTTGGTCACAGGAAATACATATTTAATTTCACCAGGGTTTGCATTTGCTTCCAGATTAGCTGGGCTACTGAGGTGCACCCCCTGGTGGGGGGGACCCTACATTCTCAGTCTCCCTAGATCACATCTGTCTAGTTTTGCTAATTGGCAGGAGTGAGGAGTAAAGTCCTAGTTCATGGCCAGATGTGCAATTCCTTGATTGCATATCATTAGCCAAGAACAGGTCTGTCTCCTGTAAGTGTTATGCTCTTGTTCCCATACTTTTCTTTTGACTTTCTTTATGAGTTTTTCAGCAGTAGAATTTCCATGTGCCTCTTCTTCTTCTCCTCCTTCTTTCTTCTTCTTTGCTTATTTGATCATTTTGCCTGTGAGGTTCTTCATCAAATAGAAGTCTTTCTTTGGAATGGCAAATCCACCAATTTTTAACCCTTGGGATTAATGGTTTTGAGTTTTAAATTTTTACTCACCCACAAATCACAAAGGCACCACACCGTGTTCTATATATTTTTTCTATTTCTCTTCTTCTAGCCTCATAGTTTTATTGTTCACAATTAGGTTTAATTTCAATGGGAAATACTTTTGAATATGATATGAGATAGGAAACCCTAAATTTTTAAGTCTTCCTTATAGTAAGTCCATTTTTTTTTTTTTTTGCTTGCCATTTACCAAATTATTCATCGTCTCTCTGCCATACCAAAGTTCCTTCTATAACATACTGATTCTTGACATCCTGGGTCTATTTCTAGACTCTTCATTCTATTGACCTGACTATTTATTCCTATGTAAGAACTGTGCTCTTTTCATTGTTAGGACTTGGCAGCTGTCTTAATATCCGGTGGTGTGAGTCCTTCTCTTGACTTTCCTTTATCAGAATGGTCCAAGCATGTTCTCAAACATTCATTCTTCTTTATTTTGTTTGTAAAATCAGTCACCCAAAATACTTGCTGGGATCTTGATAGGACTTATGTTAAATGTATAGATTAATTTGGCAAAGAACAGCCAGTTTTCAATACTAGATCATCACCCCATGATGTGATGAACCATTTACTCAGACTTTAAGATATTCTTTGAGAGAGTTTTAAAAGTCTATTTAGACAGTTCTTCTGTTCCCTTTGTTTGTTTTTTTTTTGTTTGTTTGTTTGTTTGTTTGTTGGTACCAGGGATTGAGCCCGGGTCTGCTTTATCACTGAGCCACATCCCACCCCTCTTTTTTCTGTATTTTATTTAGAGACAGGATCTCGCTGTGTTGCTTTGAGCCTCACTAAATTATGGAGGCTGGCTTTGAACTTGTGATCCTCCTGCCTCATTCTCCCAAGTTGCTGGGATTACAAGTGTGTACCACTGCACTCGGCTTGTTAGGTTATTTCTGAAGTGTCTAGTTTTAGTCCCTGTTGTAAGTAGTATGTTATTTTTAGTTACATTTTCTTAACAATGACTGCTGTAGGAAGAGGAATGTGGAGGGATCTTGTGCCTAGAGATTTTGCTGATTCTGGCAGGCTCCCTGGCACTCAGTCTTTGCAGATACTGGGAGTCTTGTCTCTTGCTTTCCAGGGCCCATCCTGGCCCCTGATCTACCACTAGGTGCAGCAGTAAGCATTAATCAGGAGGGGGCACCCTCACCTGACCTCAAATGCAAGGAAATGTTTTGCAGGTTTTTTTCCCTTAAGGATGTTTGCCGTAGCCCTTTAGTGGTCTGTTCTTCTCAACCTAAAGGAATTCATTCATTCATTCATTTAACAAATGTGCACGGAATAACTACCAACTCCAGACATCAACTTTTGGCACCTGGTCTGTATCTGTGAACCAATTTAAATAGAAAAATCTCTGCTTTGGTGGAACTTATACATATTATTTACCTAATAACTCTTATCATATGTAAGTATTGAACTTCATCCAATACTTCCTCAGCATCTTTTGAGATAATAGTGAGATGTCTTTCCTAAATCCATCCATATAAGAATGACGCAGGGAGGGCTTTCTGATGTTGCATCCTCTCCTAAACCTACCTTCCCTGTTGGATTTGGATACCTCATATTTTCTTTAGGATTTTTTGAAGACTCTGACATGATGTCCCTCTCAACTGTCTTTACTGCTTTTGTGCCTGTGTGTGCTCATCTGGTTTGGGTGTCAAGATCACGGGCCACGCTTGCTTTCTAGAGTAGGCCAGACTTTCTCCAAATCAGAGGTGGCTTATCAGGAGACTCTTCCCTGATGGATTTATTTCCCTGTGTGCTTCCTGATTCTTTGTTCTGATTTGTTTTGGCTTTAATGCACTTATGGCAAGCAAGCATTGGTACCCATTTATTAATTTGCTTATTATTTGCCTCTCTGCTTCCTCTAGCCTCTGATCTTGATAAGGGTAGTGGCTTTGTTTATTGTCCACCCCCAGCAACTGGAATGGTCCCTGGCACACAGTAGGTGTTCAATAAGCATTTGATAAATGCTTGATCAACTTGGGCTTTTCCTGGTTAGTAGTTGAGAATCCAGGGAGGTTACGGGGGTGTATGTATACAGGGGCATGAGGGTCACACCTTACTACAGATGAAGACTTACAAGCAAGATTTTTCTAACTAGAACTAGCCCAGGGTTCTTTCTAACCGCTTAGGTCATCTAATAATTCCGTTGTGGTTAACTAAAGAAAATAGGAGAGAAAATACTCAAGCAATTCTATGAGAATCTACACACTTCACTTGAAAATCTAGGTTATTAAAAAACACAAATGTGAAAATATAGCTATATATGTCATTTTATAGAACAAAGATGATTACGTTTTTCCATTTAGTCTTTAAAGGGCCAAAGAATAACTTAGAGAGAGAGAGAGATGCACGACTAATAATGTATTTATCATAAATTCACAAACCAGTTTCAAGATGATGTAGAAAATGAGGAAATGGAATTGGAAGTAACATGGTTAAGGCAGGTGTCCACAGCAGCCATTACTCAAAGTTTTCATGTATTTTAATTTTGGAGGAGAAATGTGTGGCACCACTGAGAACATTTGTTAAGTCAAACCTACTAATGGCTTTTCTTTGGGGGGCTTTTATCTGGGTCTGATTATCGAGTTGGATTGATCCTCTGGAGGATAGCTTTAGATGAAAAGAAAATGGAAATGAAAGACTTAATTAAAAATGTAGCATCGCTTCCTTGCTGTGAGGACACCAAAATAGACGCTGAACACATTCTCTTCAATATTTATTCATCTGATTTTCATGGTAATTGGTCGGTCCCTGACTATAAAGGAGGGAACTTGGCAGAACAGATTACTCAGAGACGGAAGGCTGCAAAGCAGTTCTGCATCTAAATTTACTCCAGTGTCTACCAACCCCGGAGCCTCCCCCTGTGTGCTGAGGTCACTGGGAACCTGGGCCAGGAGGCCAGCCGTGGCAGCTTCTGAGTGTCCCTGGTGAGGTGTTGAAACTACTGACCCTAAAATAGCAGGTGGGACATGCGGTGACTGGAGTCCATCAAAACTGGATGAGATGCAGTTGGAAATGCCCCCCCCCCCACACACACCTTTTAAAAAATTTCAACACCTTCTGAATCATATAGTCAGCCTGGGTGTCTAAAACTCTCCTCTGAGTCACTCACCATTGATTCATCCCTTAGGACAGCACAGTAGGGCAGCCACCCTGCTCCCATTTGGATGTGCCACGGCCACACAGGTGACGGGGCTTTCCATAGGCCTGATCCACACGGTCTCAGGTTCTTGCACATGTAGGAGGGCACACTGGGGCTTTTATATCACAGAACAGCAGTCACAGTCCAACACTCCCACATTTACTAGATTTTTCTTTTATCCTGAGAGTAACTTAAAAAACAGGATTCTTTAGATTAGTCTCCAAAATCGCAGTTAGCAAAGGCACCCCACACAAATGGGACAGTGTCGACATGAAAAGCAAAGGAAGCAGTCAACAGAATGAAGAGACAACCCAACAATGGGTGAGAAAACCTGCAAACTCTTCATCTCAGAAGAGAATAATACCCAGATTACATAAAGAACTCAACTCAGTAGGAAACAAGTCCAATTAAAAATTAGACAAAAGACCTAAATAGACATTTCTCAGAAAAAGAAAAAAAAGACCCACAAATGACCAACATAAACAAATGTTCAACATCACTCAGTAACAGGGAAATGCAAATCAAAACCGCAGTGAAAATCATCTCACCTCAGTTAGGATGGCCATTCTCAAAAAGACCCCTCCCCGAAAAAATAACAGATTCTGGGGGCCAGGGTTGTAGCTCAGTTGTAGAGCGCTTGCCTAGCACGTGTGAACCCTGGGTTCAATCCTCAGCAGTGCATAAAAATGAATAAATAAAATACAGTATTGTGTCCATCTACGACTAAGACAAATACCATGTGATCTCACTCGTGTGGAATCCAAGTAAACTGATCTCTCTAGAAGAGAGTAGAATTGTGGTTATCAGAGGCTGGGAAAAGGAAGGGGAGGGAGAAAGGGGAAAGTTTGGCTAATGGGAACAAAGTCACAGTTAGCCATGAGGGATAAATTCTGGTTCTATTGCACAGCAGGGTGACTAGCTAACAGTAATGCATTGTATATTTCAAATATCTGAAAAAAGGATTCTGAATGCTCTTCCATAAGGAAATGATAATGAGAGGTGATAGATATGCTAATTTTCTTGATCTGATCATTATACAATGTGTACATGGATCAAAATATCACATTGTACCCTATAAATTGATACAATGATTATATATCACTTTTTTTTTCTTTTTGGTATCAGGGATTGAACCCAGGGGGGCCTTAACCACTGGGCCACATCCCCAGTCCTTTTTATGTTTTATTTTGAGAAAGGGTCTCACTAAGTTGCTAAGGCTGGCTTTGAACTAGTGATCCTCCTGCCTCAGCCTCCCAAACTGTTGGGATTACAGGTGTGCACCACCATGCCCAGTTATATGTCACTTTTTAAAAAGTCCCCTACTCCCCTCCACTTAATGCCTTGCTGTTTTGAAGTTCCCCTTGTCTCAGTCACTCTAGGCTATGCTGCAGGAAAAAGCAAAATCTGAATTCTCAGAAGCTTCACCCAATACAGCTTCAGCCCTGACTTACACCAAGTCCTCTGTGTGTTACGTGGCAGCTCACACACCTCTGTGTGTTACCTGGCCTTGCTGGGGAGGTGGCACGTGTCAACCCCCCTCCCAGCCCATTAACCCCAACCTGGACAGGTGGCTGCGGAAGGCAGGAAGGAACATGGAGTGTTTGCCCTTCAAGATCTCAGCAATATACCTTTTACATTTTTATCAATGTGACACCAAAAATATACCCAAATAAGATACAGCAGAAAAGCACTTAATGAACAGCTCTACACCCCGACCCTGCCTTCCTCACCCTGCCCCCATTTCAGAGAGAAAACAATGCCAGCAGTTTCTCTGAAAGTTCACTTGACAGGGACCCTGCCCCGTCCCAAAGGAATGTGCTTACTTATTATATGTCCTTATTTCTAACTTAATATTACGTTCCTTGAATTATTATATCCATCGATGTAACCATTTAAGGTGTCATTTCTGTGTGTTGCAAAGGGACAACTTAAATTTACGTCACTTCTATTTCTTCCCCTTTTTGACAAGTTTTAGTCTGCCAGGTGGTTGTTTTGTGCCTTTAAACACGTGGATCCTTCCTCTCTCTCTTTTTCTCTCTCTGTCCTTTAGTCCTGGGCAGTGGCCTCTCACAACTTCCTCCTCTATCCCAGGGGGCCTGGCAGTCCTGCTGGACCTTGGGATTCTCCTGTATCTCATCCCCTTGGCTCTTTGGAATATTTTCTGAGAGTATAGGACAAAAGAATTCTTTTTTTTCCTTTGGAATCATCGGAGAGCCACTTGGCCCAATACTTCATCAACCTTGAGTGCCAACAAAGACATTGTCCTTCACGGCTGCAGAGCAGCCCTCGAAACCCAGACGTCAACATGGACGTAGCTCGTGAAGCCCCGGAGCCCGCTCCTGCTTCCCCAGTGGTTGCCAATGTGGTCCTTCATTCCAGAAGGGTTCTGTTCAGAATCTTGCACTTGGGGCTCTTCTCAGTGTGCGCTCTTTGGTGGCCCCCTCACTGCTGGTTTGGGTCAGGAGTGTCCCCTGGAGGCCCCAGTGCTGAAGGCTTGCTCCCCAGCCTCTGGTGCTGTTGGAGGTGGGGCCTCGTGGGAGGAAGTGAGGTCACAGGGATGGGCCCTGGAAGGGGCTGCTGGGCTCTCGTCCCTTCCTGTATGTCATTGCTCCCTGGCCACCATAGGAGGGGAGAGCTTTGTTCCCTCAGGTGCTCCCACCGTGGTGTGCTCCCTCACCACAGGCCCAAAGGCCACCAGGGTCACGTGACCATGGACTGGACCCTTTGCCACCAGGATCCAAGATCAACCTTTCCTCCTTTTAAGTAGATAATTTCAGATATTTTGTTGACGAAACGAAAAGCTGGCGAACATGCCCACTCTGGCTCAGGTGATGCCTCCTGCTGCTTTCTCACAGAAATGAGGCCTCTCGGGGCCTCTCGTTAGCTGGAAGTGACAGATGGTGCTCATTCTGGACACTCAGGGCGGCGTCTGCCAGGCTGCCCCACTGGGGACCCACTCCTCTCCCTCTGTCCTGAGACCTGCTCTAGTTCCTAACCGAGCCTTCGGTTCCATCCACTATTTATTTTGTGAGTGTGGGTCGTGGTCTCCAGTTTTACTTGGTGGGCTCTAATCTGAGGCTTCTTCAAGCTGGCTTCTGTCCTTGTGATGTGTCCTGGTCACTGTTTGAGCACCTCTTTCTTTCTAGTACAAAAATACACAGGGGCCCATCCTTCTCTGCACTCAGCCTGTCCTCCCAAGCGCTCCTGCTCCTTCAGGAGGGCACTGGCTGTTAGAGATAAAGACTGGGCACTAGGAGTGCTTATTGGGGACTGTGATGGTCCTCTTCCCATCACCAGGACAAAGTTCCTGAGATAATCAACTTGAAGGAGCAGAGGTCCATGGCTCAGGGTTCAGTCCACAGTCCCTGGGCCCTCTTGCCTTTGGGCCTGGGATGAGGCAGACACCATGGTGGGAGTGGGTGGTAGAGGAAGGGCCACCCCCCCATGTCCCCTTCAAGGACGCCCTCCCAGTGACTGAAGGCCTCTCCTCTAAGCCCCTCCTCCTAAAGCTTCCACATCTCCCAACAGCACCTCAGGCTGAGGGCCGTGTCTTCCACACATGGGTCTGCGGGAGACACCAGACCAGAGAAGGGTGTGGCTGGCCCTGGCCTCCTGATGGACAGAGTTAGGGCGCGTACGCTTGCACACACATGTGCGTGGACATGCATGCAACACTCTCACACAGACACACATGCACCCCAGGTACACACTCATATACATCCCCCACCCCCACCCCCCACACATATACCTACTCCATTCTCCACGCACAATTTGCATTATTATACATTTATTTCTGTGTCATTTACAGCAAGTCTTCCAATTCCAATTCCATATCACAGGGTTCATTATAGTTCTTTTTCCACATTTATAACTCCCATCCCCAGCAGTGAGCTACCTGATCCCATCACCCCTGATAGCTTAATTTTTTTTTTTTTTTTGTCTAGGCCCCTGTATGGAAGCCCCTCCTCTGGAAGACCCTTGCTCCTGTCCCATTGTCCCCTCTGGGGCTCTCACCCTATCCATGCTCTAACATTTCACATCAGTCCCTCTCTCACCTAGATGTCCCCTTCCCTCTTTGGACTCTGACATCCCACGTAGGCTGTGCAGCCTTCTCCTGGGCAAAGATGCTTTCCCCTCCCTCCACTTGACCTTGGATACTCTGTGCTGGTCCGCTCTACCCTGGGCACCCTCTCTTCCTACTGTCTGAACCCCACGTGGGTCTGAGTGGCTACCTCCACTCTCCAAAGCATGGAGATCCTGCTTCCCTTTTGGACTGATCATTGGAGAAAGAAAAAGAGTGGAAAGGAAGACAAAAGAGGGAATGTACAAAGTATTCTGTAGTGTGCACAAAGCCTGCCCCTCGCCGTGTCTCCCGTAAATAACTTGAGCATGCATGTTCACCTATAGAGCCTTCCTAACAGTTCTACAACGTCATTGTTCATCCAACAAAACTAAAAATAACTCATCAGGATGACCTAATACCCAGTCCATATTCATTTTTTTGTAGTTGTCTCAGAGATGTTCCTTTTATTATGAACTTGTTGGAATCAGCATCCAAATGTGGTATGCATTTGAATTTTGTTGTCTTTTGACACAATTTTATTGTATGGCAGCTTTCCTTCTGTTTTCTTTCTATACCAGTGATGTTTTTAAAAATTGCACTTTTGTCTGTAGAATACCCTGCAGTTGGCAGTTGCTTCCTTGTGACATTATTTAATTTGTTCCTTTGTCTCTTTTTCCTGTGTTTTTGGTAAACTGGGAGGTAGAGAGTTCTTTTTTTTTTTTCTGTTACTTTATTGAAATATAATCTACATAGCATACTCATTTTAAATGGGTATTTAGTATATTTGGTTTTTAGTAAAATGTTTTTCAGTAAATTCATTCATATTTGCATCCATCACCAATGTCAATCTTAGAACATTTTTATCACCATCAAAAGAAACATCATCCGATTGAGCTAAAACCCACTGACCTCCAATTCTCCTCGCTCACACAGACCTTTTAGGAATATTTTCTATCCCTATAGGTTTTCCATTCTGGAATTTAATATGAATAAATAATATTCTTGAGGGGCAGGTCGCTCAGAAAACACACCAAGTCCTAGTTTTGTCTAGATTGAAGAGTCTTTATTTAGCCCCCCGGCTGGCAACTGCTTCCCACAGGACCCATAACTGTGTCTCAAGGAACAGCCCTGAGCCTGAGCATTTTAGGATATTCAAAAACCACATCTGGGTTGACGTAGCTGCAGGCAAGCAGGTACAGAAGCCGGATTGGGCAGTCAGCGAGACAATGCAATGGGTACGTTGGTATTTCCCATGGGACTTTCCAGGTTGGCATAGCAGCAAGCCAGAAGAAGGGAAGTGGGTCAAAATGACCCTAGTTCAGTACAAGTTAGAGAATGGTTACTAATGTGTAGACAGACAATCTCTGACCAGGTACATTGCCCAAGAAAAATGGAAACCAAAGGGAACAATTTTACATTGTATAAGAATTGCTATTTTGTGTTGCCAAGTACTAGGCTAGGTAACTGTTAACGGGCACAGAGGCGGGGCTTTCCCACGGGAGAAGCACTTCTTACATGATATGGAGTCTCAGGGTAAAACGGGTCTGTTTGGTCATTGCCCATCTAGCCTGGCCCATAACAATGTAACCTGTGAACTTTTGTGACCAGCTTCTTTCAATCAGCATAATGTTCTCAAGGTTCACCCAACCTCTAGTATATATTTTCTTTTTATAGCTAAATAATTAATATCCACTGTATAGGTAGATCACATTTTGTTTTATTATTCGTCTGTTGATGAATGCTCAGGTTGTTTCCATATTTTGGCTATTAGTAATAATGCTGCTATAAATATTTTTATAGTTAGGGTTAGCTTACATTTTCATTTTTATTTGATATATAGCCAGCAGTGGAATTGCTGGGTGAGATTTCTTGAGAAACTCCATCTTTTCTCTATTTTTTGAGAAACTGCCCGACAATTTTCCAAGGTGACTGTACCAATTTACACTCCAGCTGACGCCATATAAAGGCTTTGATTTCTCCACAAGTTCTCCAACAATTTACCTCCCTTTATGATTCTACCCATCCTGGTGAGTAGGAAGTTATATCTCACTGTGCTTTTGATTTACATTTTTCTAATTACTATAATGTTGAGCAACTGTTCATTTTCTTATTGACCATATCTTTCTTACAGAAAAGTCTATTTATATCCTTTGCCCATTCGTTTTAATCAGATTATCTTTTATTATTACATTCTGAATGTTCTTTATATATGCTGGAGACAATTCCATTATCAGATATATAATTTGTCATTGTTTATTTTCTCATCCTGCAGGTAATCTTTTCACTTTCTTGAGGCTGTCCTTTAAAGCATAAAAGTTTTAAATTTTGACAAAATTAATTTTATCTTTTCTTTTGTGCTCAGGTTTTTTATGTCATACCTGAGTCTTTTGCCGAATCCAAGGTCATAAAGATTCACCTCTATATTTTCTTCAAAGAATTTATAGTTTTAATGCTTACATTTAAGCCTTTGATTTGTTTTATGATAATTCGTATATACAGTGTGATGTAATGGTTCAGCTTTATTCTTTTACTTGTGAATATTCAGTTGTCTTCCTATCATTTGTTGATAAGACTGTTCTTTCCCTGCACCACTACTGAGAATCAGTTGATCATTGATGTATAATTGTATTGTGGATTCTCAAGTTGATCCACTGGGTCTGGATGTCTATCCTTGTGACATACCATACAATATTGATTACCATTGCTTTCCAGAAAGTTTTTAAATCAGGAAAGGTGAGTCCACCCACTTTGTTATTCTTTTTCAGGGTTGTTTGGCTATTTGAGGTTTCTAGCAGTTCCATATGAGCTTTAGAATAACTTGTCAATGTCTACAAAGAGGTCAGTTGTGATTCTGATGGGAATTACATTGAATCTATAGATCAATTTGGGGAATAGTGATGTCTTAACAATTAAGCCTTCCAAACCATGACAGAGACATATTTTCCCACCTATTTATATATTTCTTAGTTTTTTACAATATTTTTAGTTTACAGAGTATAGGTTTTGCACTTCTTTTGTTAATTTTACTTCTAAGTATTTTATTTCAGAAAGTTCTTATGAATGTTCTCTAATGTTCTCAGTTTCATTTTCAGACTATTCATTGCAAGTGTATAGAAACATAGTTGATTTTTGCATATTGATTTTGTATCCTACAAACTTGTGCTGAAGTCATTTATTGGTTTTAATATTTTAATGGATAGTTTAGATAGTTTTTCTATGTAAAGATCATGTTATCAGCAAATAGAGTTTTTTTTCCCTTTCCAGCTTTGACATCTTTTATTTCTCTGCATTACCTAATTACCCTAGCTACAAGTTCCACTACAATGATAAATAGAGGTAGCAAGAGCAGACTTCTTGTCTTGTTACTGAAAACATCTAGTTTTTCACAATTAAGTATGTTAGCTTTGGGATTTTTGTGTATACCCTTTATCAGGTTGAAAAAAATCATTTTACCTCTGGTTTGCTGAGTCTTTCTTTTTAAACATGTAGTGTTGGATTTTGCCAAATTATTTTCTGTGTTGAGTTAATTTTTGTGTGTGTGTTTGATTTATAATTTCTGTGTTATGCTGACTGATTTTCAGATGTTAACCCTTGCATTCCTGGAATAAATTCCATGTGGGCATGGATGTATATTTTTTTTTATTATTATTTCCTAGATTTGGCTTGCCAGTATTTTGTTGAGGATTTTCCCCATCCATATGCGTAAGGGAATCTGTAGGGTTTTATTATTATTATTATTTGTGGTTTTGGCTGTCAGGGTATTACAGAACTCACAAAGTGAGTTCAGAAGTGTTTTGTCTTTCACTTCTTGGAAGAGTTTGTGAAGAATTGGTGAATTCTTCCTTAGATTCTTGGCAAAACTTAGTAGTGAAGTCATTTGGTCCTAGCTTTTTTGTGGTGGGTAGTTTGAGTACTAATTCTCTTCATCATTATAGTTCAATAGGTTATCTATTTCTTCATGTATCAGTTTTGATAGTTTGTGCCTGTCTAGGAATTTTTCCATTTTATCTAAATATCAAATTGGCATTCATGTATGAAGAATGTATATTCTATTATTGGATGTAGTGTTTCATAAATACCACATAGGTCTAATTGATTTTTAAGGCTGTTCAAGTCTTCTATTTCCTTGTTGGTCTTCTGCCTTGTTGTTCTACCCATTATTAAAAATAGGGTATTGAAGTCTCTGTTATTGTTGACTTGTCTCTCTTTCTCCATTTCTGTTAGTTTTGCTTCATGTATTTTGGTGGTCTGTTATTGAGTGCATATATGTTTATGATTGCTATGTCCTCTAACAGGGTGACCTTTTATTAAATGTTCTTCTTCATCTGTAGTAACATTTTTTGTTTTGAAGCCCAGTATTAATATATCCACTCAAGCTTTCTCAAGGCTGCTATTTGCATCATATATCCCTTTCTACCCTGTACTTTCAATTTGCTTGTATCTTTGGATTTAAAACATGTCTCCTTCAGACAGCATTTAATTGGATCATGATTTTTCCTTATATATTCTGATAATCTTTGCCTTTGCATGGTTGTATCCATTCACTAACATTTAATGCCATCATTATTGATATGACTAGATTTACATCTGCTGTATTACTTTTTTGTATTTTACAGGTCTCATGTCTTTTTTGTTCCCCATTCCTTCTTTACCTTTGCATTAAGTGAATATTTTATAATGTAGCATTTTAATTTTTTCTGATCAATACATTATATCTTTTTATTGGTACATTATGTACATAATCACGAGATTTATTATACCATTTTTATACATGTGCACATAAGTTGATTATTTTTATTCCCTAGTACCTTCTGTTTTGCCTTTTCCTTTTTAATCATTTTTCCATTATGCCTTTGAATCTTTTTAAGTGATTGTTCCATATACATTTTATCTTGCCAGAATTACCTTCAAATTTATACTAGCTTAATTCTTGTGATCTACAGAAACATCCCTCCTCTGTAGCTCTGTTCTTTTTCCCTTGCGAGGAATTATTGCCATACATACCATATCTATTAACATTACAAGCCCAACAATATATGGTATAATTATTATTTTACCATCTGAAGTTTTCTCAGCCAAACTAGATTTACTGGAACCCACTCCCTTTGTGCGATTATTGGCAAAGATGTTATATCACATTCCTCTATGTCAGGCCCAACATTGCATTATATATGTACTCTTTCATGCAACTGCTTTTTCAATAAGTTAATTTTGAAGTTTCTAAATGTGCTTTTCTGGAGAGAAGAAAGCTGTTTTTCTCTCGATGTGGTCACTGTTATTCAGCACCATGCTCATCCCCTCTCCTGTTTGGAACACACATGAAGACAGACAGACTTCTTCTGAAGTGGACTAATGTGTTTCTGAGTGAATTCCTCACTCTAGAGACATATTTTCCTTGAACCTTGGGTGAGTTTCAGTGTGTTGTTTTCCCAACTCTTCTTTCTTGGCATTCAGTCACATTTTACTGGATTGCTTACTTGATTGTCTTTCTCAGAACAGGTGCAGCAAATAGACTTTCTCCTTCTCACAAGTCTGAAAATGTGTTTTTAAGTCACTTTTGATTCACAGAATGGTTTGTCATAGTATGACTGATCTGAGTCTTTACCCTTGTGGTTACATTGTTTTTTTTTTTTTCCTGGAAAACATTTAGCTTTTTAAGTGTGGAACTTCTTCCATTCTATTTTCTGGAAACCTGATAACTCTTTATATCTGAAGATTTGTGTTTCTCTGTAAATCAGAGCAAGTTTCACGAACCATCTCTTTGATGAATTTCCTGATTTCTACATCAATTCCTCCCAGAACATATAGATGAGAAGTTTGTCCTCCTGGACTCATCCTTTCCCTTAAGTTTCTAGTTCTTTGACATTTTTCTCTATGTTCTGGGGGCTTTTATTGACTACCTCATAAATGTCATGTTATGTATCTCTGCATGTTTTACATATATTCATATTCATATCATTTTACAGATTACATATTTAATTTTTAAAAGATTTTTTGTCCTCTGTTTAATTTTTATGCACCTTATTTTTTTGAGGGTGCAGTCAGTATCTTTTTGATTTTTCACACTATTAATATGAATTCAATTCTTGTTTTCTGTTTTCCAAGTCATCTTCTGAGGCAGGTGTTGATTTGCTCACCATGGTCTTTCTTCTCACAGTGCTTATGTTTTTTTGTTTTCTTTAATGATTATTTTTTTATGCAGTGCCAGGGCCTGGTGCCTGCCATGCAAGTGTTCTACCACTGGGCTACACCCCGGGACCCGCTCCATGCAACAGTGGCTCTTTTGAGTCTTCATTCCTTGTGGCGACATTTTTTCTGAAAATATTTAGCTTTTTCTTTCCCTTCATGTTCTGTAATGATATGGTCATGAATCTGATCTTAACGCTGCGTTCACTGAGGTTTAGGGAGAGAGGCTGGGCTGATCACCCTGGGGTTGGTCTCCTCTGCTATGATAAACAGTTCTCCTTCCCTCTAATCTGTTCTGGGCTTTAGAAGAATGACTGAGATTGTGTGTGTGTGTGTGTGTGTGTGTGTGTGTGTTGGGATGGGAGGAAGGATGGAGGGGAGGAATGCAGGGGCGTTGCCTCTTAGACTAGAAAAACATGGGGGGGCTGGGACTTTTGAGGCTGGGTACCTCTCAGGAGGCTTCTACCTGGGGTCCCCTTTGTTCTCCTACAGGCTTAATTCTTCCCAGGCAGCAGGTTTGATTTCTCTGAATAAATATTCCCTGACCTCTTCTCTAAACATAAAGTGCTAGTCTGGCTGTAAGGAGGCGAAGGGCAAGGAAGGGAGGGGCTGGGTTTTGTGTCTGCAGCCCACTGCAGGGGAGTGGTAGGGCCCCTCCCCCTGGGGACAATGGTCACAAGCTCCGCCCACATTCTAGGTGGCTCCTCCTGGCGTTCAGCAGGCTTCTGTCTTTTTGTTAGCCATCGCCCACATTCTTCCCCTCCTTCTCTTTTTAGAAGTTGATTCTTCCTTTGTCACTTTACTGGGTATAGGAAGGGGGAGTAGGGGAATACCTAACTGATTCTGAATTCTCAGGGTTTCACGTACCTGTTATATTCTATGAAGGATTTCAAACTCAGGCAAAATGAAAGACACAAAAACAGCTAAATTCTAGCATCTTCCTCACTCAGTACTTAAGGAGCTTCCCCCTCCTTCTCTCTGAAATGATGCAAATGGCCAGGGCCAGTGCTGCCTGTCCCCCGGGGAGGTTGGAGATAATGTGTCCACCAATTCTCTCCTCTGGATCTGATTGGTGACAGTTTTCTATGAATTTCCTGTTGGATCACCAGCGTCGGTTCTCTTGTTTTTATTTATTTATTTTCTTATATTCTCTATTGTCAGAAACAGACTTTGCAGACTCTTGGGCAAAGCTTGGGATGATGAGGTCTTCTCAGTACCTGGGAAATTATACCAGAAGGAATGGGGCTGGGGAGGGAACCAGACCCATTCCTTCTTCCCAGGACCTCCTGCTCAGAGAGCCCAGGGGAGCAGGGGAGGGGTGAACATCAGGCCCCCCACCCCCCACCCCTCCACACCCCTGCAGAGACTCAGGGTCAAGCTCACAATCGGGGGAAAATTGAGTGCTCTCCTGGGGCAGGGGAGGAGGGTGTGAGCCATGGGTGTACAAGGTCTCAGGCTGGATTCCTGACCTTGTCACAGGGGGAGGGAGGGTGGGG
>NW_025999926.1:2888035-2973353 GCF_001458135.2 Marmota marmota marmota
GGGTGGGGTCAGCCCTGTGGCCCAGCCACTGCCTCCTGGAAGGACCTGGGCCGGCGTCTTCATTTTGGATCCGGGAAAGTGATTCTGGGTTTGATCTGTGTCCCAACTCGTTAGTCTGGATTCAGGCCCTGCGATCTTGGGTGGGGGCAGGGGCCCCCCAGTGGATCCATCCAAAGCCAGGAAGTTACAGAAAGGGCAGCAGCGGCATGTGCCAGCTGTTCCCAGGGAACCCAGGTTTTCATCAGGGCAGCTTTGCCCATGCTGGTGTCACCCTTTGTCATTGCAATCATTTTGTCATTGACTGAGTGTACTTGTTAGTGAGAAATCCTTACGTGGGATTTCTGCCTGCCTGCAGGGTAACTCCACTTAGATGTTGCCTAGGCAATGCAAGCCCAGCCGCAGGCAGAGGGAGCTTGCTCCTCACTCCAGGCTCCAGAGGGCCTTCTGGAGTCCTTCCCCCAGTCCAGGCAGGCAGCCTCAGCTGCCCCATCCTGTCTCTGTGTGCTCCTCTTCCAAATGCTCATCAAATGGCCCCCAAATAACCCAGAAAGCTATCCTTTCTTCCCCACCACCTACCTGCTCAGGTCACTTCCTGCCTGAAATCTTCCTAGGACACACATCCCATCCAGGGTAAGGCTAATGTGCCGAGTGTGGTAAGAGAAGAGCAATCGTGACCACGTCCTGAGCACTCCCCAGAGGCCGTGCCCTGTGCTCAGTGTATATTAATCTTGTCGTGATGACAACAGTCCGATCTGTAAAGTAGGACACATGACAGACTCTCCACAGAAAGGTCATGTCCTTGCCATCAGGGGCACCATTAGAAGGGGACCGGCCAGGATGCAGCAGGTACTCAAAACTGTCTTCCTGTCACTTGTCACAAGAGCAGAATGCTTCTTATGGGAGTCATGGGCAAGGCAGATGGCGCATGTGCCTGAGCTCCCGCTTCATGCACGGGTGCCATGGTGCACCCAGGAAGAAAGGGCTGGGACCACCAGGCTGTTCACATTGTCAGTGGAGAAGGACCCTTTGTTCCCTCTGGATCCCGGGAGGGACTGAATGAATTGGGCAGGTGTGTTGATTCCAGTTCACAAAAACGAAGTAGACAGGACTTTGAGCCCTTATGCTAGTCCAGCAGTCTCCAGCAGCTTGGAACCATCTGGAACTTGCTCAGAAATGCAGGTTGTCAGAGCCTGCCCAGACCTGCTGGGCCAGAAACCCTGAGCGAGGGGTCACCAGCGTGAGCTTGCATCAGACCAACAGGCGCACGTCACTGAGTGGAGGAACCTGGGTCTGGTTAACACACTCTTAAAGAGAGGGAAGGATGTGTTAGGTAAGTTGCCAAGAACAGAGCCATTAGCAGAATAAAGATTCAAGCCCAAGCACAGTGACCTTTCTCCTGCATGGCAGTCCCTTCTGATCCTGTCCTGCTTTGCATAATCCCTGAAACACAGGAGTGGGTAATCTAGGTGTGCTGTCTCCTGTTGTTGGCATTGTGCTTTATCAATTATTAAAAAATCTGGAGATTATGGCAGACACTTCTGATCCTGGGCCAATTGTAGGACTTCCCTATCCATTTAAGATCTTGGGTGAGAAGGATCCATCTCCAAGTCCTGGGAGTGCTCTGAGGCCTGTCCCTCCTGCCTTCTTCTTGGATTTTGCACATTAGGTGTCCACATAAGGTTCTGTGTGACAAAGTTGTTCCATGATTAAGAAGAAAATGTTTCTAGATACTAAACAAATGTTGAAGGAACCTTCCAACTAGAGATTTTCAAATTCCCCCACCATTTTGCCCTTCTAGCCACTAGGGGGCGCTAGAAGCACACAGTTTCCACCTTGCAGGAGGTGGAGGCGCCTCACTTGGGAGGGCCCAAGGCAGGTGAGCATCAGGCCTTTGCTTTGGACCTAGGCAGGCCCCCAGGGAGAGTCCACTGTGCACTTTCTGCCTGTACTTCCTCCTCTTCTCCAACTTTGCTCTGATTTGTGGAGTTTTACAAAAATATGGAGTTCGTTTGTGGAACAGCTGTGACCTTTCCTGGCTGGTGTCCTTGGACAGGGGTCCTCCCCTCTGTGAATGGAATGGGTGCTATCTGTGGTCACTCAGGGATCTGTGGAGACAGATGGCTTTGGGGACACTGAGTGTGGTGGTCCCAGCACCCCCTGTTTAGCGGCTGAATGAAGACTTCTTTGTGGTTTCTTTAGTAACTCACCAGCTGGTGGCCTGGAGGACTCATGGAGGTCACACTCAGCCCACGACAGCCTGGGCTTCCACAGGTGGGGCCGATTTGGGAGATGGGGAGAGCCCCTCGGACAGGGATGAGAGATGTTCTATCTGGTGGCCCAGCTCCTGAGACACAATTTTAAAGCTGGAATGGACTGTGATGACCTCTATATCCATGTGTTCCACATCTGCAGATTCAACCAACTGCAGATATTCAGAAGATAAAATTGCACCTTTACTAAACACGCACAGACCTTTTTAGAATTATCATCATATAATGTAATATAATGAGAATTTTCATAGCATTTACAAGGTCATAGATATTATAGGTGATCCAGAGATGATTGAAAGTCTACAGGAGGATATACATACGATATATGCAAATACTGTGCCACTTTATGTTAAGGGACTTGAGCACCCATGGATTTTGGCATCCCTTTGGATCAACCCTTTGGATGCTGAAGAACCACTGTACTTCCCATACAGTTAGAACAAAAGTTACAAACATGATTCTGTTAGCAATTAGCATTCTAAAGGGCTGGTCTGGTGGCCTCCATCTGTTGCAAGGGCGTGGAAGTTCAGCGCAAAGTATGTGAGGTCAAACCAGGCCTGTAGCTCTATGGATCACTCAAACTCCCACTGTGTACCTCCCCAACCCCCACCTGTCCTTGGAAGGCTCATACATACCAACAGAGAGCAAAAGGCTTCCCCCTACAGTCTTCCACCACCAGGCACTTCTGACCACCACCATTCCCACAAGCAAGTAAGAGTTCTGGTTGCTCCTCTTCTCCTTCAGCATTTGCTGTGGTCAGTGTTCTGGATTTTGGCCGTTCTAACTGGAGTGATGTAATAGTGTCTCCTTGATATCTTGATCAGCATTTCCTTGTTGACCTGTAATGTGCAACTCTTTTCCTATACTTATTTACCATCTGTATATCTTCTCTGACTCTGTTCAGGTTTTTGGACCATTTTTACCCCATTGGATTATTTTCTTATCGCTCAGTTTTAAGAGTTCTTGGTATGTTTTGGATACCAGTCCTTTATTGGATATATTTTTTACCAAGATTTTCTCCCAGTCTGGGGTTTGTCTTCTCGTTCTCTTGATGGTGTCTTATGCAGAGCAGAAATTTTTTTTTAATTTTAATGAAGTCTTGTTTATCAATTCTTTCTTGCATGGATTGTGCCTTTTGTAGTGTATTTAAAAAGTCATTGCCAAACCCAAGGTTGTCTACATTTTTTCTTGTAGTATCTTCTAAAACTTTTATAATGTTTTTTTTTTAATGTATCAGTGCATATTGATTATACAAGAGTGTGCTTCATTGTGGCTTAGTCTTACATGCATGTAACATAATTTGATCAGTTTCATTCCCCTGTCCCTCCCGTTTCCCATCCCTCTTCTCTCTCCTGAGCCCCTTCTCCACCCTAGCAGTCTCTCTTTTATTTTCATAAGACCCCCTTTCTCCCCCTTTTCTCTCCAGAGAGAAAACATACGGTACTTATCTTTCTGAGTCTGGCTTATTTTGCTTAACATCATCTACTCCAGTTCCATCCATTCCCCTGCAAATAGCATGATTTAATTCTTCTTTATGGCTGAAAAAAAACGCCATTGTGTATATATGCCACACTTTCCTTGTATTGTTAATGATTGCTATTCCCATTGGGGTGAGAAGGAATCTCAGTGGAGTTTTGACTTGCCTTTCCCTGATGGCTAGAGATGTTGAGCACTTTTTCATATATTTGTTGGCCATTTGTATTTCTTCTTTTGAGAAGTGTCTGTTTAGTTCCTTTGCCCATTTATTGAATGGGTAATTTGTTTGGGGTGGTTTGTTTGGTGTTGCGATTTTTGAGTGCTATATACATTCTTGATATTAAACCTCTGTCCGAGGAGTAGCTGGCAAAGATTTCCTCCTATTCCTTAGGTTCTTTGTTCACCCTGTCATTTCCCTAGCTGTGCAGAAACTTCTTATTTTGATGCCTCCCCATTTATTGATTCTTGGTATTTTTTCCTGAGCTATGAGAGTCCTAGAGAGGAAGTTGCCACCTATGTCTATATGTTGGTGCCATTTTGAGTTGTCTTTGTGCACGGTGTGAGGGGATCTCGCTTCAATGTTTTGCATATGGATGTACAGTTTTCCAGCACCATTTGTTAAAAAGGCTGCCTTTTTCTCCAACATAATTTTTTGGCATGTTATCAAGAACCAGAAGACTGGCTGTGTGAGGATGTCCCTGTGTCTTCTATTCTGTTCCAGTGGTCTGTGTCTGTTTTTACGCCAGACAGAGTTGTTTCTGTTACTGTTCTTTGTAGTGTTCTTTGAACTCAGGTATTGTGAGGCCTCTAGCCTGAATGTGAATTTTAGGACTGTTCTTTTTTTTTTTTTCTTTTTCTTCTAGTTCTGAGAAGAATATCTTTGGTAGTTGGAGGAGGATTGCATTGAATCTGTAAATCACTTTTGGTACTATGGCCATTTTTTAAATTAATTTTTTGGCGTAGATGGACACAACACAATGCCTTTATTTTTATGTGGTGCTGAGGATCGAACCCGGGTCCCTTCTGTGCTTGGCGAGCGCTCTACCACTGAGCCACAATACCAGCCCTGTATGGCCATTTTAACAATATTCATTCTGCCTGCACCTGAATATGGGAGGTCTTTTGATCTTTTAGCATCTTCTTTGATTTCTTTTTCTAATATTCTGTAGTTTTCTTCATAAAGGTCTTTTAGTTCTCATTAAGTTTACTCCAAATTATTTTATGTTTTTAACATTATTGTGAATGAAATTCTTTCCCCGATTTCTTCCTCAGCAGATCCATCATTGGTATGTAAAAAAGATATTAGTTTTTTAAGTTCACTTTGTATCCTGTTATTTGGCTGAATTTGTTTATCAGCTCTAGAAATTTCCTGGTGGAGCTTTTAGGATCTTCAAAGTAAAGGATCACTTCATCGGCCAATGACAACAATTGGACTCCTTCCTCTTCTGTTTTTAATCCCCTTTTCTTCCTTCTCCTACCTGATTGCACTGGTAAAACTTCAAGTACCATATTGAATAGGAGGGGTGAGAGTGGACATCCTTGTCCTGTTTCTCATTTTAGAGGACAGGCCTTCAGTTTTTCTTCATTTGTTATAGTCCTGCCTTTGAGTTTGTCTTATACAGCCTTTATGATGTTAAGGCAAGTTCTTTCCTGTCCTTAGACTCTTCGGGGTTTTTAAAATTTTTTTTTTCCATCACAGATAGTTGTTGAATTTTGTTGCAGGCTGTCTCTGCATCTGCTGTGATGATCCTCATTTTGCCGTTGGTTCTATTTCTGTGGTATATTATGTTCATTGATTTACTTATGTTGAATAGTCTTGGCATCCCTGGAACGAAACCAACCCGATCGTGGGGTTTAATCTTTGTAATGTGTTTTTTTAAAAAATTCAATTTGCTAGGATTTTATTAAGAATATTTGCATTTATCTTTGTCAAGAATATTGGTTTGTAGTTTTCTTTCCTTGAAATGTCCTTTTCTGGTTTGGCCATCAGAGGGATAGTGGCTTTGAGTTTGGAAACACCCCCCTTTATATCTTTGCTTATACTGGTTTTGAAAATAGTTTGTTGCCGCAGCCCGGCTGGCTGGGCAAAATAGCCGGGGGATGAGTGAGGAGCAACTTGTGAAGGTTGGCGCAGTGGAAGCCGTTTATTGTAGGACTGCAGGGGTATATATACATAACTGAATACACAGCTTGTTTCAATTTAGCATCAACCAGTTACAGCAATCAGTCATTAAGGAACCCTCATCATCTTAACAATTATACACAGCTTAACATCATTAGATACAGCAGTCAGTCATTAAGGAATCTCTATCGTCTTAATGGCTCGCTGGCGTTACTTCACAAACCATTCCCTCTGGCAAAATGCCAGGCGCCATCTTGACTTGTTTACGGACCCTAACAGTTTGTTCTTGTTTATCTAACACCTTGACATGCAGATTATTTATTTGGGATCTTTCTCAGTTTTTAAGTAGACACTCATTCCAATTGACTTTGTTCTTATATCTGGCTTTGCCATGTTCCAGAGATTTAGGTATGTTGTATTTCTGTTCTTGTTTGATACTAAGAAATTTTAAATTTCTCCTTTGATTTCTTAATGATCCACTCATCATTCAAAAGTAGATTGTTCAGTCTCCATTTGTTTGTTTAGTTTCTATGTTTTTCTTGCTGTTGGCCGTTAACTTCATTATGATCTGCTAAATTGCAAGGAATTATTTCATCTTTTTTGTATTTGTTAAGACTTACTTTGTGGCCTAGATTATGATCTCTTTTGGTAAAGGTTATATGGGTAGCTGAAAACTAAGCATATTGAGCTGTTGTTGGATGAAATATTCTGCGATGCCTGTTTTGTCCATTTGAGTTAAATTATGTTTTAACTCTATAGTGTCTTTGCTGGTTTTATGTCTGAATTACCTATCTATTTGTGATTGAGGTGTACTGAAATCACCCAGTTTTATTGTATTGGAATCTGTCTGAGACTTTATGTCAAATAACATTTGTTTTATGTAATCAGGTGCACCTATATTGGGGGCAAAAATATTTACTGTTGTTATATTTTCTAGTCCGATTGTTTCATTTGCCAGTATATAATGATCTTCTTTGGCTCTTCTAATTTTGGTTTGAAGTTTTCCTTGTCAGATTGAGGAGATCCTCCTGCAGTTTCCATTGCATGGAATATCCTTTCCATCTTTATACTTTCAGCCTGTGAATGTTTTTACCTATGACGTGTGTTTCTTGCAGATAATGTAGATTTGGCTCTTGTTTTTTAATCTAGCCTGATAGTCTATGTCTTTTAATTGAGAATTTAGAACATTTACATTCAGTGTTATTGTAGATAGGTCTGTATCACTTCCTGTCATTTTGATTTATTTTCAATGCTTGCTTCAATCCTAATTGCTTATCTATTCTGATGAAATCTATCCTTTCCTGAGTTCTTGTGTTAGTCATGAACTCTTTTACTTTATGTTTACCTTGGGAGGCTTTTATTTCTTCTATGATTCTGAAGGAGACTTTTGCTGAATATAGAAATGTTGATTGGCAGGGGTTTTTGTGTGTGTGTGTGTGTGTATGTGTGTGTGTGTGTGTGTGTTTTGTTTTTGTTTTTCTTCTTTCAAGTCTTGAAATACATCATTCCAAGGCCTCCTGGACTTAAGGATTTCTTCAGAGAAATTTTCTGTTATTTTCATTTAAATATAACCTGGCTATCTCTCTTGTAGCTTCTAAACTTATTTCTTTTTTTCCTGGAATTTTGGCATTGTAATTGTAATGTATAATGGAGAGGCTCTTTTCTGGTCTTGTCTATCTGTGATCCTAAATTCCTCCAGTATCTGGATATCCGTCTCAACCCCAAGGTTTGGAATATTCTCTGCTATTAGTTCACTGAATAAGCTGCCAGTGCCATTGACCTGTATCTCGGCTCCTTTCTCAGTACCTGTGAGCCTGATGTTTGGTCTCTTAATGTTATCCCAGAGTTCTCATCTATTCTTTCTTTTTTTTTAAAAAAATATTTATTTTTCAGTTTTCGGTGGACACAACATCTTTGTTTGTGGTGCTGAGGTTTGAACCCCAGCCGCACGCATGCCAGGCAAGCATGCTACCGCTTGGGCCACATCCTCAGCCCCGAGTTCTCATCTATTCTGATCATAGTGTCTTATTATTTTCTTCAGTACCATCCGAATGTTCAAGTCTGTCTCCCTTGTCCTCGAGCTCCAAGGTAATCTTCTACTTAATCTAATCTGTTGGCAAGACTTTCAACTGAGTTTTTTACTTGACTTATTATGTCTTTCATTCCCAAGGGTTCTGATTGTTTCTTTTTCAGAATCTCTGTCTCTGTTTTGAAATGCTCATTCATATCCTGTTTTTGCTCTCTGGGTTCATTCCTGAGATCTTTTAATTCACAGGTCAGTCATTTTAACAATCAGCTTTTCAAAGTCACCATCCAGCATTTTATCACTTCAGTATCTGTGGATTGAGTGACTGGGGGTTATAAACTTTTGGAAATGTCTCAGGGGTTTGTTTCCTCCTGGTTTTGGACATTCTCTGTTGTTCTTGCATCTGTTGTGATGTTCCTCCTCCTCTTATTTAGGAGGCAGTTATCTCTTTACCATAAACTCTGAGCTGAGTTTATTTCTTAGTTTCAAAGCATCCAGTCAGTGTAATGAAGGTGCTTAGCTGTACCACTAGCCCTGCTTTGAGAAAAGAGAATAAGTGACAGTGGAAACCTAAGAGCAGAAATTATAGCATCATACATTTAGAAATGTAATAATTCTACAACTCTACTAACCATGAGAAAAGTGGGTTAGAAAGAGTACAGAATAGGTTTCAGAGTTAGGCATTAATGGTGGCACACTTAATGCTAAATTATACTGGAAGAAGGGGGAAAGGCAAGAAAGAGAGTGGGAGGGAATGGAAACAGATAAAATGAGGAGAGAAGAAGGATAAAGAGAAGGGAACATGTGGATGAGAAAGAAGAAGAAGAGTTGTCAAGAAAAACAGATTAATTGAAAAAAATACACAAATTGGATAGACCTATGAAAAAACAAATAGTAAAGTAAGACACAAGAAAATACTTTATACAAAATCTCTAATGCAACAACAATAGTTAAAAAAAAAAAAATGTAGTTTTCTCCTTGCTGAGGTGTTTGAAAATGGAGAGACTTCTCTCTGAGGCTTTGATTTTAGGGTCCCTAAGCTAAAAGGTGGTTTGTGACACAATTAAGTTGCTGTTTGTTCTCTCTTAGCTCAGACCCAAACTAGGCCCATCTTGCTGGGGAGTCTGTGTGCTGATTGGGAGGGTAGTTCCAGCAGGCCCTGTGGTCAGCAGGGTCCCTCCGGTGGCCTGTGTACTCATCAGCACTGTACTGCACCCTCAGTCCCAAGAGGGCTAGTCCTTGTGCTGGGGAGAGTGTGTGGGGAGTGCCCAGGTGGCATCGGCAGACCCTCCGCACACTTTCAGGCCTGGGGGCGGTGGTCAGCCTGCCAGAGGGTGTTTCAGGCAGCAGCTTCCCACAGACTCCAACCCCACCCACCGCCATACCTTGTCAGCCTTGCCCCTGGTTCAAATAAAAACACCCTTTTCTTTTCTCTTCTTTGAAGACTGATCCATGGCAGCAGTGACTCCTGTCACCACCCAGTATCACTCCTGAGCCCAGATTGACTCATGGCTTGAGCACCCACTGATCCAGTGAGAAGTAAAGCCTGGGTGGCCACTGGGTCTTGGGTGCATGAAAAGAGAGCAAGAAAAGACCACGAAGTGGAGGGAGGGAGGGAGGGAGGAAAGAGGGATGGAGGGAGGGAGGGAGGGAGGAGGGAAGGAGGGGAAGAGAAGGAAAGCTGCAGGGATTTCTAATTTTCTGTGCAGAAAGTTGAAACAACGAAGCTTTCTCAGGTGGTGCTGCCTCTCCACTTTCACTAGATCTGGTGGGACGTGCCAGGTCTCTCCTGCACCTGCTCACTTTTTGGGGTCAGAGTGTCTTTTCTGCTGAGATTGTGGTCTTGCTGGACAGAAGAGGCTGCTTTTCTTAAATTCCCTGGGAAACTTTCTTTTAGCTTATGGGAGCAAAGATTCCCCTCCCTCTGGGCCATGATGTGGCAGCTCTGGTGCAGTCTAGTTTTTTTTTTTTTTTTTTATTAATTCTCTTTCTAATCCAAAAACTGGTATTTCTGGGTTTCACCTGGTTGCTGGCTCTTGGCGTTGCTTTCCCACAATCCCTCTGTATCATCCTGCAGCTACAGAACCCATGTCTTGACTCAGCCTCAGAGAGCAGCTCCTTTACCGTAGGTTCCTTTAGTCTGCCGTTTTTCTGAATTTCTAGTGTTTTGGTTTACAGTGAAGTCTGTAATATAGTTTGAGTTAATGTTCAAAGAGTCTTAAGTTCTGTCTCTAGATAAATTAACTGTTTTTCTTTCCTCCCCGTGTTTTGGTTAGTTTTTTCATTGCTGTGACCAAAAGATCCAACAAGAAAGATGTAGAGAAGGAAAAGTTTATCTTGGCTCATGGTTTCAGAGGTTCAGTTCATGATCAGCCTATTCCCTAGCTCTGGGCCCAAGATGAAGCCCATCATGGTGGAAAGTATGACAGAGGACAGCAGCTCAGGACATGGCAACAGGAAGAGGGAGAGAGCTCCATTCCCCAGAAACAAAATATAAACCCCAAAGACACACCCCCAGTGCCCTACCTCCTCCAGTTACACCCCACCTGTCTATATTTACCACTCAACTAATCCATATCAGTGAATTAATCCACTGATTAGGTTACAGTTTTCATAACCTAATGATTCCACTTCTGAGTATCTTGCATTGTCTTATATGTGAGTTTTTTTTTGCGGGGCGGGGCGTCCTCATATCCTATCCATAACAATACAGATGTCCATACTGTCTTTTCTCTTGTATTTCCTTGGCTTCTTGTTAAAATTCAGTTGACTATGTTTGTGGATCTGTTTCTGGGCTCTCTGTCCTGTTCCATTGATCTATTTGTCTGTCATTCTCGACCAATACCACAGTGTCTTGATTGCTACAACTTTGTGGTAACTCCTGAAGTTGAATTGTGACAATTCTCCAAATTCTTCTCTTTCAGTATTGTGTTAGCTACTCTGGATCTTTTCCCCCCAACCAGATAAGCTTTAGAAAAAGTTGGCCAATACTACATAACTTGGAAGGATTTTGATTGATTTTGCATTGACTCTAGAGATCAATTTGGAAAGAACTGACATCTTGACAACATTGAATTTTCCTATCCGTAAACATGGAATACCTTGGAATTCCTTGTATACCTTCTCCATATTTAGTTCTTCTTTGATTTTCTTCATCAGACTTTAATAGATTTCCTCCTATAGATCTTGTATATGCTTTGTTGGATTTATACCTATATGTTTCATTTTGGGGGATGCTAATGTAAGTGGTATTGTAGTTTAATTTTCAACTCCACGCTTTCATTGCCGATATATAGGTAAGTGACTGAATTTTGTGTATTAACCTTGTAACTTGCAACCTTACTATAATTGCTTATTAGTTGAAGGAGGGGTTTTTTTGGTTGTTGATTCTTTCAGATTTTCTTAAGAGGTAGATAATCATGAGTCTGTGAACAAATGTAGTTTTATTTCTTCTTTGCCAATATGAATACCTTTTCTTGTATTATTGTTTTGAGCAAGACATTGGGACTTCTAGTATGATATTGAAAAGGATGGTGAGAAAGGGCATCCTTGCCTTGTTCTGGATCTTACTGGAAAAACTTTGGTTTTTCACTTTTAGTTATAATATTAGCTGTAGGTTTTTAGTTTAGGATCTTCCCTTCTATCCCTAGTTTATTGAGAGATTTTTTTTTTAAATCATGTAGGGTGTTGGATTTTGTCAAATACTTTTTCTGTATCTATTGATATTGTCACGTGATTTTTTCTTCTTTAACTTGTTAATGTAATAAATACTATATGGATTCTTAATTTTGTGCCAACTTTAAACATCTGAAATAAATCCCTCAGTTGTGACGTATACATTTTTATACATTGTTGAATTTGATTTAATAATATTTTTGGATTTTTGCATATATTTTCACTAGAGATACTGTTCTATGGTTTTCCTATAATATCTTTGCCAGGTTTTGGTATTAAGGCAATGCTGGCTTCATAGAATGCATCAGGAAGTATTCTCTTTGATTCTATCTTCTGAAAGACATTTTAGAAAGTTAGTATAAATTTTCCTCAAAGAATTGTAATGCATTCCACTGCTGTTGTGTATTTAAAAAAAAAATAGTAAAATTAAAAAAAAAACTTGAAGCTTTCTGAAAAAAAAAGAAAGAAAAGAAAAAGAAATCATCAATGAACCCATCTGGGCCTGGTTTTTTCTTTTGAGGAAGGTTATTAACCATTGATTCAATTTCTTTACGAGGTAGGCCTATTCAGATCATTTATTTCTTCTCACGTGAGTTTTAGCAGATTGTGTCTTTCAGGGAATTGGTCCACTGTGTCATGTAGGTTTATCAAATTCATGGGCATAGAGTTGTTCACAGTATTCCCTTATCATATTTTTAATGTTCATGGGATCAGTGATTCTCTTTCATTTTTACTTGTGATTTTTGTCCTCCACTGCTCATCTTCCTTAGCCTTGCTAATAGCTCAACAATTCTGTTAATATTTTGGTTTCACTGATTTTCTCTATTGATTCCGTGCTTTCAATTTCACTGATTTCTCTTCTCATTTTCAGTCTTTATTTCTGTTTACTTTAGGTTAATTTGCTCTTTTCTTTTTCTAGTGTCTTAAGGTAGAAGCTTAGATTATTGATCTTAGACCCTTCTTCTTTTTAAATATATGCCTATTTTGGTCTCTTCTCTGTAGACTGATAAGAATGAAGCTTTTCTCTCCATTTTAATTTCCTCTTTGCTACGCAGAGCCCTGCACAGTTGTCCGGGGTGAGCATTCAGTGTGTCCTTACTATGGTAGCGTCTTTTTAGGTGTCTGGAGCCTAGGTTTGTCCCAGGGGCTGGGTAGTTTTAATCAGCCCCTGGCATTTCTAGTGCCACTTGGGGACCCACACAGATGGATCTAGGGGCTGCAAGTTTCCCAGGCAGGAGCCAGATTGAAGTGCTAGCAAGTATTTATAGGAATTCGGTGAATTGACCCTTTTATTTAATTTAACAGTAAATATACGACTTGTTCTATGTGCTGGCGTTGGCCAGCTGTGTACCGCAGACACCACCTGGCGGTGCTCAGCTTTGGCATCATGTTGGAATCACTGTGGGACCATCACCACCCCCTCCTCCAGCTTCTGATGGGATTGTCCTGGGCTGTGGCCTGGGCGTGGGGTTGCTGAATACCCCTCAGGTGGCTTGGGCCTTGGCCTTGCTATTTCAGGCACTTTCTGTCATAACCCTTCCTTCATCCACCCAGTTCCTCCAGAACCGACATATTATTAAAAAAAAAAAAAAAAAGAAAAGAAAGAAACAAGGGGTTAATGTCAAGGCAACACCCCAAGAATACTGCTCTCACTCTGAGTTTCTAAGTGCCCCAGATTCTAAATACTTAGCAATGCATCACCCAGGGTGTCTTTTTTGGGGTCAGAAATTCCAGGGAGTTTCCAGAGAATTAAACAACCTTCTCCATGAAAAGGTGCTGGGAAGTCTTGTGAAAAAGATCTGTTTCCATACTCATCCAACAGATTTCATCATTGGCGAGGCTGGATGCCCACGGAGCAGGGCCTCTGCAGCTCAGGAGGTCTCTTCCTGCTCCAGGGCTTACAGAGAAAGGTGAAGGGAAATCATGTAGGGGAAAATATCCTCATTTCCAAGCTTCTGCTGTTACCTTGAGCTGCTCATTGGTAGAGCCCTGAGAACGTGGCTTGCACTTCTCAGAGCACCTTGGGTGAGCTTTGCAATGCATACACCTCAGAGAGAGGATGGGCTCCTGACAACTCATATGAATGCTGGTGAACAGGAATCTCCTAAAGTTGCAGAAGGAGGCCAGGGCACTGGGGCATCCTGGCTTGTGAGGGCTACAAGGGTCCAGCCAGGCATCCACTTCCCATCTCCCACTTTTCAAAGTCTCAGCCAGGCCCACCCTGTGAGGGCAGCATATATGCGCTGGGGCCGGCCTGGAGGTGTGGAGGGAGAGAGGCCACCTGGAGGTTCTGGCATTGAGGCCGAGGCTGAGCCAGGTTCTCAGGTGGAAGAACTTCCAGGCCAGGCAACAACTGTGCCTGTAGGTGAGAAGGGCACAGGAGTCCTTAGGCCCCAGCCGTCCGGTGCTGGGAAGAAGCTTCCGTGAGGGAGAGATGGAGACGGAGAGGCGCGGTAGACCTGGTTGCAGAGATTGGAGAAGGCTGTGCCCCAGTGTGGTCAGGATGGAAGGAACAAGGTGGACAGGATCCACGGAGCAGTGTGCTGGGACCTTCAGGGCTCTGTCTCAGAGGGGTGGGCAGATGAAATGGACTGAATGGACCAGCTGCACTTAGTGACCAGGGTCTTGGTAGACAGCATCTCTGAGGTCTGGGATTCCTGAGTCCCAGAAAGGCCTTTGCCCTTGGGCCAATTCAGATGGTGGCTCTGGGTACAGTGTGTTTTCTTTTCTTCTGTCTATGGGACATGCTCAACTTTCTGTTTGCTTCCCGCACAGATCCGGACGAAGGACAGGGTCTTTGACAGTATCAGCCACCTCATCAGCCACCACCTTGAAAGCAGCCTGCCCATCGTCTCTGCCGGGAGCGAACTCTGCCTCCAGCAGCCAGTGGAGAGGAAACAGTGAGCTGGCCCCGCCCTCTTCCAACGCCTGCACCAGGTCAGGAGGACCTGGGGCGACAGTCTCCCGCTCCAGGAACTGGGGCAGCTGCCTGAGGGCACAGAGCCTTCTTCAAAAGCCCCCAAAGGCAGGTTTCCTTCAAGTTCAAGTTTCATAAACTTGTTCCCAATTTCTCATATGCATATTAAAGGTGTACATACCTATACATCCTGTATAAATTATCCCTCTATATTTATATTTTTTAAGACTAAGAAAGATGTAAGACTAATGTTCTGTGCTGTATGTTTTTAATGAAAAACAAAAAAAAAAAGTTTGACTGTAGTTGTCCAGGCAAAAACTTTAACTCAACTGACCTATTCCACTGGGAAATTGTACTAGGAAGGTGTAACCTGCAGTTTTACTTAATAAGCACAATACAAAGGCAAGCAGGAGGTTTGATAATCAACACGGAATTGTAATAGAATAAGGCAGCAAGCTGCCAAGAGTGTCTAACCCTGCATTTGAAGTCCTATTATGAACTTGGCTCCGAGACTGGGTGGGCTGGCTGACTCGGCCTCCTCCTTCCACTTCCTGGGCTATGCCTTCCCTGCTCCTTGCACCGCGGGGCTCTGTGTGCACAGGGTTTCCACCACAGGACCACCTGCTGCAGCTTGACCACACAGCAGGAGATGCTCGGGCTCTCTGGGTCCTGCTGAGCATGGGCACCTGTCACCCTTGACCCCAGTTATGTGCCGGGATTCATGTAAGGGCAAATATGGCACAAAATTAACATCATGCATCAAGATCTTGACTGGCAGATGTGGCTCATGATCAAATGAGGATGTGGGGAAGACAGCAGAGGCAAATTCTTAGCCAGTGGGCTGATCACAGGCTGCTTGTAACAGCTGCAGGTGAAACAGCCCCACACCTACCCTTTGTCTTCAATAGAGGGAAAAACGTGTCTCAGAGATGCGGGGAGGGCAGATGCACACAAGTGTGCAGAGTTCAGCCCTGGACCCGCTCACTGGCCGGTCCTCCTGGGTCTGGGTGGGCTCAGGAGGAGGTTCCACCCCTGGAGTGAGGGATGGTGAACGGCCTTGCTGCCCCACAAAGCTTCCCAGAGGCTTAGAGGACAGGGTGAGTGCCCCAGGCCACAGCTTTTTGTCCTGAGTCTCTTCCTTCCAGATCAAATGCTGTCATTTTTTGATAGATCCTTTGGTGTTGGGAAGTTGGCAATGTTTATGATTTTTAAAAAATATTGGGGCTGAGATGGCCCTGTTGTCTTTTCAAAATAGTTGGATGATTCTGTCATTGGTTGGTACCTCCTCTAGTGTCACCCTGGTCTCGGTGAGGTCCTGTTAGCACATGTCATCCCTGGCCAGTTGAACTGAATGATTCTCTGTTCATCACCGAGAGCTGGGTCATGTAAAACTAGATGCTTGGAGAGGAATTAAGAGGACACTTAAGTATATCTGGTGAGTCATGTTTTGTGAAGTTCTAATGCTGAGTATGTGAACTCCACTTCTGCTTTGGGGACGTGTGGATGAGGATGGATTGGGTAAGTCCCAAACTTCATACAAGCAGCCTTCTTTGGAGGTTTTGTCCTTGAAGGGTCTAAGGAATCCAAGCTGATGGCTGAGTTAGTCTTCTAGAATGTTCTGTGGTGAACTGGAACTCTGGAGAGCCTGGCACTAATGTAGACCACCTTGCCCTTCCTACGCTGTTGATCTCAGGCACAGCCTGGACACCCCGCTCCATGTCATCCAGTGGCAGTGGCACTGACAAAGTGGCTGGTAGCAGCTGCTCAGGCTCCTGCCTTGTGACCACGCAGGCTTTGGGGTAGCTCATGTCTGTCCCCTGGGAAGCTGTCCCCAGTACACACGTATTCTGTTCTGATCCTCCTGTGTGAGCATCTACTATACATAAAAAGGTTGTGCCATTATCTTCTTTGAACATTCTTTCATCTCTTACTTGTGAAAGGCCAGAATCTTTATTTTCAGCGGCACTAGCCCAATAGAAAACCAAAGCCAAGAACCATTTTGTTTTATTTTCCTCTTGGGGGAGTAAGAAGTCCATGGTTCTAGTAGCCCTCTTAGCTGAAGTCAGTGTTGGTTTAGTGGATGATAGACAGCATATATTTTTTTCCTGCAGGGAAATCAATTTATAAAATCCAAAGTATTGGGATCAAATCTTTTTACATTTCGCTATGAATTTAAAATCCGTGATTTGGATTTCAGATGACAAGATTGGTTACACGGAAATAATGCCCAGTCAAACCCCCATTCCCTTTTAGCAATGACATCTCAAAGCAGATCTGAGATGAGGCGAACGACAGGGATCTTCTGATCTCCGTCCCCTTCATCTGTAAGCTCGGCAGTGTACCCACGGGTCGTCCATCTCTTCTGCCACATTCCTTCCAAGGAATGTGATGGGGCGTTCCCAGGAGCCTCACTCCCACGTGGGCAACGGAGGCTTGCTCCAGGCCGTGCAGCCAGCTGCCAGCAGAGCTATGCTGCTCATCCGGTGTTTCCGGAGCTCTGCCGTGTGCGGCCTGTGCTTGGAGCTGAGGATTTGGAGGCACACCTAATGGAGCCTCCTCCCTCCCCAGCCTGGGCTCCGCTTCCCCATGAATCTCATTTCTGCCGGGGTGGGGCAGGGTGGCAGATCAGCACTCCTGGTGCATTATGGAGCTTTGACTCCCTGGGCACAGTAGCCATAGTCTGTGCCAGGCCACCCTGGGCCTGTGGGAGTATGCCGGAGCCCTCTCTCCTTCTCATGAGCACCTCCCGCCACCCCACCCAGAACTCTGCTTCTTCTAGGAGTGCCAGATGGGGCCTAGGAGTCTTAAAATGCCCTTCTCTGCTCTGGCACAGTGACCCTGGAGACCCATGCCCACCCCCTCCAACCTCTGCCCACCTAGGTGAATAACCTGTGCTTCAGATGACATCTCTGTCCCACTGAAGCTGGCTGGGGCTCCCATGGGGTTGCTCACTGTGGTCTAAGTCAGCTTTGATTCAGGCTGTCCCTGAAGAGGCTCCCTGTAGCATCAGGTGAGCCGGCTGACAAATGACAGGGTCTCATGACTCAATCTTAAATCCCAAGCTTAAGTCACCATGGGTGGGGCTTCTGACATTTGCAGGACCACAGGTCTGGGTTCCTGCTCAACCTGCATGAGTGACTGTTCTGTTTAAGGCCATCTTGGATGTTGGGGTAAACGGACCAAGGTCCCATCGGTCCATGTATGATGGTGTCCTTGAGGCTTGCCTGGTGGCAGAGGGAGTCACAGATAATTTTTAATGAAGACAAAAACTGATAGGCCCTGAGTGGAGGTAAAGGCCCAGCTTGGAGGAAGGGACAGGACCTTTGAGGAGTGAACCCAAGATGACCTATCAGCTTCGGGTCATTGTTGACACATGTCTGGCCTCCTTATCTCTCGAGGGTTCTGAAGATGCCCAGCTGCTGCAATGAAGCTTTTCTTCCTTGGATGACCCCATTATCTAAGTGAGGTTCAGGGCAGTTCCAGTTCTCATTTCCTCTGCGGCGGCTGCTACATGAACGCCAGTTGGGCTGAGTAGAAGCCTACACCACAGACGTCTCGGGGGTTGTGCCAGCAGCAGGTGGACACCCCTGTCTGTCCTCAGCCCCGGCATGCCCGGCATGACACGGCCTTGGCATATCAGTAGCTGAATTCCTCTGAGCCATGGCTAGCTCCACACCACCAAGTGGCTGCACAGAGTCCCCATGTGAGAGTGTCGGGAGTGATGAATGTGTAATGTGTCAACAGATACTTGCTGAGATTCTTCATTCACAAAAGCGCACATCAGTTCTCTCACTGGCCCAAGGTTGCATGCCATCTGTAAATCCCTTTCTGTGGATGGTGACAGCCAGATTGGAAGTGGGTAGGAGGATCTGGAAAGACTGCAAAATAGATCACTGCACCCAGACAAGGCTTCGCGGTGGGTTTCAGAATAGCACTCTGGTTCTCGTGGAACTTCTGAAGTGTTTTCTAAGAAAGGCAAAGAAGGAGAATCCCATTCCTGGAACACTGTGAAAACCTAAACCTGGTGGCTTCATACAGGATAACAAGGGAGCTTTACAGGATGGTCCAGTTGGAGGGGACCCATGTTTTTGCAGATGAGGAAACTGGAGCTAGGGGTCCTTCTGGAAAATGGCCGTAGTCAGTGGATGAATCTAGGAAAGAACGCAGGGCGCATGCTAAGGTCCTCTAGGGCTTGCACATGAGGCTCAGCCCCATGAAAATGGCAAGAAGTGCTTCTGTCCTCCGGCCTTCCCTCCATGTGCCATGTCAGAAGGCACAAAGCCCGAGTCCTTCAGGTGGAAGGGGCGGTGCTCGTATTTCCTCTGACTTAGTTGGGGTTCTTTGGGAAGCAGAACCCGAAGAGGCTTCGAGCGTATCTAATTTATTTGGGAAATGATCTCAGCAGTGGTGGGGAAGGAAGATAGTAAGGTGGCATTGTCAAGTTTCCATGATTGTGGACACTGGGACATCACCACTGGGAGGCCTGGGAGACACCTCAGAAGCAGCCCAGTGCGGGGGACAGGGGTGGAAAGTGAGCCTTTATTCACCAAGCCCATCACTGGTGGAAGGCTGTTTTTCGGGACAGTTTCTGATCATCCCTGAGTACACCTGAGCACACTTGGCCATCTAGGAAGTCCTTGGGCAGAGACAGATGTTCTTAGTAAACAAACTTGGCACGAAAGGCAGGCACTGGAACCACCTGACTTGCTGGTTCACCCACGAATTACAGCATTCTGCAGCCTGCGTCCGTCCCTGACCCAGTGGATCGGGACTGAGGCCTGAGCCTTTGCATTTCCAACACACAAGGTGATATTGGTGCAGCTGATTGTCTTTGAGAGTTTTTGTCATTTATTGGTGGCTTCCCCCCACCCTCTGTTTTATGATGAAGTTTTCATACCCTTTTCGTGTCGTAGTTCCCAGGGTCCATGCTGTGAATTCAAAAGCAGAGGATTAATAAGCACTTAGAAACTCCATGCAACCATTGCTGGTAGATAAAAACGCCATCTGCCAGCCACGATTTATTTATAATGGGGTTTACACATATTTATAAAGTTTGCAAGCAACAAATGCACAGTTTTAAAACTGGCATCTTTTATAGCAGTCAGAAAAATTGCGACTTTATACCAGGACCTGTGAATGTGAATTGCACATGTATATTCACATGTATAGATACTTGTGTTGGTTTAAACAGATATGCCTTTGTGCCTGTGTGTGTGTGTGTGTGTGTGCGCGTGTGCACCCACGTGCAGGTGGGTTCTCTGGTGAGCACCATCAGATTTCTCCCTGGGGTTTGTAACTCATAGACAACTTTGGTGGCAACCTAGCACACAAGGAGCAGGAACAAAACACCAGGACAGTGGGGTGGGAGAATGCCACTATGGACCATGACAGAGGGACAAGAGGGAAGAGAAGACAGCGAGGGAAGCCTGAGGAGGGAGATGGCAGAAGTAGGACGAAAGGAAAGAGGAGAGGGAAGGCAAAGCAAGTGCAGACTCACAGGGCTCCCTGCAGTGCCCATGGCGGGCTGCTTTGGAATGCAGGCGTTCCCTGGCTGCAGCTGCATTTGATGGGCACAACCCCTTTTGTAAGCAGTCTTCTCACCCTCATTGGTGCATGAATTCCTAGGTGGCAGGCCCTGCACTGGGCTTGTGGAATAGAGAAGGAAATATACAGAGTTTCTGCCTGAGTTTCTAATCCAGTGGGAAGTCAGCATGGGGTACCCATGTGCACACACGTGCACACATGCACACACACACACACACACACACACGAGGGTGTTGGAGTATGACCAGCCTTGCAATACTGGTGCATCCAAGTTCAACAGGACCTGGTCAGTCTGGGGCTGCTGGGAAGGCTTGGCCCACTGGACATTGACATGGAATGTCAGAAGACACTTGCATCAGTGTTGGAAGGCAGGAGAGAAGAGAGGCTCAGGACTCCCCTGGTGCATTGGACTGTTGTAGATAGAAAAATACACACTGGGGAGCGAGACCAGTCGCTCTGAGCTTTTGAGGTCATGAATTCACACACAAGTAGACATTTTTACTGCAACCAAAATCTCTTAACCACTGAAATCAAGCAGCAATTAACCAAGCAGAAATGAATGGACAAATCCATCTCTGAACAATGAGTTACATTTTTTTTTTTGTAACAACTATGTGTGAGTTGCAAGTGGAATGTTCTGTTCATTTGACTTTTGACTGTAACTTGTTCCAGAATATTGTGAAATTCAGTATGTGAATGTTTCTTTGTATTCAGAATTAAAACATTTGGTGTTTAAATCCCAGGGTTAGGAGACGATGCCATGTAAATTTTAATGTATAATTATAAGATACTTATTACTTTTTAAAAAGCATTTGGCTGGCAAATTATACATATTGATAAGTGAGTGATTATTTGAAAAATTTGTTTCCATTAACTTTTGTGAAGCAAAAAGATATTACTGTCTGGTTGTGTGGCCAATTTGCCCTTCCGGCTCTGAGTTTGGAAAGGAATTGGCTTCTCCAACATCCCTGAGGAGCAGAAATACAAAACCAAAAGTTTTCTAATCTTTCTTCTCTGAAAAAAACCATAAAGCCTAAGTTAATTGGCTGTTTTGGAGATCTGACAATTAACAGGCAACGATAATTGTCTTAGGTTCCCTCCTCACCTTCAAGGAATCCAATTAACTTCTTCAGGAAACCATGCGGTTTCCAGTTAGACTACATCACCACGCAGCGTCTGTCGCTTGCCTGTGCTTCTGGGCTCTCCAGGCGTAGGATATGGTGCAGCAGCCTGGGTATCATCACTATGACCCCAGAGTGCAAGGTGACACACCTAATTCAGGCGGCGCTGCACTTCTCGTTATAATTGGTTATCAGAAAACGTGCCTTTCTTATTGGGATAGTGGTATGTGCATTTCTGATTACGCAGCAACCCCTTTGAATATTTGACTTAGATACTAAAAACATTTGGGCATCGAGGTTTTGCACTTGTAGATACAATTTAAAAGCATGGAACTGCCAATGTAATTAGACGTTTTCTATAAAATGCACCTTGTTACATTTCTGTGAAAGGCTTGTAACCAGCGCAGAGTAACTATGGCTGAAGGGTTGAGCGAAACAACCATTTTTTTTAAAATAGTTCATTGTTTCAATGACTATCAATGTAAGTCCGCTGGCAATAAAGGCTATTGAGAAAAGTCTCTTTCATTTGGATGATGGATCTTGTACTGCCTCATAAAAGAGAGGAGGGCAACTTGGAACTCCCCGCCCCCCCCACACACACACCAGAAAGTAGTACTCTCAGTTATTCCCCCTGGGAAGGAAAAACGGTGGCTAGGCAGAAGCCATTCTAGGAGGTTTATGTTAATTTTGCAATTTAGTGCCTAGTCTGCCTTGGACAGAACTGAAGGTGGACAGATGGGCCTGAGGGCTCCAGTCCTTAGTTGTGTAGGGGGCACTTCATTGTAAGTTGTGACAAGCATCACCACCAGAACACTTATGTTCAATACCAGCTTCTCTTTCCATGGGACAGAAGGGAGAGGCTGAGCCTTACCATTTGTAGTGGAGATTCTGAACTACCCACGGCCTTTGCTTAAATAACAGCCAACCGAGCAGAACCAAACTTCCCATCTCTCTGGGCCGGTCTTTATTGCAATGGGTCTTACAATCTCCTTCCCATCCAAAGAGCCCCCTGTGTCGCTTCCTCAACACAGAAGAATCTGCCAGAATTGGTGCACACAGCATCCGGTCCACCAACGCTTCAGTGAAGAATGAGAATGGGCAAGTCTAGGGGGAAGAGGTGATCTGGGGTTCTAAGTGTTGTTTATCCCCAAGTTGCTGAGAAGCACAGGTACCAATGAGCAGCAGCCCACTCCCCCAATACCCCGAGGGGTGGCCCCGGTGAAAACAAGAAAACAATCCCACCACACGGACTCCCCAAAACTGGTTTACGTGCGGCCTTTTGGTTTTATTTATTTATTTATTTATTTCAACAAACATACATTGGAAATAGTAAAGGTTACTAACTGCAAGGAGATCTAACACAGGTTCTCGGTGGCATATAAGATCACCCTATTTCCAAACTTCAGGGCTACGACTTTGACACACTCAACTTCTAGTGAGGAAGTTGGTTAGCTTGTTAGGAATGTGCATATGGATATTGAAGGTGGTTGGTTTTTGCATATATCAAATGAGCATAATTACTTTCTTAGTGTATTTTTAAATTCAGATGGCTTAACAGTTTTGCATCATCTCCAAGAAGCCTGTATAGTGCCTCTTGGAGGGAGTGACGGATGTGGCCCCCGAAGAGGGTCGATGAATGAAAGCTGACCTGCGCAGACACTAGAGAAGTCACGGTTCTGGACCAAAGTGTGACCATAAGACACAGCATACTGACAGAGAGACCCAAGGCCCCCAAAGCAACTCCACATTATGACAGATCAAATAATTTCATTTCCTATGTGAAAATGCATTTTGTCTCCCTTATACATTTCTATTGTTCTTGTTCTTAATCCAGAAACTTCAATAAAGCTTTCCTAGAAATGCCCTGGCTTTTCTCATGCTATTTGATAACCAAATAAGCTATTTTTCAGTGATGTAGAGTCGGCAACAGTACGGGCCTCGTGGAGCATTTCCTTACCAGTATCTCAACAGGAACAAAAAACGAGGAAGGTCTTTGGTCAGTAGCTACAGGTTACCCAGGACCCACAGAAAGCTTCCTTGATAAGAGCAACTTGCCAGGAAGGAATTTCTCTAACAAAGAGTCATTCATGAGTTCAGATTGCTCTTTTAGGTATTAATAAGGCAAAATTCTCACTAACCCTAAAAAAGAAAAAAAAAAACAGTAGGGGGCGCTGATGTGAAGTTACTCCAAGCGAGAAGCCTTCTGAAGGTGGCTTTTGATTTTTGTTTTTACAAAGAGCACAGAGAGTGTGTATCTATGCCAGCCCTACACACAAACTCATTTTCCTTCTGTGTATACTGTATGTAAGATCCTTGGGGAAGAACACGATCAAGGATGCTTCTTAGTAATTCCTTTAAAAGGTAAACACAGTGATATAGGTTCAACTGGTGTTGAAAAATAAAATTACAGTATCATGTAGGTATTATAATGCATCTCTCTGAAGCCTGAATAAGTTGTCAGATCACATTTTCTAACCTGACAATTAAGCTGCTCTAATAGTTGGGATCAGTGTCTGCTTTCAGGAAGCTGTGATTTTGCTGACGTAGGTGACAGTCCCGGGAGATGACTGACTCTGTACTTTTCCAGTGCAGAATCCAAACTTGACCTAGAACCAGAGTTCTGTCTTCTAACCCTCTCCTTCCAATGGAAACTCCCCCATTACATGAAGTAGACCACACCCCCCCGTGACTTGGTGAGGCCAACCGGGATGGAGGGAAAACCCTGCCCCTCCCTCATGAGCTGTTTCTTTGGTTAGCTGGGGCGCACGGGCTCTTGGGAGATCCTGGCTGCGACTTGCACAAGTCCACCTCCCCCCAAATTAAGTGCTCTCTCACTTTTGGATGTGCTTAAAGTTCTCCAGAGGGACACAGGGCTAGTTAGGGTCAGACCCACACATCTGGGGCTGGCCTTGGACAAGCCTTATTTGGGGAATTTAGGCCTTAACTTTTTGCTTACCATGAGACTTCACAGCAATCTAAAGAGGCCCACCTAATTCACACCCATGTCCTTGTACCTGGTGCTACAGTCAGAACACATTTGCAGGACTGGTTTCCTAACTGTGCGGGATACTGAGACTTTATGTCGGCACCACGTGGCAAACGCCTGGAACATGAATTCCATGCAACACAGAAAGGGACAGATATACAAGCACCCATTCAGTGTAGTGTGGAGTTACGAAAACGTCATCCAGAGGCACGCTGAGAAACACCCAGTGCATCGCATAGCCCCGACCTGCCCTCTTCGTGAACAATGGCATGCGGCATCCAGAGTTCAGTAGAAGGCCGTGGATGACGTCAGCAGCTTCGTAGTTTGGTGCCCGAAACAGACAAAGCACGCTGTCTATTGAAATGGTTTGGTGATTCCTTGGGTCCCCTTCTCAGGAGTCGGCTCCTGGGCAGGTTGTCAGGCAACATCAAGTAGATGTCCTGAGTCTCAGCTCTTTAAGGGTCCCCATGGAAGCGACACATGCAATAAATAAGAGCTTGGCTGCAGAGCTGGGCGCGAGGAGATGTCACTTGCAGAGGATCCCGTTCTGAAGTGCTCTGTTTCTGTCAATGATGCAGGATGTGGCGGCTGGGTGGGGCAGGTCATCCTTGATCTTTGGGGAGTGGCTGCTATTGTTGCTGGTGCTGGATTTGCTTCTGCTTGGGTCCAGAGCCGGCTGCATGGGTGAGGCGCGGGCCCCCTTGCCCCTGACCAGGCAGTTGCAGACCAGACGGAAAAAGGCGCGCCTCATCTCCTTGCTGGCCAGCGTGTAGATGACGGGGTTCATGGCGGAGTTGAGGACCGCCAGCATGATGAACCACTGGTCCTTGAACAGGATGGAGCACTCCTTGGCCTTGCAGGCCACATCTATGAGGAAGAGGATGAAGAGGGGCGACCAGCAGGCGATGAACACACTCACCACAATCACCACCGTTCGCAGCAGGGCCATGGACCGCTCCGAGTTGTTGTGATTGGCCACCTTGCGGCTGCTGGACTTGACCAGGAAGTAGATGCGTGCGTACAGGATGACGATGGTCACCAGGATGGCGATGAAGATGCTGATGCAGAAGGCGATGTACTTCTTGGAGTAGAGGGGAAGGATGGTGGAGCAGTCAGGGAGGTTCTGCAGGCAGTTCCAGCCCAGGATGGGCAAGGCTCCCAGCGAAAAGGCAATGAGCCAGCACATCCCGATCAGAAGGAAGACCCGGTGCTTCTTGTTGGCATCGTAGGGCCTCATCTTGATCATGGTCAAGTGCCGCTCTATGGCAATGGCCAGCAAACTGCAGGTGGACGCCCCAAGGGCCACAAACATACTGCCCTCCCTGATGAACCAGACTGTCAGGGACAGGCTGAACGTCTTCTTGCCGGACATCAGAATGTTGACCTTGTAGGCTATGCCAGCCAGCAGGTCGCACAGAGCCAGGTTGCCGATGAAAAAGTACATGCGGTTGTGAAATTTATTGTTTTTCCAGATGGCAATCAAAACCATCAGGTTCTCCAAGACGATGAAGCTGCAGACGACCAAGAAGAGGATGGTGGTGAGCGTGCTGCCACCCTCGGAGGGGTCCTTCAGCCTGCCCTCCAGCTTCCCCACGTAGTTGTAATGTACCTGCAGAGTCTCATTCCCCGAGGCCGGCTGGGGACCCGGAGGGAGCACGGTTGCCATCGCTGGGCATCGACAGACGGTCACCTCCACAATCCACCAGGGGGCGCTCGGGGAACGTTCATTTCAAGAGCCCAGCAGGACTGCGGCTGGCCGCGGCTTGAGGAATGGGAGCAGGCAGGAGTCCAGGAAGAATGTCGCACACCGCCTCCTGCAACAAGATGAAAGGAGAGAGCCCGGGATGAAGCGCTGGATCACCACCTAAGGAACCTCCGCGAGGAAAATGCTGAAGCATTTGGACAGCTGGCCTGGTCAGGGCTGCAGAGGGTTTGTAAACACAGGCCAAGTTTCTAAGTGATTGAGGGAAAGCGCTTTGGGGTCTGGAGTTACCAAGGTGTGAAATGCAGTCATGTGACCCTGCCGACCCAAATAAAGGTTCCACTTGAAAACTTTCATGCACCAGGAGATGCTACCCTGTCAATCTTTCTCTACCACGTGGGAGCTGGGAAACCATCTCCCCCAGTTACCTGGAGGGATTCAAGATTTTCTCAGAACAAAACAACAAAACCTTAAAACACAACAACAACAACAAAAAACAACCAACCAAATCCACACACACACACACACACAAAAGGGACCACAGGATGGAATCCAGAATGAAGCCTGCTCAGTTTTCAAGACCTCTCAGATGAGATTTGGAGTGACATCGTGGGAAGCACTGATGTTTCCTTGGAAAGCTTGCCCTGGGGTCTGGAGGGGATTGGGTGTGCCTGGCAGAGAGTCTTGAGGCCTGACCACCATGCAGTCACCACAGGAAGAACAGCTAAAGGCAGGGTGTGGACCAGGCAGCCGCTGTGCACCTGAGTTCAAAGCTTGGTGAGGCAGGAGCACAAACCTGCCAACCTGGGCTGGTGCTGAGGTTAAGGGAAGAAGGACCAGCAAGAGGAGCCATGCAGGCTTTGAGGTGTTCAACACGCAGAGGCCTGGGCTGGGGGTGTAGCTCAGTGCTAGGGGGTGCACGGAGCATGCTCGAGGCCCTCTGTTCCATCCCCAGCACCTCAAGGGGAAAAAAAAAATCAGAGGCCTGAATGTTAAGCAAAACTAAATCAATGCTTGTGAGCCAGAAGAAACCGCATGTCTGAGAGCACTGTGGGGTCACCCAGGCAACAAATCCAGGCACGGGCCCTTGAGGGGTTCTGAATTTTAATACTTCCTCCACTGAATCCTGACCAGTGGTCATCTTGATTGGCATCCTGTGTAGTGACCATGATGCAGACCCAACTATTAAAGCAGAAATTGCTTTCAGTAGAATTATTATTTTTTTTAAAGTTGTAATTAACTCATGATAATTGTACATTTGTATGGGGTACAGTGTGATGATTTGATCCCCCATGTAGACAACGTGTCATGATCTAATCAGGGTAATTGGCATTTCCTTCTCTTTAAACATTTGTCATTTTTCTGTGTTGGGAAGTTTTGAATTCCTCTCTTTTAGTTCTTTATAAAATATGTATTGAATAGTTGTAAGCTGTAGACACTTACTGTGCTGTAGAACCCTGGAACTTATTTCTGTATCCAACTATAACTTTGTGCGCATGATCCAACCTCCTCCTGCCCTCTCCCTTTCCCAGCTTGTAGTAATCACTGTTCTACTCTGGGCTTCTATGAAATCAGCATTTTAGCTTTTGCATACGCGTGAGGTCACGTGACATCTTTCTAGACTCATTTATTTCTAATTCAAATTATTTGAATATTTAAATATCTAATGAAGACCAAATGAGGTTGATTGAAAATGGCCCATTATGCGTATCCAGTGAAGATGCTTTACTCTCCTGGTGTTGAAGCTGCAGCCTTACATCTGGTTCAGAGAAGCTTGGATCTCTCGGCAACAATATGGGGCTCTGCATTTTTGGGTCCAGTGTAATGTGAAGGTCTCACTCACCATAAGTTCCTTCCTGTGTATGAATCCAAGCCCTGTGAGGGCCTCAGTCCCTTGAAGGGTGCAGGAGCTTGCACTGAGGCTACCTTGTGGGGCTGAGAAGCCAAGGTGGCTTTAAAATGTTTCCACACCCTAGTGACCCTCCAGGCACACAATCTGTCCAAGCCCTCGCCTCCCTACATTACGGTGGAAGTCAGATTTTCCCAGATGGGCAGAGAGGGTTCACGACCTCTTCACAGAGGTTTCCTCCAGAGTGTTGAAGCCTGAAGGGGTTGGTTGTTCTAGAAGCCACAGGCTGTCTGAGCTGACATTTGTGCTCTGCCTGGAACTGCTGGGCCCCTCCCCCCATGAGCTCTTTCTGGGATCACAGAGGGCTTGGGTCAAGGTCAGCTTGAATGCCACATGCTGGCAGAAGCCTTTATATGTTGGCCAAAGCCCTCTTCTGACTTCAGAAAGGAAAGCAGCCCAGCTCTGGAGTTGGGCTGACGATGAAGGACAGGAGGGGTCACCTACCCAGGTCTCTCCATGTCTCTCATTAACCAACCCCCAGGGCTGTCTCATCCAGCCCTGCTCCCCAGCCAGCCAGGACCTTGGGGGTTCTCCTGGAGGCAGAGCCCCCAACCCTGATTTTCATTCAAATCTTGTCTGTCCTTCAAGCCCCAAGTCACATTCTACCTGTTCTGTAGCATTTTCTGACCCTGGTGAACTTGACCTGAGGCTGCATATCACTTTTTAAAAATTGCCAGCAATCTTTCGAAGAGCAGAGATGATAAAAAGCAGCTGAAATTTTCTGAGCAGTTCAAACCCATGAACACACGGACGCTTTGCCTGGATGACCTTATATCCCCGTGTCTTTCCCAGCATCTTGTACATGATCAGGTGCTCAGCAGAGGCTTGTGCCCTTTATGTCTGCTTGTCTAGTTGTTTCTTTACCTGAGAGAGTGACTGGAGGATACACTCCCCACTCTGCATGGTGAGGGGAACGGGCCCTGGCACTGTGTCCTGTGGATGCTGGGCCCAAGCCATCCCCACGCTGCTGCTGAATGGATCCTAGGGACCTTGCCATGTCCCACCCACCTCCCCTCCAGGCTACCAGTTGTGCTGTCCAAGACACCTCCGCGTCCAGGTTTATCTCAAAATGTCCCTGGGCAATCCGCACCACCACCAGGGTTTTCTGCCCCAGAAAATGACACACTGAGACAAACCCTGGTTCTCATGCTGGTGCCTGGGGACTCAGTGCAGGTAATGTGGGTAGGTCTTGATAATTCAGACTGTTTTTGAGCTAACTCCTCTTGTCTCCTGTGTTGCGGTTTCCTCCACATTAACCCCACACCTCATTTTATACACCTCAATGCTCCCTTGAAAGTGTTGCACACTTTGGATTTTGCCTTGAAGTGGTGGGGGGGGGGAGGGAAATGAGTTCCTTTAAAATGGCCAAATCTGGAGATAGAACAATAGACAACGCTATGCAAGCTCACATTTTTTCCTCTCCCTTCCCCTGGGTAAGACTGCACAGAACAACAGAAAAACAATAAAACAATAAAGACGAGCAACCAGCCATCAAATGACCATAGTAAAACTAGTAGAAGATGTGACATAGACCCATCAAGAAGACCATGACTCTTGAGGGTGAACACGCTTTCCCATCAATGCTAGATTTATCATTTCCCTTAATTAAACATTCATCACTCACAGATTATATTTTTGCAGGATGTCTTTTGTGAAATACGATTCTCTGCATTTGCATAACTGGAAGATATCAGTCTCTCTATGGAATCTAAAAAGCTTATTTTCTCTGGATTATCAGCATTACAAAGCTAGCCCCATCCTGAGAGTTAAGTGCTGGGCTAAAAGCCAAAAGGCCATATTGATTTTGGCTCTGCCTAAACATTGTTGCGAATGGTCAAAAGCATATCATGAGCAAGTTCTTCCCATTACTCTTAAAGGGTGCTAGCCACAAACCTCAAGTTTGTCAGACGACAGCTCTGTCCCCAGCAAGCTCTGCTCAGTACTCCCACTATTGGAGCGCTGGGTAGTCAGTCTGTCTCCCCCCCCACACACACAGACACAATCTAAATACCATGAGATCAGCACCCAGAACAGCCCCAGGTGAGACCCAGCCCCTCAGGCTACCTAGTGCCCCTCCTGGTCACTAGCCTCCAATGTGACCACAGTCTTGGGCTTGTCATCCTGTGGTGAGTTTCACCTGTTTCTGCCCCTCACATAAATGATCCCCACAGGACATGAAGGTGTGTGACACATTTCTCTCACCAGGATGCTCATGGGAATCATGCTGGGGGATGTGGCCAGTCCTGACTGCTCTCATCCATCACGTGGACAGACATGTCACCCTCTACTCAATCGAGTTTGTGATTTCTCTACGGCCCACATGCTGTTTGTCATCAGGCCTGAGAGAGGGTGTTCTCCGGGTGAACACACACCTGTGCTTCTGTGGGCTACCCTTGCTTTCTGAGGGGCATGCTGGTGTCTAAGATGAACTTCTGCCATGACTCAGGGGTGCTGGGCTTCCTGGATGTTAGCACTGACAGCAGCTTGTCCCCACCCCCATCCTGCAAGATGGAACTAGGATGGGAAGCCAGGTTGGCCTTCATCTCCAGGGCAAAACCGACACAGAATGAAGTCTCATGTTTTAATTTAGAGGCTAATTGTCCAGAGCTGGCAGTGACATGTTGGTTGCTGTTTAATTTCCACCCAAACACTTAAAAAGACAGCCTAGTGCTGAGAAATGAAACTATGGGGCAGACGAGTTCTGTGCAGAATCAGAAAGCAGTGGCACATTGCAGAAGTACAGACGAGCCGCCGGGTCTCCAGCCAACCACACTCCTCGGCAGAGTCCTGCCTGAAGTTCACCAGCACCGAACACTCCGTTCTGAGTCCTGCCCCAACCAACCCTCCCTGACCACCCTGACAGCCCCTCACTCCTGCTCCCTCCCTGGCTCTGCCAGGGACTTAGGTATTTCATTGTCTGTGTCTGCTCTCCTCCCCGCCTGTCCCTATCCACATTTCCAGTCACTGCATATGTAAGGAGAGCCTCTGCTCACCCCTGAACTTCTCTTAGAGAGGACTCTGTTTCCTAACAGCTTTCCCTTTGGCCTCATGGACCTGGGATCACCGGCTTCCCTCAAGGCATTTTAAACACCAACATGTTCACTCTTTTGCCCAGAAGAAATAAGACACCTTCTAGAAGATGATTCCATGGCGGATGACCCCAAGTTAGACCCTACCAATGTTAGCCATGGCTACCTCCCCCCACTCCCAAAGGAGCATCCCCTGGGGGGAGGTGAGCCTGGGAGAGGGGGCCAGATGGATTCCAGATGTGCTTTCTACTCTAGCCATTCACTTTCTCCACATGTCAGTTTGAAAAATAAACAAACTATAAAAAGAAGGGAAAGGAAAAAAGAAGAAGGCTAATATTTCTACAAAGTCTAGCAGCCCCCCCCCCACCCCACACACATAAAAGGAAGGCACAATGAGATAGGAAGACATTTCCCTGGTCACATGCAAGATGCTATGTTTTTAAAAGGAATATTCTCCTGGGAAAGTCCACCACTTTGTCCCCCAAACTGAATTGAAGCACCCAAGATTTGCCAACGAGCAACATTTCTTGAAAAGCAAGAATTTCCCTTTTTCTTTTCATTTTAAAGAATTCAGAAAGGAAATAATGAGCTGGCCTTTCACGGCTCCAGCGAAATTCCTTTGCTAATGAGTCTTTTCCCTTGCTCTGGTTTTCTTGGGTGACCTCACGCGGCCTCCAGATCGTTCATGGAAAAATGCAAGCTTTACACACAGTCTCACGCGCCTGGCGCTTTGATCTAGGCCCTCTAATGAAGCTCCCTGGGAGATACCAACCGCTAGACACACCAGGTAAAGGTTTGGCATCTTTTCCCACTTTTCTTCTTCAAAGCATGGAGTTGAATTCACTTTCCTGGTGGAGATTCCTGCTTCTGGTGGATTCTCTTTAGTCCGATCTTCAGCACACCAGGATGGGTGCTATTACGAATATGGGCAGAGTCCATGGAACCCTGGACAGGGGGACTGTGTCCAAGGAACCTCGGGTACTGGCCCCACACAGGCACCCTGTGAACATCCTCCTAGGCTTCCAGACTGGTCCAGGGGAGGCAACTGAATCTGCTCCCTTTTGCTTTCTAACCAATCTTTTCAAACGGTTTCTGCTCCTGTTCTCAAGAGCATGGGATTGGATCACGACTAAGATTTCCACAAAATGAATGCAGATGTGTGGAAACAGGCTCGGTGAGGAAGCCAAAGGCCAATTCACACAAGAGGTGTCCTGCCCAAGAAGTCCACCTGTGGTCCATTCTGTGCCAAGGCTAGACCCACAGTACCATTTGCTGTCTTGAGTGTGCACAATAGGAAACGAAAGTTGGGGGAGGGGCCATTTGCCCTAGGTCATAGAGTCTGGCTGGGCTGGATGTCCTTGTCATCTGGTTCCCATGCACGCCATCAGGGGTAAGCTCTTTGGAAGGCTGTCACCTTGCCACATGTCCTTTTACTAGGAGATGATAAGAATTTTCCCAGTATGCTTTACAGCAGAATTGCCCAGCTACTGTGTTGGCAAAATATTGGAATGACACTCTGGGGACTTTACTGAAATATTTAGAAAATTCTGAAGCCAGGAAAATGGAGAAGAATGTTCAAGACCAAAAAGTTGGCTGAGGACCTGACTCTAGGATACTGCGCTTGACCATACCAGCAGCATGCTTGCTGACAGGACAAAACCCACCCACTGGATGTCACACTCTAGACCCCAAAATATTTTCACCTAACAGGCTTATTGCCTTGTTGCGTTGAAGCAACTTCCATTCCTCAAAAATAGAATGCAAAAGCAAACAAACAAACAAACCAGAAAACAGGAGACTTTATGCCCAGGAGCTGTGATAAAAGCAACAGTTGAAATGAATTATTAACTGAAACTATTTTTCCTCAAAACATTATCTCCCAAAGTCTTCTGGAAAATCTCTTAAGGTATTTAATTGAACAGAAAATGCACAACACAGGAATAATATAAATGGTTCCAAAAGTGATAAAAGAGGGCTTATAAAGCCAGATGTGAAGACTAGAGGGGCATGGGTAACCTACCCCACCACGTTCCAGCTAGCTCTGTGAACAGTTTGCTGAGAGGTTATCTCCAGGCTTTGGCAGAAAAAAAAAAGTGTTGTACAATAGGGAAACCCCCAATTTTTCCAGATTGGGATGTGCTCAAATTCTCATTATTGAGCATATAAATATACTGTAGATATGGAGGAAGATGGAAGAGATACCACGGAAATAATTCAGCATCATGATTTCCAGAAAGAGGGAAATCAGTCTCTGAATTTTGAGGAATCAGGTCATTAAGACTATACGTAAAGCTTCTCCTACAGGAAATGAGAATTTCTAGCATCCAAATATGGTAGAAAATTAGGACTGTCCTGAACTTAAAAAATTCACAACTGTTATAAGGAAAATGGCCTTTTCAAAGCTCCAAACTGGTTGTGACTCCATTCTCTCTTGTGTCTTAGGCGGTGGCCCTAAAGGGCTGGCTTTGAAGGGTAGATAGATCTCTGGTGTCAGAAAACAGGAATGACTTTAGTAGGGCCAATGTGAACATTTGTTGGTTTGTTGATTTAAAACACCCAATGTGCAGTTCTTCTATGGCAACACAATAATTCCTCTGAACATTGAGCTCTGTATCAATTAAAATCTGGACACTTCCACGACTCAAACAGAGCATGTGCATACATACATCCCCCCCACCCCCCACCTACCACTCATATAAAACCAGCCCTGGTCATTGAGGAGCAGAACAACAGCCTCCCCTATACTTTCTAGGAATTATAGTTTCCTTAAACCTGCCTGCAAGATTTGCATCTATGAAGAAAAGAATAAAAGTATATTGAAAAAAATAAATCACACCCATGTGATTATATAAAACATCGGATAATTTTACTGTTCAGATTTTAGAAAGCAACCTAATTCTGCAAGTCTCCGAGTTCTGGCCAGAGACACTAGATACAGGATGGAAGAATCCTCTGTTCGTGCTGCTGCCTTTTCTTTTCTGCAATGTTCAAATCAAAGTGTGTTCCCTTTAAAAATCCAACAAGGAGTCCCTCTCTTACATCTAAATATAAAAACACCACAAGGAAATATGCCATTGGGAGTGTCCAAAGCCAGAAAGAGAGACAGAGGCAACCAGAAAGATAGATTGAGACAGAGACCATTGTGAGACTGGTCTCTTCCTAGGCTGCGCCTCAATTATGAAACTCACAGTGCCCATCTCCTGCTGAGAACTTGGGTACTGTGTTGAGGGGACTTGGACTTCCAGCTCCCATCTTGATAGCCTTAAATGACTTGTTAGAGATATGTTAGGAAAACTGGAATGTTGTAACCAACTAACGGTAACCTAAAATAATGATTTTTTCCAGGCGAAGAAACCCAACCCTCCTTCACCCTCATGGTCCTCAGGGTCTTCCTTTGAGGAGGGCACCGAACATTTTTAATTGTCCAAGGAAAATAATAAAGGAACTTCAAGCCACTTCAGTTTCACTCAGTTTATCCCACCCCCACCCCTCCAAACACACCAGATCAGCTTTTTTTAAACCGGTCCAAGGGTAGTTCAAAAGGAATCGCCCTCTCTGCCCCTTCCTGGCTCGGTCCCTTGGGTGGATGGCCAGGGAGGCGGGATGCTGATGTGGAGCGCTCTGGCGGTGAGTGAACTCAGCGTCCAGGTCACCGCGCCACCCAGGACCCGCTGGGACTTTGTCCGAAAAGTGGGCCCAATGGATCCCCCAGGCCACCCCACCCGGGTCCGCGTCCACGAGTCCCCAGGACCAGTACCGTCCGCTCACCTCCGTCTGGAAGGGACCCTGGCCCACCGGCATCCTGGCGGGTGGGTGCGGCGGCGACCCAGGCGCCCCCTCCTCCGCTCAGATACCGGGGTCTAGGGGGTCGGGAGGTCGCTCCTGCCCCCGGCTTTTCCTTGAGCTCGTCCTGCCAACTTGCTCAGGGCCGGGTCGCTGTCGCCTGTCCCTGGATCCGGCTGGCTCAGTCTCTGCTCCAGCGAGTCCGAGCACAAACTTTTCCAGCGGCCCGCCGGGGCGGGGCCCCGCAGAGCCCTCCTCCCGCCCCCAGCTCGTGTCCCCAGCCCGCCCCTCCTGCCGCCTGGCCTCCAACTGGCGCCAGCCCCCGCAATCGGGCCCCCCGTACCGGAGCAGGGGCCCTCACCCAGTCTGGACGCCCTCCTGCCCCACTCCTCAGTCCTCTGCGGGCGCCGCGGACCCCCAGGTCCTGGGCCCAGACCGGTCCCCACAACTTGCGTCCCTCCCGCGAGTTCCACAGGCGCCCGGGACCCAGCGGGGACAGATTATCTAAGTGGATCTGCGGGCTGGGACCGGCCCCTGTCCAGGGAGAGCTGAGAGCGAGGGTTCGGACTGATGCTGCTGCCGATTATTTCTATTATAAATATCGTTATTGCTATTATTAGTAATGTGGTTATTATTGTCCTGATGGTCACCATTTCCGTCTGAAATTGACTGTCCGCAGGCTTGAACTTGCAGGTGAGCCTCTGGCGACCGGCAGGATTTTCTTTTGGACTTCTTCCTTCCTTGCCCTTCTCCCCTCCTTCTCTGCCCTCCTCCCCTCCAGCGCCTGGGGAGTCTCCGCCCTCCCTCCTACCCCTCTGACTTCGAGAACCCAGCTCCTCTGGCAAACGCGGTTTCGGCGGCGCGCCCACCCTTGGTCCACCCTTGGTCCACCCTTGGTCCAGCAAATAGACCGGCAGCAGGAGGATGACAGGTGAAGCCCCCATCTCCCTCCAAAGCAGCCATGCTGTACCCCCAACTGCGCGCCAGGATCTTCTCCTTGTGGGTGGGGAACTGAGGTCATCCCTGTGAAGTCTTTAAACAGAAAGAACCCCGGCAGGGAATGGCCAAATTGTCCATTAAAAGCAAAGAACAGAGACTTCAATGGCTTGAATAGGGAAACCATCCTAGAAGCTCTGGGGAGGAGGGAGAGGGGGAGACACAAAGGCAGGAGGAACTAAAGAGCTGTTATTCAAATCAAGACTGTAAATTCCTGGGCAGACAGAGTTGAGCCCCTAGAGAGAGTTTAGGGTCTTGGAGTAAAGCGCTCCGGGGACCTTTTCACGTTTGTCCTCTTACTTCCTGAGGCTGAGTCCGATGCATCCTTCCCTTGGAACAGGGAGCATATGATTCTTAGGGGTGCATTTGGCACGTTAGGGCAACAGAGTAGAAGTTGGCCAGCACCTCTCCTCCTTCTGTCGCCTGGTGAGAAATGCAAGCCCCCAGGGACATGAACCCTGCCCAGGCAAGGCTGCAGGGCTCTGCTTACCCTAGGACTCACTGGTAAAGTGGGCCCCTGAGCTGGGAGACCAGCTCAGTGTTTCACACCGTCTAATTTGCCTAGCCTACCAAATTTGCTCACCAATTTGCTTTCAGAGTACTGAAAAAAACAATTTCTGACTCCAACTGCAAGTGGGACCAAATGTGTTTCCATTTGTTTGACTCCTACAGCATCAAGTCAAGAAAAGGAGAGGAGGGAATGTGTTTCATGGGCCTTTGCCATATCAGGTAACAATAGAGCAGCCTGGCCACTGAATCTACAGCTCACAAAAACAGTCCATCAGTTCATTAACAAGTGTATTGAGTTACTTCCCACTATGTAAAATTCACTTCTGGGGTGCTGACTGAATTTTGACCAGCAACCATGTCTTCATTCACAGAGAAAATCATGGTGGGCATTCATGAGTTTTGCTGAGGCCTCCAAAACCAGTCTTGGGATGGATTCCAGCAGTCCTGAGGATAAAATGGGACTCTTGATTCTTCACTAAAGATTTCCATAAGAAAGATACGGGATTTGGCCCATAGCATCTCACTAAGGGGTCCCTAAAACTCCTCTTTCAATTACGTTTCTTTTCCCCAAAGATGCCTAGTTTGGAGAAGCTCTCCCCACACACAGGCCTCTCATAATCAAGTGCCTCATCTTATCCCTGGACTTTAAGACCCAGACACTGGTGCCTGACAATTGGGCACTCTGTGCCCCTGTAGACCCTAGAGAGGTGCTTCTCTCACTTCTCTGGGGAGAATATTTCTCCCTACAATTCAGTTGAATGAAAGTCTCCCCTTCTGCATCCCTGATTGGTGAGAAAAGCAATTTAATGGAGGGATACTGGTTTATCGGTATGAGAAGGGAAACTGGGGAATTAGGAAATCCTCATTCTTCAACCCTGGATGAAATATTTGAGTCAGACAGGGTGTGCCAGTAGATGTGGTGTAGTACATGTAGGTGAAAGTGTGCAGGCAATCCGGGTAATCACTCAGTGCTCATTGGAAGAAAATAAAAGGCTTTTCTACTTTCCATGGAGCCATTTGGTGGTTGGGATGGTTAATGTTATGTATCAACTTGACTGGGCCATGAGGTGCCCAGATATTTAGTCAAGCATTATTCTGAGCATGTCTGTGAAGGTGATTTTGGATGAAATGAACATCTGAATCTGTAAACTGAGTAAAGCTGATGGCCCTCCTCAGTGTGGGTGGCCCTTATCCAATCTGTTGAAGGCCTGAATGTATCTTTTTTGAAGACAAAAGGCCAACACTGTCCCTTGTCAGAGTCCGTCTTCAGACTGCTTCTACAATAGTGTAGATGGCTTCAGAATTGAGCTGGGGCATCAGCTCTATGGATTTTGGATTTGTCAGCCTCCATAATTGTGTGAGCCAGTCCCTCACGATAGATCTGTGTGTGCCGTGTGTGTGTGTGTACATCTCCTCTTGGTTCTATTTCTTTGGGGAGCCCCAACTTATGATATGGTGGCCCCAGAAAAAGGAAAGACCTTTTCACAGGTAGGGCTATGGTGGTGGAAAGGAGCCCTAAGTAATGTGGGTGACTCAGGCCTTGTGGTCACTCTGTCTGCAAGGTGACAGACAAGCCAAAGCTGCTTCCTCTCTGCTGGCTTGCTCTACATGCAATAGCTTTAAAATATTGACCCTGGTGTGGATTTGCAGAATGAAGCTTCGCCTTTTGTACAGTGACCTTGTCTGGATCCAAAGGAAGTCTTTGACTCACTGCTAAAGTCCTTCAAGGAGAAGTGTTCACTCAGTGACAGAGGTGTCACCCAGAGCTGAGTGACCACACAGCTCATCCCCATCATCATACTCCTACTCTCCCCCCACACACACCCTGCTGCTTCCATCCTGGAAGTGAGCTAGGAGCCATCAAGACACCAGGAACTGTCCTTTCTGAATTTCACAATTTATAAGAATGTTTCCAACATTCAGAAACATAATGAGTGTGTATGTGATATGTGTGTTGTGTGTGCATATGTGTGCGATGTGTAAGTGATGTGTATGTGTGGTGTGTGTGTGTGTCTGTGATGTGAGGTGTGTGTATGTATATGGTCTGCAAGTTTATGTGATGTGTGTGAGGTGTGTGGTATGTTTATGCACATTCTTAGTGTGAGTGTGTGTGGTACATGTATAGTACATGGTGTGTGCACGTGTGAAAGGTATGTGTGGTGTGTGTCTGTGTATGTGCATATTATGTATGTGTGGTATGTATGGTGTGTGTATGTGTGTGATATGTGGTGTGTGTGATGTGTGTGTGCTGTATATGGTGGGGTGAGTGTGTTTACATGAGGTGTGTGTATGAATGTGGAGTGTGCGGGGTGTGTGTGCAGGAGAGGTAGGGATTGCATCTGACCCCTCAAGGAAGATACACACCAGGACTCTGGGGTAGATTAAGAAATAAATATTTGGCCTTTGGGGTTCCTGTGGCAGAGCTCTGAGTCCTGGGGACACTCACTGATCTAATGAGACGACTGACTGGCTTGGGCCCTATTCGTTTTAGAATGGAGGTGGCCAGAAAAAGTAGAGTTGGGAAGAGTTTCAGCACTAACCCTGGATCTCCAGAGAGGGAGCAGGGGTGGAGGCAGCTGTCATCAACCACCAGTCACGTGGTCAACCATGCCTAAGTAGGGAGACCTCCTCCATGAAAGCCCCCACAGTGGAGTTCAGAGAGCTCCCGAGTGGGTGAGCAGCAACGGGGTCCGAGGCAGTGGGGGTGCTCCACACCCCTCCCTCTGCAGCTCTCCACTGAGATGGCCGATGAGGAACAGTGTCCTCTGTTACAGACACATTACAACGCACCATTATTCTAATAAGCAAAAAGGTTCCTGAGTTCTGTTAGTCACCCTGGCAAGTTATGGAACCTGAGGGGGACTCGTGGGAATCCCCAGATGAGCCGTCCTGTGGGCAGAAGTGTGCATCATAGTCCGCAGCAGGGACAGTCTTGTGGGATTGACCCCTTAACCTGTGATCCTTGCTAACCCCAGGGAGTCCGTGTCAGAATAGATGCGGGGACACTCAGTTGGTGTTGAAATGGTGCATTTGTTGTTGGAAACAAGCACCCAGACCCTCATCAGGAAGGTCCACAAAGATGCTCACTGGCCACAGGCTCTGCTGCCATAGGTGAAGAGTCCCTGACAGCCAGTGGGAGGAGGCCCTCCCCGCACCCATGCAGCCCTCTCCTCCTCTATTCTCCTCTCCACTGTTCTGCAGGTCGGCTGTGCTGCCAATCACCCCAAACCCTAGAGGGGAATGGCAGGCAGGCACCGCATTGCCAATCCTCACCTACATTTATTTTCACATGCTTTCATTTCCTCCTAGACTCTTGGCCTTCCCTGCATGCACTGTCTCTGCTACACAGTGTGGCACCTTTCTGTGAGGTGATTGTGGAATAACCATCGCAGCTTTAACTCTGTATACCATTTTATCAGCTGTTTCACTATAGGGATTTCTCATGTTTTTACCTGAAAGAATCCAGCAAGACACATTTAATTACAGCATTGCCCACGAGGCCCGGACAATCTGATCATCTGTCAGTAGGAGCTGAGTATCTCTGTAGGTATTTTAATCCATGAGATAGATCTGTATGTGCTCACATGATAAGATCATTAAAATAGTCTATCAAGGGAAAGAGTAAGGGAGGTATGATCCCGTTTCTGTTAACATGTGTGTAAATCCATCATAGAAGATGATTTCATTTATAGCCATCCCTTGTGTTCATGGGAGATTTGTTCCAGGATCCCCTCCAGACACCAGAGTCTGCAAGTGTTGAAATCCTTATATAAAATGCTGTGCTATTTGCAGATAACGTGCACACCTCCTCCCATAGACTTCAATCATCTCTAGATTACTTATAATACCTAAGACAATGTAAATGCTATGAAAATAGTTGTTATTGTTTAGGGAATAAGAAAAAAGTCTATGTGCTCAGTTTAGACTGAACTATTTTTAAAATATTTTCAAAATATTCTAAAATATTTTAAAAAATAGATTTAATCTGAAATTGTTTGAATTTGTGAATGCGGAACCCTCAAAGGAGAGAGTATATGAAATGTCTAGAAGAAGCAAATATGTGGAGATGGAGAGTAGATTGATGTTTGGCTCTGGCTGGGAGGTGAGTGGGTGGAGAGGGGAAGTAGCGGTACCAGGGAGCAGGGCTCCTTGGGAGGCTGATGAAAATGATCAGAAATCGGCTGTGGTGATGGTTGCATCACTCTATGAATCTCCTAAAATCCATTGAATTGTGCACTTTAAATAATGAGCTGCAGGGGATGAATTGCATTTCATTGAAATTGTTGAAAATCATTCTTTGAGCCAGGCACAGTGGTGCACGCCTGTAATCCCAGTGGCTTGGGAGGCTGAGGCAGGAGGATTGCGCATTCAAAGCCAGCCTCAGCAACTTAGCAAGGCCCAAGCAACTCAGCCATACCCTGTCTCTAAATAAAATATTCTAAAAATGGCTGGGGATGTGGCTCAGTGGTAACGTGTCCCTGGGTTCAATCCCTGGATCAAAAAAAAAAAAAAAAAAAAAATTCTATGAGTCTGTACAGGAGATTTCTGGAAGACTGCTCACATTTTGAAGAGAAGGGTTAGATGGTGTGGGGCGAATGACTTTCCTTTTATTTGTTGCTTTATGGTTTGAGTTGTGTTATCATGTAGGCATATGGCCTTTACTTAAAGACGATCTAAAGTGGAGAACGTTATCCTACAATGATCAATACGTACACACATGCCTACACAGCAGGGTGCAGGGTGGAGCTGTTTTATGTGAGACTTGGTGTTGCAGAGTTTTCACGATGAAGCTTTTCTCCTGTCATTGTCTGTGCCTGTTCATCTGTGCTCTGTCACCAAGAAAGTCTCCACACAGCACAGCAGCTCTGCCTCAACGGCTTTGTGGAGACCTGAAGACCAGGCCAGTTCAGAGAACAGTGGCCTCCTTGTGTCTGCTAGAGGCCCCTACCTGAGTTCCACCGGTGGAGAGGCCACCTGGAGATCTCTGTCACAAGAAGGCAGTCTTCACAATTCAGGGGTCATGGCCTGGACTGTCTCCTCCCCTTACACATCTTGTGGTCCCTTCCCCACTCCTGCCAGCCACAATGGGGACACAGTAGGGGACAGCAGCAGAGGGTCTCCTGGGTGGCCGGGCTCTGCTACCCTCTCTCATTCCTTTCCTGGGCTACATCTTGCCCAGGCAGCGCTGGAGTTAGGTCAAAGTCCATGTGCACAGCCGGCCAGGCTCACGAAGTGTTAATGACCCTTCATGATTCAACCCATCACCACTCTTTTCCGGAGGAAACCCTCCCCCATCCATCCCTTCCCTGACCAAATAATAGGATGGGAATCCGCCATCTCTTGAGTCCGTGATCACTGTTTTCTTTTCCAACCACTGGACAGCAGAATGGAATGCTCTCTAAGCAAAATGAAATTCAGCTCAGAAGAACCCGACAAGGCAAGCATTTTACATTAAAAACCACCCCAACATTTTGACAACTGGTCTTCCGCCCATCAGCGATCGCTATTTTCATTTGAATTGTGACAATTCGATGTATAATAACTACATAAAATGAAATCCTCATAATAAATGGGAAAATTGGCTGGTTCAGCTCTTTATTATGACTTTTATTATCAAGTATTACTAGTACATATTTATGGAGTTCATTGTGATATCTCCATACATGTCTATATTTAACACAAATCAAACCCAAACACCCTGTTTCCACGCCACCCACGTTCAGACCCTTCCCACTTCCTAGTAATCACCATCCCACTTTTAGTTTGACTCTTTTTGGTTTCCACAGGAGAGGACATGCAGCACTTATCTTTCTGTGTCTGACTTATGTCACTTAACATAATGCTCTCCACTTCTGCCCATTTTGTGACCAATGACAGGATTTCATTCTTCTTTGTGGCTGAATAATATTCTATTGTGCACACGTGCTGCTGTAGTCAGCCTTTCCTCACTGTGACAAAGTACCCGAGAAAATCAACTTATGGATGAAAGATTTATTTTGGCTCAGAGCTTTCCGTCCATGATCGCTGAACCCCTTCGCTTTAGCCTCAGGCAAGGTAGAACATCACAGGTAGGAGAACATGGTGGGACAGAGCCGCTCACCCCAAGGCAGCCAGGGAGCAAAAGGAGACAGTTAGTGGGGGAGGTGTAGGAGGGAAAAAGATGTACTCATTAAGGACACCCCCTGCAAGCTTCCACCACCTCCCAGTGGTGGCACAAGCTGGGAACCAAGCCTTTGACACAGGAACATTCCAGAACTGAACTGTAACAGGTGACAACTTTTCTTTGTCCATTCATCCGTTGATGGGCGGGCACTGAGGCGGATTCCATGTTTTAGCTGTTGTGAATAGTGCTAAAATAAACACGGGCCTGCAGATATCTCTTGGATACGCTGCTTGCATTTCCCTTGGATGCGTACCCAGAAGTGGGCTAGCTGGATCATATGCTAGATATAATTTTAGTGTTTGGATGAACCTTCATGCTACTCTCCATAATGGCTACCCTAATTTACATTCCCACCAAATGTGTCTAGAGTCCACATCTCTCCAGAATTTATATTTTTCTTTATTTGTTAAAAAAAAAATAATAGCCCCTCTAACTGGGGTGAGGTAGTATCTCCTTGATTTGCATTTCTCCACGGCTAAGGTTATTGAGGGTTTTTTCTTACATTTTTGGAATAGGGGAAACACTTTGACACATTGGTACAGGCAATGATTTTCTGGATGGATCTCAAAAGCATAGGAAACAGTAGCTCGTTTAAACATAGAAACATACTTGGGGAAAGGCCCAGATATGTTGGGGGCAGAGAGGGAAGGAACACCCACCAAGCACCTGCTGCGTATGTGCTGGGCCCTTCATGGGGTTGCCACAGACGCTTTTCTGTGAAGCTTTGCTGTGGTTTGCAAATGAGAAAACACGGCTTAGAAAGGGGAACTCAAAGCCCACATGGCCCATAAGTAGGAGAGCCATCGATGGTCACATAATCATGTTCCCACCTCTCCTCTCCCTGCCCTGCCCCAGTCCCTTCCCAGTGATCCCGTTTGGGAAACATGATGCTTAACCACCATATTAAAGAAAAGGAGCAAACATGATCCACATTATTACAGCAAGCAGCCACCTGGCTGCATTTTTACTCAACAGTGCTGGGTCCCTGCAAATTGATCATTGTGATCTGTATCGCATCCTTGGAGGACCCCGGTCGGCTCAGACTTTGCTCACGGCAACATCATTTTAAGACGTGGGAAATATAACTAACTTCTTCTGGCATGAGGAGGAGGGCTTAAAACAGGCAGGATGTCGGGGTTTTCAGATGAAGTGGGAGCAGACAGAAAGGGAACTGAGAACTCGGGGAGGAGGGGGGATCCGATGTGCTTGCACATGTGCATGCTTTTGTGTAAGAGCCCTTCCTTCTGAAAGCAAGCAGAGAAAGAGTTTGGAGACACACCAGTGGGTGGAAGCAGATTCAATTCACTGGAGGGCTTGCAGTGGAGCTTACGTCGGGATTCCACCAACACTCATTCGGCAGCAGCCCTGATGCTTTAGGTCACACGGATCCAATTCACCCTGGTTTTGTGAGTGCCATACCCGGGAAAGGGTGTTGGGGGCTGGATCCCTGGAGCAATGCTCCGCATTTACACACTATTCACACACGAGGTAAACTGTATGATCCAACAAAAATGCCCCGTGGTGTTTATTCATCCATCCAACAGTGTGCAGTGAGTAGAGCGGTTATGTGCAAACCTGTCTGTATGCTGCTGAAACTGGTTCGGTGTATTGCTGCTGAGCCCCTGGGGTTTTGAACAAGTGTCTGCAATGTTTCCGAGTAACTTTGCTTTTTTCCTGGCCACCAATTGGTCTACTTGGTGGTAGGGGTGGAGAGAGAGGGTGGAGATCAATGAAAATGGTTAATTGCCAATTTCCTCACTCCTGCAACATCAAAGGCTGTGGGTTTTTAAGCAGCAAGGACTAAAGTTTTGATGGAGCCATAAGAGCAAATGCCAGTAAATGCTGATCTGGTGCCTACATGGGCCGGGAGCTGTTCAACCAGCTTAAGTACGAACGATCCCAGGAGATCAGTGAAATATCATCCTGTTCTTTGGAGGAGAAAGCTGAAGCCATTTGCCTGGACTTGCGTGGCTGGTAAGTGACAGGTGTGGTTTGATCCTGGCTACTTGAAACCCATTGGGATGCCTTGCCCGGTTGGAGGCTTTTGACTTATTACAGAGCTTTGGAGACAGCAACCCCCCTGGAAGACACCCACTCGTCACCTTTCTGCATGGGGCACAGCAGAGAGGCAAGCAGGACAGGAAGAAGGACGCATCCTTCACAGGTTGCCAATCTTGCTACTCCCTACGTCTCTCTGCTATGGCTCATGATGGGTTGGTTTTAGGGAGGCTGGATGGATCCCAGAGGATTCATTTTGGACAGTCCCTGCCCCTGCCCTTGGGAAGGCCAGCACAGGTCGGGGTTCTGCAGTGGGGGGCATGGTGTGGTCTTGCCTTCACTTCACTCTTGATTAATAAAGAGTTCAATCTCTGCACATCCGTGTTCTCATCTGGAAAGGGTTGGCCTCCACCTGCGGGTGTGGTGTTAAATATCTGGGCTTTTATTTTTAATGACCACGAAAATTCTACAAATTTACACAGTATATGCACGCATGCAAACTTTTTACTTTCATATCAGTTGCATTGAGGCCCTGCATGAATCTTGCTTCTTGATTCAAAAGAAAAATTTTAAGAAGCTCAGAAAAGGAAAAAAAAATAAGCTCAGGTAAAAGAAAGAAAAATTCTCAAAGCAATAGTCTAAGCTCTCGCTTCAAGAAACTAGAAAAAGAAGAGCCAAATAAATTCAAAACAAGTAGAAGGAAGGGTGCAATTAAGGGAACAGAAGTGCAAGCCTGGGAGGCTAAGACAGGAAAATCACAGGTTCAAAGTCAGCCTCAGCAACTCAGTGAGGCTGTAAGCAACCCAATGAGACCCTGTCTCAAAATAAAAAATCAAAAGGGCTGGGCATGTGGCTCGGTGGTTAAGTGCCCTTAGGTTCAATCCCTGGTACTAAATAAATAAATCCAGGGGAGATGTTAAATTTAAAAAAAAAAATTTTTTTAAATATAAATAAATTGATGGATTTTTCAAAAGGGGAGAGAAAGAGAAGAGAAATCACTAATATCAATAATGAAAAATAATATTCCCTTGCAGACATGAAGAGGAGACTAAAATGGTTCCGTAAACAACTCTTACATACATTTCACAGCTTAGATGCAACAGACTAATTTATTGAAAGGCAAAATTTACCACATTTCTCCACATATGAAATAAGCCAACAAAATAGCATTCCTATAACTTCCTATAATTAATAAAATGGAATTAATAATTTATAAACTTCCTTAAAAAGTAGAAAGAAATCTCAAGGCACATAGAGTGTTTCACCAAAAAAATAAACAAAAATAAAAATCATACCAAACATATAATTAGCATCAATTCTGTACAATCGTTGACAGAAAATGGAAGAGGTATGGGTACTTGCTAATGCATTTTATGAAACAAGTGCTAAGTCACACAAATACAGTTAAAAAAAAAAGACTAGGGATCAACATCCCTCATAAATACTAACACAAACATTCTTAGGCTAAATAAGAAAAATCCCAATATCATATCAATTACGAAGTAAAAGCAGTTGACAAAACTCTTGGGAAACAAGGAGTGGAGTGGATACTCCTCAACTTCATAAGTAGCACCTGCAAAATCCCACAAATAATATCAGACTGTGTTCCTCTAAGATCTGGAAAGAGACAAAGATGTCTCCTGTCACCACTTCTCTTCAGCTAAGTAGTCTAAGTTCTAGCCAGCCTAGCAGGAAAGGAAAGAAAATGAAAGGCACAGAAACCAGAAAGAAAGAAATGAAACTGTCCCTACTTGCAGACGATATGAAGATGGTCTACCTAGAACAAGCCAAGGTATCTACAAAAACAGACAAAACACACTAAATACTCCTAGAATGAATAAGCAAGGTTTCAAGATATGAGATCAACATATAAAAATCGGTCATATTTTTATATTCCAGCAATGAACACATGGAAGTTGAAATTAAAATGCAATATATCTTATAATCACTAAAGAGAAAAAGAAAGGAAGAAAAAAAAAGAATTCCTAGGGCATAAATCTCACAAAACATGCATGAGATGTGTATGCTGCAAAGTACACAGTGCTGAGAAGAAAAATCAAAGATCCAAAGAAACAGAGAAATGTACCATGTTCATGGGTTGGAAGACTCAATATTATAAAGTAGAACTTTCAAACTGATGCAGGAGTTTAATATAATTCTTATCAAAATTCCTGCAAGAGTTTTGGTAGACACAGATAAAATTATTCTAAAAACTATATAAACAAAGGAAGAATAAAATTGAGAGGGATCACTTTATCAGATCTCAGGATTTGTTATTTTGCTACATTAATCAAAATCTATGATGTCAGCAGAGGGAGAGAGAAATGGAGCAGAATAAAGAACCCATAATGAAGAACCCAGGCAAAACTTATACAGATATGGTTCCCAGATTTTAAACAAGTTTTTGGATTATATTGCTTGGTATTTGGTAAACCATTCTTCCCTCCCTGAAATAAACCCAACTTGGTCGTCTTGTGCAGTTATTTTTATGTATCGCTGAATTACAGTTTCTTGAGCATGTGTCTATATGCATAAGGGATATTGGTCAGTATTCTTTATTTATTTATTGTACTGAAAAAAGCAGGTCAATGAATGGAGAATTGTCTTGTCAAAAAATGGTGCTAGAGCAATTGGATGTCCATAAGTGAAGAAATGTACCTTGATCTAAATCTAAAAGGTTAACTCAGAGTAGGTCACAGATTTAAATATAAAATATAGAATTACAAACATTTTTACAACATAGCATAGACTATCTTTAGGATCTGTTTGATGAAGAGTGATTTGATGGAACAGCAAGGCAGGGTCCAGAAAAGAAAAATATCAATAAAGAGAACCTCACCCAAATGGAAACTTTCTCTCTCTCTCTCTCAAAAAAAAAGAAAAGCCCCTGTTAAAAAAGTGAACCGACAAACTATAAACTGGACGAAAACATTTGCAAACCACAGATCTGATAAAGTGTTCTCCAGAATACTTAAAAAAAAAAACCTCTCAAAAGTCAACAGTAAAATAATCCAAATGATTTAAATAGAACACGGGCAAAAGATGCAAAGAGCTCTCATGGATGAAAAATATACTAGCTATCAGCGCAAGTCAAGCCACTGCAAAATTTCACTATGGACCCATGGTAACCACTAAAAAAAATACTGCCCAAACTGACTGCCTGTGAGGATGTGGAGAAACTGGATCACTCTAGTGGGAATTTAAAATGGTATAGTCCCTCTGGAAAATAGTTTAAACTATTAAACATTTAAACTATTAAACTAAACACTTAAACTATTAAACTAAACCAAACTAAACTAAACTTGCTAGACCAGCAACTCAGTGGTTGAACTCCTGGGCATGCATCCCACTGGAATTAAAATGAATTAATTGATCACAGTGGATTCGCTTGTAATTACCCCAAACCAGAAACAACCAAAACATTCCCCATAGTGAATCGTTAAATGGATGGTGGCCCATCTGGAGTTCCACTCAGCAATGAAGGGGACGTCATGATGATATGTGCCACAGCTTAGGTGATTGCGAGGGTATCAAGCTGGGTGAAAAAAAGCCACTGTCTAAAGGTCACCTAATGTATGATACGATCTGGGATGGAGAACAGATCATGGTTGCCAGGGGCTGGAGCCGGGGCCTTCTGGTGAGAGGGAGAGGGTGTGAACATGAAGGGGTGACATGAAGTTGACCCTGTCTTGATTGCAGTGGTGGCGACACACATCTATGCCTGTGATAAATGGCACAGAACTACATATGAACACATTGCATAGGGTCAACTTCCCGGTTTTGATGTTGTGCTGAGATGACTAAGATGTGATCACTGGGGGAATGGGACAAAGGGCACGAAGGTCCTGTCCTTGTCCTTGCAAATGGCTGTGAATCTGTAATTATTTCAAAACGAAAAGTTAACATTTTAAGGAATTAAAAAATCAGAAAAACTGTTTTTCTTTCTGCCAAAAGATTTCACAAGTAATATCCCTTTGTACCCTGGGGAAATTGGGCAGCGGGTGGACAGTGTGTTCTAATGACCATACACAACTACGGGAGTGTAGATCCCCCTGGTGAAAAAGAACTGGTTATTCTTTCACATGGGGGCAAGAAGGGTGGCAGAAAACCACAAATGGAAATCCCACAGACTTGGTTTCAAATTATGCTGCTGTCCTGGCCCTGTGGTCTCAGTGAGGAATCCTCCTTTCCCTGAACATCCTCATTCCAGATAATGCCATATGGCTTTCAGAACTAAAAGGCCTTGAGCCAGCAAATCCTGAGATCCCAAGGTCACCGGGGAAGCTGCAGTAGGTCCCAGGCTGCAGGCTTTCTGTGCCCATTGAGAAGTGCTCAGAGCTGGGGCTGCTTGGCCATTTCCTGCTTCAGGGGCTGAGCCTGGCTCCCGCCGTCCGTCCTCCCTGGTTCATGAGATGCCTTCGACTCTGCCCTGGAGATAGCTGCGTGTTGGTTTATCTCATGTTCATCCCTCTTGGTTTAGCCTGAGCATCTAAATTTAAAATCGCCATGCTCCAAAGGCTGTCCCCCCCCTTGCCTTTCCCCTTCATTTATCTTGAAGGCGAGGAGGCCCTAGGACCTTCCTCCTACTCTGCTTCTATTGAATGGAATCCACTCTGCTCTAGGAACCGAAGTTGATTTCTTCTGGTTGTAAAGGAATCCCCCCCCACCCCCCAGTGATTGGAAAGGTTTCCAACCCTTTCCAACCCACGAGGCCTCAGACAGCAGGCTACACTTTGTGGGCAGGAGGGACTTCTAGGTTATGATTTAGCCCTGCTTTTATCTGACTTTACAAGAGGCTCAGCCTACAGCAGCCTCCAGAACTAGGAGTCGGAGGAGCTTCGGGTGGCTTTACTGAAATCAGAGATTTTTTAGTCCTGATGGGACCAAAAGCTGTCACAGACTCACTCGGGGGCTGAAGGACTAGAGTCAGGGAGGCAGGGAGTGCCGGTGGGTTGTGTGGTCAGCTTATGGAAGTGGAGGCATGTTACAGAAGAGCTTCTGTGTTTCTTGGTGCTCTTAGTGGGAGTCACATAAAATGGCCATTTTATTTATTTTATTGGTTCTTTTCAGCAGTCCACGACAGCATAATCCATTTTAACATGATCACACCAGCATGGAATCTATCTTACTCTAGTTAGGACTCCATTCTTGTGGGTGTACACGATGGTGGGATTCACTGTGGTAAAACGGCCATTTTGATGGTCAAAAATGGCGCAGGTGGTCATTTCACAGGATTCCCTCTGACACACTCGCTGTGAGCAACCTCTCCCCCAGAGCCCTTCCTGACCCACCGCACGCCCTTCCTCTTTGCCTCCCTCGACCCTGACCGCTCCTACAAGCCTCCTGTCACCCCAGCGCCTTCGTCCCAACCAGCCACAGGACTCACCCCTCCCGGGGAGACAGCGATATTTCATGTGGTTTGTGAGGTCTGCACTGTGGACTCCGGGGACTAGCCCACACACGAAGCCCGTGGGGGACGAGCTTGAGCCCTTCCCCGTCCTAAGGAAAAAAGAGTAAGAGTAGAGGTGACATCGACAGGCCCTGCTTCCCCTCCCCCGCGGGCTCCTGGGGCTCCCTGGCCTTGGCCTTCCCAGGCTCAGGGCTTGTCCTTCCCTTCAGAACCCACGGTCACTCCCATCTGTTGAAACCCATTCTCAAGGGACTTCCCAAGTTAGGGGGACCCGGGTCAGATTGCTCGACTCCATCCATGGTTTAAGAACCTCTTTACGACAGCCTCAGACTTGGGTGATAGTTTGGCTGGGTGTTGAATTCCAAGGTCATCTTCCCTTGGACCCAGGACACCGAAGCCACCATGGTGACTGTTCTGCAGAGCGACTGTTTCCTGGCACATGGCTCACCTCTCAGTGGCACCATCTGGGGCCTTCTGGAATGTCGTGGCGACTCGTGTGGCGTTTAATCAGTAATCGTCCAGGGCCTTTGAGGGTCTTTTCAGTCTGAAAGCTATTTTTTTTTCCTGATCTACTTTAGAACATTGGATTTCTGGATTTATCCTTTAATTTTATTTTTTCTTTATTCCTTATTTAACCTCTCTTTAACTTTCCCTCTAATTCCTGGGGGATTATTATTTTTTTTTTAACTTGTCTGTCAATCCTGTCTAATCTATCTGCTAAATTTAAACATTTTCTATAAATAGGTGTGTGTATATGTACACGTTCACATGTCTGTCTGTCTGCCTGTCTAACTCTCTAGGCTTGGGACTTTTCCTCTGATTCTTTTCTTTTAATAGCTCTTGATTTTATTTTATTTTTTGCACATTTTTCTTTATAGCTATGATTTCTAAAAAATATCTTCTTTTCTTCTTTGTATGATGTTATTTGTCCTGGGGGCTCCCAGTTCTTGGCATTTGCTTGTGTTGATTTCTTGGAAGCTGCAGGTTTTTGTCAGGCACTGTCTGAACTTTGGCTCTAGGGCTGCTCGTACTTACCCATGTAGTCAGTAGAGTGCTACAGTTTGGGTCTGAAATATATCTCAAAGGCCCAAGTGTTAAAGGCTTGATCTCCAACTTGATGTTATTGGGAGGTGGTGGAAAGTTTCAGAGGTCTTCCATTTACTGGGGCATGACCCTAAGGAAACATTGGGACCCCAGCCCTTCTTCTTGCTCTCACTTGCATGAGTCAAACATCTTTGCTCTAGTACAGGGTCCCACCATGATGTGCTGCCCCTCACAGGCCCCCGAACTGAAACCTGCAAAACTATGAGCCCAAACAAACCTTTCCTCTTTACAAGCTGATTGTCTTAGGTATCTTATTACAGTGACGGAGAGCTGACTAACACAGTGGGTCTTGTGTCAGTGCCCGCAGCTCTTTGGTGGGACCACCAACTCATGTTCTCTGGCAGTAAAATTTTCTTGTCTTCTCACTCTGAGATGCCAGCCTGGCTGGGCTCTGGGAGCAGAGAGAGGGGCACCTGGGATCCCTTCCTTGCTTGATTCTGTGTCTGCTCCTGCCTGAACCCAGCTCTCTGCGGCTCGCAGGTCCTGGAGAGACCCCCGTAAGGTGGCTGTTGTCATTCCTCTCTGACAGCTTCTTCCACGCCACTAGGGCAGTCCCACCCTGTCCTCCACTTTCCTGTCCCCAAAGTGTGTTCAGCGTCTCTTTCCCTGATGTCACTGGTCCAGTTCCCTTTAACCCTTTGACCTTCAAAGCATGCACATGTACTGCCTCTCTCGCAGGTTTTAGTGGGGGGGAGGTAAGCGTGGTCTGCGGAGCTTCTTCAGGGGCAGAGGACACTGGTGTTTCTCATTTTACACAATAGTGACGCCGACAGCCCCAAGACCTCCCCCTTGGCCATCCCCACAGCTACTACCTACGTCCTTCCTCTCCTCCCTGAAAAATTAACATTTTCTCTCTTTCTCCTGGATCATTCCCACTTTGCTCCAATCCATTGCTCCAATCAAAACGCCTCCTCCCAGACTGCCTGAGACCTGCCGTGGCGGACCCCGGTGCCCCATTGGCTCACTGTGACCCCTCCTCGCCAACTCTGCAGTATGACCCTGCCTCCCTGGTGGCCACTGCTCCCTGGGCCTTGGTTGTCCTCCTCTCTGTGGTTCCTGGGCTCTGCTTTGCAAATGGCTCTGTTTCCCTGTGGGGTTAAGCCTTGGCTATCCTGGGGCTGGACAGAGGGCCCTCATTTTAATTTCCATAATGTTAAACACATATGCCATTGGGTTCCTGTTTCACACTGCAGCCAAATGGATCTTTTCAAAATGTTCCTCAGCGGTGCCCCAGATTTGGGGGTACTCTATCCCCAACCCATCCCTTGCCTCGCCACACCCTGTACTCTCTCAACTCTGTCCTCCACAACTTTGGAAAACTCGTCCTCACCATGCTGCCTCTGCCACAGGGCTTTTGCACACACTGTTCTCTCTGCCTCCTTTTACTTCATTTAACTCCACACAGGCTTCCAGATGAACTGACCCTTGCTATTGGTCAGTTCTGATTTGCTCCGTAATTCCTCCTGTCCATTCATTTGTGTTCACGTATATATACTTATGCTTATGTGAGCCTCAGATCTTGGGCAGCGGCTGAGGGACAAGGCCTCCCTGATGTCTTGACATCTTGGAGGCAGTCCCATGGCAGGCTGGACAGTATTTCTGTCCTGCTGTGGAGTGGAAACACAATTCAAATTCACTTTCCAGGCCTGCCTTGAAATGACGCGGTTCCTGATCTTTTGGGGGGTGTGAGGTGAGGGGCGAGAGAATTTGTATCTTTTTCATTTACATGAGAAGATATTTTTATTTTTAAAATTCAGACAATGAAAATCTGCATATAACAGCAGTGAACACTCAGGATGTGGTGACTATTCTTGGTCTCACTCTGGCATGTCACAACCACCAACCCTGTGCTGGGACCTGGAGCTCAGCAGCCCTGGGGAATCACCTGGGGAGTCCCCATGCCACAGCCTGGGGAGATCTGCCCGATCACCCTCCGAGGGTATGGAGCCCACAGGTAGCCAGATGGGCCGCAGGGTGACAACGCAGAGCAGGATCCAGGTCTCCTTTACAGTCTTCCAGGGTCCAGAACGATTTGCTCAGCAGGTGAAAATGCTTCCCAGTGGATTGCGTAATACAAGTGGGCAGGAGGGAGTCTGTACTTGGCACCAGGCTGGGGAACAGCCACTTTGGGTGGGCTCCAATACCTAGAGATGGAAGTTATGTCAGCTCCACTGTGTTCCCGAAGTTCCACAGGACCCGTGAAAAAGATGGAAAGTGCATGTGTGTATCACACGTGTGTGCACATAGGTACATGTGTATGTGTGTATATGCACCCATGCATCAACGTGCACATATGTGCTTGAGAATGTGCATTTATGTGTGCTAGCACACATCTGCGTGCACGCGTGTATGCTCATGAGTGTGCATCTGTGTGAACATATGTGCATGAGAGAGCTTGTGGGGGGTGCATGTGCTTCTAGTTGTGCGTGTGTAGGTGGCTTTGTGTGGGGGGCACATGCATGTGCGTGTTTCTCAGTGTGTACACGTGTGTCTATATATTGGAGCAAGGTTCTTGAGAGTGGATAGAGCTGTTTCCTGCAGCTGGAGCAGGCAGTTTGGAGGAGTGTTCTGTCACATCCCCAGGTCCCCTGTGGTCATTCTAATGCCCAGGGGGTCTGACAGGGATTTCTGAAGGTTTTCTGCCAGTTGTCACTTTGGTTTCTAGAATTTTCAGCCTGTTTTCTGTTGGCTATGTTGGACGAAAGTTTAAGATGCAACCTCTCTGATTCTCTTTCCCACTGTTCATCTCGTTGGGTCTGGACCTCAGTGAAGCTGGGTGATTCCTGTGTAACCTGAACCTTGTCTATAGTGAGCTGGAGTTATGTTGTGATCATCTAAGTGTGCAGCACAGAGGTCATGCTGGTCCTGGCCGTGGGTGAAGTGTGGAACCGCTCATTACTCAAGCAACATGCGTTTATGTTCATGTCACTTTTAACCAAGTTTTAAATGCAAACCCACAACATTCACCAGTGTCCCTTTTGCCATGTTCTCTGTCATACAGAGAGTAAATTCCAGTGCCTCTTAGAAAAAGTAGAAAACAGATTTGGGTAACTAAATGCTTTCCCTCTTCTTCCTCTCCCTTTCCCCTTTCTATTATTCGTTTATTTTTCTGTTCAATCCATTAACTAGTGTTTATGAAGCCAGGCCCAGAACTGGCACTGGGGCCGTGGTGATTGTGTTAATCAGTTTTCTGTGACTATATTAAAACACCTGAGATAATCAACTGATAAAGAGAGAAGTTTATTTTTATTATGGTTTCAGACCATGAGGAATTAGCCATTGCTTTGGACCTCAGGTCACGCATCACAGCATGCCAGGAATGTGTGACAGAGCAAAGCCAGGCTGGGAAGCCACGGAAAGGAAGAGGAAGAGAATGGGGACCTACAACCCTCTTGAGGGTGTCTCCCACATGGCCTGAAGACCTCCCATTAGGCCTAACCTGTTGAGCCTTCCACCACCTCCTAATACTGCCAAACTGGGGACCACGCCTTTACCACATGGGCTTTTGGGGGACACTCAAGAACCAAATTATAGCAGTGATGAATAGGACCCCAAAATGAGATTCCATCTCACTCCAGTCAGAATGGCATGGATCAAGAATATAAGTAACAATAAGTGTTGGCGAGGATGTGGGGGAAAGGCACACTCCTACATGGCTGGTGGGACTGCAAATGGGTGCCATTACTCTGGAAAGCAGTTTGGAGATTCCTCAGAACCCTTGGAATGGAACGACCATTTGACCCAGCTATCCCGCTCCTCAGTTTGTACCCAAAGGACTTAAAATCAACATACTATAGAGGCACAGCCACATCAATGTTTATAGCAGCTCAATTCACAATAGCTAAGCTATGGAACCAGCTGAGGTGCCCTTCATCAGATGAATGGATAAGAAAATGTGGTGTATATACACAATGGACTATTACCCAGCCATAAAGAAGAATGAAATCATGGCATTTGCCAGTAAAAGGACGGAGTGGGAGACTCTCATGCTAAGTGAAATAAGCCAATCCCAGAAAACCAGAGGGCGAATGTTCTCTCTGATGTGCAGATGCTAACACAGGATAAGTGGGAGGAGGGGAATAGAAGTACTTTGGATTAGACAAAGGGGAATAAAGGGAAGGGAGAGGGGATGGGAACAAGAAACACAGTGGGGTGAACCGGCCATCACGTTCCTATGTTCACATGGGAATACAGCACTGTGTGACTCCACATGGTGTACAACCACAAGAATGGGAAGTGACACTCCATGCACGTATGATATGTCAAAATGCATTCTGCTGTCCTCTATGACTGAAAAAGAACAGATGAAAAGAACTGGCCTCAAAGACCTTCACTCTATGAGGGGCAAAGACCCAGAGAATGAGGCAGTGACCAATAAAAGATCAGCTTTCAACTGGGACCCAGCATGACCCCCAGCCTGCAGTGGGAGGGGCAAGGGCTCCCCAGGGAACAGAGTCCTGAGCTCCAGATGCAGAAGGCAGACTCACAGAGCCCAGCTGGGGCAGGCTGCCCGGCGGCACCCACCTGGAGAGAGCGAACGCCCTGGACGCAGCTCACAGCTGGAGTGATTTGCCATCTGTGAGTGGCCTGTGAGTGTGTGGCTCAGGCGTGGGTGTGTGGTTGCATGTGTGTGCTGCAGGGCTGGGCACAATGGAGGGAGCTGTCTGACCCTCAGGGTTTCCAACTCTCTCCAGGAAGCACCCGGTGCGAGTTCTGACAAAATTGGCCTGCAAGGTCACACAGGGTGGGGCTGGGGACAGAGAAAGGAGCCGGCAGAGCTGCCTTCTGAGCTTGCTGCTTAACCCCTCTCCACATCTGTACTTGGACATCTATTTCACATTATGTTGGTGTGTGACATACTCTGCATTGATGTCGTCACATCATCCTCATTTTTCAGGGGACCCTGGCCTAAGTAAAGGCCAGTAGGACCCAATCGGTATCCAAGGAGGATGAGAAGAGACGAGGGAGCATGCTGCAAGTCATCTTGGAGGCTTCCTGGGCACGGTCAGGCCAGGGGCTGGGGAAGGACTTGGGTAAAACTGCGAGACCCCAGGAGCCTGCACAGGTGACCTAGGATCCCGGCAGCACCCGGGGACCACAGAGGAAGGTGAGGCTGTCAGCCCTGCCCCGTCCTCCAGCCCAGCTGAACTTGGATCCCAGGCTTTGTGGTTTTGGTCACCAGGCAATTCTGTTGGCAATCAAGGTCGGAAACCCAGGTCTGCTTGGTTCCCAGGGTGGTCCCGGGGCACCTCTGTCTAGCTCTCCTAGTCCTAGCTACAGACTCAGGTTTGGGGATCTAGCACAGAATGCAGGCCCGAAGGTGTGGGGTGGGCCTGGGCACCTGCGCGGACCGTCCAGCTCTCAGCGATTGACTGCTCCTCAGCCCCGGTCAGACTAAACGGACCGCGCCACCCACAGCGCAGGGGACTCGGTGACTGGAAAGACCGGAACGTCAAGGGAGGGACGCTTGGCTGGGAAAATGGACAGGTGGCGCAACAAGCACGAAACATGTGACAGGCCTGGACAGGGTTCTAGAGGTCAACCCACCAAAAGAGCAAGAAGCTCAGCTCTCAAAGATGTGCGGTGGGAGGTGGCCAGCAGCAGGGGCGCGTCCCACGGAGTGCGTGATGCACAGGTGCAGGGCGGGGTCCACGTGCTGCCTGGGCAGTGCCAATGGTTCACAAGCAATGCCCCGTGCAAGTGCAAGTGCTGGATTTCCGCACTATGCTCGCCACGTGTACACGGAGGGTGTTAATGCTGCGGGTGCAGCGTGAGAGGTAAATAGGAAACGTGCGTTGCTCCGTGTACATGCAATCCGGCAGTGCAGGGCGTGCATGCGGCAAAAACGGCTCTGTGCTGAGGCATTGTGCTGGCTGGAATCTCTGCACAGTAGCGCTGCCCAGAGAGCCCAAAGGAGGACACATTGGTCAGAGCTCTTGGCCATAGGCAACCTAATCTCCTTTTAGGAAAAAAAAAAAAAAAAAAAGCTGAGTAGGTCTTACTAAATTATCTTAGGTCCTTTCCAATAGCTCTGAAATGGTCAGAGAGGCCGATTGGGACACTAGCCAGTCAGGAATGTGGTCCTAACAGCATCAGCAACATCCGGAAAGATGCTCTGGTTAAGAGCCATTGGTGCTGCTGCCAGCCCTGAGTGGCCTCAAACCGAGAAGCCCGGTCCCCACCCCATCTTTGCCCAAAGCAACTGGACATCCACGTGCAGACCTCAGGAGCTCAGAGGCTAAGTCATGTGGGAGATTCTGTGAGCTGCAAGGAGTCGGGAAGGACTGAATTGTGGGGATCGGGGGATCGTGAGCTTCCTCTAGCCGCTGCCTGGGGGATTTGGTCAGTTGTTAGGCTCAGGACGGACGGGGAGCCTCATTTCCCTTCTGGGACCTCCATGTGCCCACGGTGACAAAGGCTTCCTTTGCAGCCCCCAAAGGGAAGGCAAGCAGAGGCCCAGGGAGGCCCGGCCTGGACTGACTGCGGAGGGCTAAGACTTTGAGCTGCTGGAGACGGAGCCCCGGGTGGTGGTTGGACAGGGCCACGCTAACTCACTGGAACTGCCTTAGAGATGGCGACTGTTTGCTTGCTCTCTGTAAGCACGAGTCTTATCCATGGGCAGCAAGTACTGAGTTGGCTGCCATAAACAACCGGGCAGAAACAGGGCCTGGTGGAGAGACTGTCTCTGAGGCCTTGCTCCTCCAAGTCCCTGAGGACAGCACCTGGGAGCTCCTTAGAGGGCAGACGTAGGTCCTCCTGGCCTAGACCTTCTGCACCAGAACCCGAGTTTTAACCAGAACTGCAGGAATCTCCTGAGCATGCTGGGAGGCGCTCTGAGCCGGAGTGGCCCTCACTGCCTTGACACACCTGGGCAGGTCTTCACACCTCTGGTCCAGGTCACAGTCCACAGCAACAGAATCAGCATGCCTGGGGTGACCCAGCATTGACTTCAACAGCTAGGGCTGCTGCGGAACTCCTCCAGGCTCACCTACCAGGTGGGCTCACCTGGGCCCATATCTCTGTGCAGCAGCTAATTGTGATCAGCTGGTCGCCATCTCCACTGCTGATCCAGAACCTCCAGCCTGCCCTCCGTACTCGCCATGTGCTTACCCTCTACCCCAAGGCTTCACCTGGGCCTCCTTCTTGTCCTCTGTGGCTAGCAGCCTCCAGTATTTCAAGTCAGGACCCACCCACACCCACCAGCCAAGGCCTGGAAAAAGTACGGCCCCCGAAAAAATCATCCTTCAATCTCTCCATCTTACCCACTGATTGTCACCTCCCTCCCACCTCACCTCACCTCACCCCTCCTCCATTGTCCTTTATTACAATCCTCCTTCTCCTGAACCTTCATCCGCTTTCAACTTCTCTTCTCTTGCTGTTTGTTGAGACCTTGGCAAGACCTAGAACTTGGTTGAGTCAGACTCTGTACCTAATTTATCTGTCTTCTGCAGCCCATTGGGAGTAGGGAAAAATCCCAGAATTCTTGCCCCTGGGTCCCTTTCCCCATGGCCTCACACGCCTGTGGACTTGGTTCCACCCTGGAAGGTGACACTGTTCTGGTCCATTCACTGACCACACATGGACACCATGATTTTGCATTTTCTTCCCCATGCTTCAGTGCCCTAGCCTCCTTGTCACTTGCAGTTGACAATCCAACCCTGTTTTCACTTGGAAGGGACAGTCTGTGCACCCATACATCATCACCTACAGTGTCCACTGACCCACTGGCTCTATCCCCAGACGCTGCCCTCTTTCCTGTTGAGATGGACACACTCTCTGGAACCTCCCACTGGCTGCACCTGGACTGCCCGTTGTTCCTGGTTGGTGGCTGAGCTGTCTCTGCTCAGAGATTACAGGGAGAGTTGGAGACAGATGACAAACGGCTGCTGCTCCCGTCTCCTGGTTGGATCTTGTTAATGCTGAGTGCCGTGGGCCACCCTCCATGACTTCACCTAGTGTCCTTCCTAGAACTTCCTGGGGTCAGGCCTTGGACCCACCGTCCTATCAAACCATTCTGACCCCTCAGAGAGTTTCTTGTGGGACACTCGTCACTTGTCAGGGGGCAGCACCCCTCTCTGGTCCCTTTGCCCTGAAGCTGTGCCTTCCAGACCCTTTCGCAGGATTGTCCAATTGTCTGGTGACACAAGCCTCGTAGCCCCCAGGGCTCAGCCTCAATCTCTTCTCTCCTCCACCTGCTTCCCTGACTTTAAACCCTACCTGTGAGTGTCACGTAGAGAGCCCCAGCCTCACCTCTCTCTGAACTCCAGGCTCCACATGTCCAGCAGATACCCTGTTATGGTTTAGATAGGAGGTGTCCCCCAAAAGCTCATGTGAGAGATAATGCAAGAAAGGGGGTGAAACCATTGGGTTCTGAAAGCCTCCACCTAATCAGAGCATCAGTCCTCCTGAATGCATTAGCTGGGTGGTGCCTGTAGGCAGGTAGGGTGTGGCTGAAGGAGATGGGTGGCTGCTGGGGTGTGCCTTTGGGGTACATATTGTGTCCCTGGTGAGTCAGGCTTGGTCTCTCTGCTTTCTGATTGCACGTCCTGAGCTGTTTCCTTCACTCCACCCTTCTGCCTTGATGTTCTGCCTCGCCTCAGGCACCAGGCAACGCATTCTATCCACTGAGACCTCTGAAACCCTGAGCCCCCCAAGAACTTCTCCTCTTCTAATGGCTCTTGTCAGGTCTTTTGGTCACAGCAGCCAAAAAGCTGACCAAAACAGAAATTGAAATGGGGTTGTTGCTAGGACTAATTTGACTATTGAGAAACTTTGGGAGCTTTTCAGAAAATATAAGAGGAATTTTGGAAAATTGAGACAGGCGAGCTGGAAAACATTTAGGTTGTTTTAAGAGAAGCTGAACAGGAAATTCTGTGGACGGTAAAGACAGGGCTCATGAGGACTCTATAGGAAACTGGACTAGGGGCCTCTCATGTTCTTCTATTCTGACCAAGAAGTGGTCTGGATTTTGCCCATGTCCTGAGACTTTCAGTGAGGCTGAATTTCTTAATCTGGTGGAAGACATTTCTAGATAACATTCAGGCAGTGGCATGGATACTGTTGGTGGCTTTTAGGCAAGTATATTGTGATAATCAGGAGAAGAAAGATTTGAAAAACTTGCAGTGTGGCCAGAAAAGTCCAAGTAAAACCGAGGCTAATGAAGTTGTGGTTGTTAATGACTTTCCACTCACTGAAGAGATGCTAAATGCCCAGGTAGGGTGGGGCTGGAGGAGGTAGGCTACTGGGGGTGTGGCTTTGGGGTTTATATTTTGTCTAACACACCCCAAACTGAACAGCGGATTATATATACCACGTGTATTCAATACACGTGTGATACAGGAGACATACAACTCAAGCACCGTCTCCTCAAACCCACATGTGTGCTGACTCCCATAGATACATTAGCTTTACATATAGGTGCACATACACATACACACGCATTCATTTCAGCCTAAAACTTCCATTTACTGAGTAATAGTGTAGAAAATATTTTGCTTTTTTTTCTTAAATTACAACCACATTCTTTGAAGATTGGTGAACTGATGATGATCATTATTTTCAAAAACAGATGACAAATAAAACTTTATCATGAGAATTATTATTATTATTATTTTTTGGTACTTGGGGTGAAATAAAACCCAGGGTTGTTTTACCACTAAGTTTCATCTCCCCACATTTTTTATTTTTTTAGGGTTTTGCTAAATTGCTGAGACTGGCCTCAAACTTGCTATCCTCCTGCCTCAACCTCCTGAGTCATTGGGAGGATGGGGGTGCCCCACCGCACCTGGCTGAGAATGCTTCCTGAAGGTAAGAGTCTGAATATTTTGATGTTCATTTTCCATATCTGGGTTCTGATTCACTGTGCCGGAGACTCAGAGAGATTACAAGGAGAGTTCAAGGCAAACAACACAAATTTTATGTTTGAAAAACATCTTTTACTCTTTAAAATTTAGTAAGAATAAATAATTGGTCAGTGAACGGGGTGGGGAGAGTCACCGCAGGGGCACGGCTGGGGAGGGAGGAGCTGGCTGGTCATGGTCATGGAGGAGCAGGGAGAACAGCCAAGCTCAGCCACCATGGCTGCAGGACCACGGGGAGATTGCCCACAGTTGTCTGCTGTCCCTGTGGGGTCCTTGGCAGCTTACCTGAAAATGGCACTCCTGTGACATGGGGGACTCTTATTGTTACCGTGGCATCTTTCACCCAAACATCCAAGGAAGAATTCACTCTGCAGGGTCCTAAAGAGGGTTTCTAAAGGACGTCTGATGGCCAGAAGCCCAGAGGAAGCTCCCCTGGTGCAGGTTTTGGGAGCACCCCAAAGACTGCAATCCAGAAAGGACAAATGGCAGACGTGGATTGTGTTGTGGGGTACCGCAGTCATGGGGGGCAGGGGTAATGGAGCAGGACAGGGTTCAGCGGCTGCAGGTAGGGTGGTGGAGGGGCCGAGACAGGGCCTGTGAGCGGCCCAGAGACCCCCTGTGATGTGCCAGAATTCAGCTGTCCTAACCAGGGTGGGAAGTCACGCTGAGACAGGCTACAGAGAAGGGTGCGACCTTGAGCCATGAGGTCCAGGGTGAAGGTGAAGGGTTTGGGACAGGAGTCGGGCACAAAATCTGCCATGGGATTTCCTAGCCATGACAGAATTGATGACGGGATTTGATGACAAGACCCAGAGTGTCTCCCCAAAGTGCAGGAGACAGCTGACCCCAACCAGTGCCCACTCGTGGGCAAAGGGACGGAGCCTTCTGTCCTCTTCCAGGCTGGAAGTGCTGCCAGGAACCGAGATCAAAGGCTTTTCAGAATGGCTCCTGCCAGGGCCAGGATGGGGTCAGCTCTCGGAGTGACCAGGCACTCCCTCCCAGAGGAGTTTCCTCTCTGCAGAGATGCCCAAGCATGCCAGGGTCGGGTGGTGGGCAAGGCCAGAGCTGGCCCTAGGGCCGGAAGCCCACAGGGAGGGTGGGGGACTGTCTGCCTCTCTGGCTGGAGCGATGCATTATTAATGCTAAAAATTATACAAAAGGAAAGTGTTGTCTGACACTGGAAATCCAGCTCCTTTTTTCAAAACGTTTCAATTTTAGGTAATTTGACAAGATAAAGACAATGCAATCTGGAGAAACAAGCAGCTGAGAGTGAATCACACCCAGAAACCTGGGCTATTCCAGCACTTTCTAAGGATGAACCTTAAAGAAAAGATGCTTGAGAAGCAAGGACATTTGAGAAGCTTGTCAAAAACAGGCTTATATAACACTTTAATCTGTGGCTTTGCTTATGGGGCTTTCTTTTCTTGATTGAGTGCACAAAATTTCTCTAAGCAGCCCTGAGATACAGTGCATTAAATGTCTGGGTAGCATTCCCTTCCAAAACCCTTTGCAGAAGATAGACAAAAAAAGGTGTTCATCCAGGTAAGAAACTTGACAATGAAGACACCTCTTTGAGGTCACGCCATGATTTGCAGGGATTGGTGAGACAGACCCAAGGTTAAAGATGGAGAACAGAGACCAGACAGTGCTACTTCCAGAGGCCCTGGGAGATATTTAACCTCTAAATATCTGCCAATCAAACCTGAGACCCAGTGTCCTAGAAGGCTTAAAGTTCTGCCCTCACAGATGGCCCATTTGACAGATTTAGAACAGAAGATAAAAATGTTAAGCCACTATGAAGAATTTGTGTATGTCAATGGAGAGGCACAGCCACTTGGACCTGGGGTAGGATGTACACGGCAGTACAAAAGGGTATTATATATCAATTCCTTGGACCTCACCCAGTAGGGGCCCTTCCCCAGAAGTCCTGAGACATCCCCTGGCTCCTTTTAGCTCTAATCAGAAAGAGAAAGCATTTTGTTCTAATTCGATCTCATCTATGCAGCTCAAAGACCTCTGCTAGTGCTACAGCATATCATTCATCGTTGATAAAAATCCTTTCCAATGTCTCCTTTGTATTTTAGAAACTCAACTTATTGATAATCAGTATTGATTTTATAAAGCATTAGTCATTGTTACCGTAGAGGCTTGGACTCCGAAACTTGGATTTGATTTTGCTTTTGACTAATGACATCAGTGCCAAATGGTTTGGAGGGTCTGATGGAAAAGCCCCACCTCTCACTTCCCTGGAATAAAGCCAGGGCCTCTCCTCTCTGAGGCCCGGGTGGGAAGAGTGACAGGCAGGTGTGACAAGATCAGGGTGTGACTGATCCCAGCAGACAGGCCATCTCATCTAGGACTTCAAAGCATTTTTCTCCCCCAGGCTTATTAAGGTTTATCAGGAAAAAAGTAAAAATTGTCTATATCTTTGGAGGATAACCTGAAGTTCTGATACACATGTATGTTGTGAAATGACTGAATAGGGTTAGTTAAAAATCCATCACCTCATATACTTAGTATTTGTGTGTGTGTGTGTGTGTGTGTGGCAAGAACATTTAAGATCTAATCTCATATTCGTTTTTAGGAATAAAAATGTGTATTAACTATACTCAGGCTGCACCAAAGATCTTCAGGTGCATTTCTCCTCTCTGGCTGCAACTCCACGTCCTCTGTCAAGCATCTCCCCATTTCCCCTACTCCTCGTTCCCCGGCACCCTGTCTGCTTCTGTGAGATCAGCAGTTTTAGGTTCCACATGTAAGCAAAATCATATTGTATTTGTCTGTGCACCTGGCAAATTTCACTTAACATTAGGTCCTCTGGGTTCATGTGTGCTTCTGCGAATGGTTTCGTAAAGTCTGAATGGACTTTACGAATGCTGTATATTTTCCACGTATTTTTTTATCCATTCAACTGTTGATGGACACCCAGGTTGATTCCGTACCTTGGCCACAGTGAACGTGTACAGATGTCTCTTTGAGGTACCGATTTCTTTTTCTTTATACTCAGTAGTGGTTTTGCTGGATCACACAGTAGTTCTATTTTTTTTTTTTTTTTTTAGGAAACTCCATACTGTTTTCCATAATGGATATGATACTGGAGGCAGGAACTTTTGACTCAGTGACAGTAGAAAAGAAATCGAGTCAAATGAGCTTGAATATTCAGGCAAGGCTTCAATCGGAGCTTCAGGCCAAGGGGAAACTGGGGCTCCCGCTGCAGGGAGAGAGCAGTGACGGAGGGGCCAGGCTGTTCTCTGAACAGAGGGAGATGCAAGCTTTCGTTGATTTGCTGGGGTGGGTGAGGGTTTGTAGTTCTGCCCTAGTGGAGGGCACAATTCCAAAAGATGTTTCTCCTTGCTCAAAACGAGGACCACCAGATGGCCATGGTCAACCTCTCCTGGAGACTGAGTTACTTATGGGGCTGGTGCCAATGTTTTGTGCAAACTTGGAAGCCTTGTGGCTTGCTCTGAGCCCTATGATAGTGCTGAAGGACCTCAGGGGCTTGGATTGCGGCTATCCCTGCTGAAGGTGCACGTGGGTGGGTAGAAGAAACTGTCAGCTCCAGTGGGCAACCAACACATACCCAGGCAGAGAATCGGACCCAAAGGCTAAGGCACCAAAGGGGACAGACATAATATGAAGACAGATGTACGTAGACATCTCACTGATATACTTAGAACCAACAAACAAATTCAGCAAAGTCTCAAGATACAGCCAACATACAAAAATCAGTACCATTTCTATATACCAACAAAAGAAAGTTAAAAGAAATCCAATTCACAGTAGCACAAAACACTTAGGATTAAATTTTACTAAGGAATGAAGGCGTATACACAGGAGATTCTATACTTATAAAACATTAATAAAAGAAATTTAAAATGACCAATAAATGGGAAGAAATCCCATGTTCATGGACTGGAATAATTTATATTGTTAAAAGTGTTCTTTTAAAGGAAGGTGTGAATTGCAAATGCTTGTTACTAAAATAATTATCTCCTGAGATCAAACCAGTGTGTTTCTAAAATTATATCCTTGAGATTTTACACACCCTGTGCTTGTGCCTCAGGGGAAGTGAGACCCCAGGGACCCTCAGGGACCTCCAGGATCATCTCTCCATTGCTCCTGACATTCTGTCCCCAGCTTGTTCTGCAGCCAGACTGGACACCTTTGATGTGACAAGGCCAGGGGGTCTGTCCCTACCAGGCCTTTGTTTTAAGGAGCCTGTGCAGCTCTGCTTAGGTTTGGGTTTCACAGCACCAGGGGGAAAAGAAAACAGTGTGAAGAAGAAAGAAAAGTGGTTTGTGGGAAGAAGGAAGCCAGACAGAAATGAAAGTGGTGATGTTCACATCTGTCCCTGCAGGCAGCTGTGTGACACATGGGGGTGGGGTGACATGAGCAGGTGCCTCTGCCCAAATCACATCAGAACTGGAGTTCCGTGACCTGCAGTGTCCCCACCTCCCTGCTCCCACACCTGTCCTCACCTGTCTGTACTCACAGCCTCCCACCTCAGCAGAGCATTCTCTCTGTCCCAAGAGACAGAAGATCGTATTGTGAAGGGGAAATTCAAATATGTGACTGTGCATGACACGGAGTCATGGGCCAGCAGAGCTAGCAATCACCCTGAGTGAGTTTTGCCTTTTCCCTGGATTCTGGCAGGGCAATCCAAGTATTCCATGAATCATTTATTACTGAAAACGTCTTCCTGAGTGCCTCTATGAGACAGGTGAGGTTGTGCGTAGCCCCCTGAGGAGCAGCAGATGAAATAAAAATCAAACAAATGATGGATTCTACCAAAGCACATCTGGTCGGGGGATGGCAGCATTCGTACCAGAGATGTATCCTGTGCCAGCCTTGAGTACTGAATCCATTCCACTCCACTGCCAACTTACCAACCCTGTGCGGAACAGATTGCTGTGATGTGAGGTGAGTGACCAGTGGTACTTTAACTGGGTGGCTAAGGAAGACCTCTCTGAGGATGTGCCTAACTGTGACTATAAGCAATTGTTGGGAGGTTGAGCCATGTGAGGACAGGGTGACCAAGTGCTGCAGGTAGAAAACTGGCCAGTACAAAGATCCTGAGGTAGGGACCAGCTTGGCATATTGGGAAAGAGTAAAAACAAACAAACAAACAAACAACAACAGCAAACAGTTTGCCCAAGGTTATCAAACCAAGGTCAAGGACAGATCCTCTGAGTCTTCATTTCCTCAGGCTGCTGTAACAACTTAACCACAAACTCAGTGGCTAAAACAACACAGATTTGTTACCCTATGTTTCTGGAGATTAAAGGTGCAATTCTGGTCTCACTGGGCTAAGATCAAAGTTCTGAGGGCTGGTTCTTCTGGAAGCTCTAGGGCAGCTTCTGTCTCCTTGCAGTTTCCAGTTTCTAAAGGACACCACAGCCTCAGGCTCACGCACTGCTCCTTCTCCACCCTCCCGGCCAGCAACATCAACCTCAGCTTGCATCTTGGGTGTGGTCCCTTCTGACCCCACCTTCCCTTCAAGGACCCTGTGATCACATATGGCTCACTGGAATAATCCAGAACAAGTGTCCCTTTTCGAGATCAGTGGTTTAGCAACTTTGTCTCCATCTGCCACCTTCGCCGGGTAAGAGAGCACGTTCACAGATTCTGGGAATTGGGACGTGGATGTCTTTGTGGGGCTGATATATTGTTGTTGTCAGCTAGGTAAGGGGTTTGGGGTTTATTCCTGCCTGTATCAGGAAGTTGTTTGAGGAATCCATGATGGAAGTATCCTGATTACGAGCCTTTTTGGGGTGTTCTTAGCACTGCCACAACACCCTCCATCAGGGGAGCAGCCTTCTGGTGTCATGTCTCCCCTTGGGCCCACCCCAAGCCAGAGCTGCCCACCTTGTGTTTCCCGTGAAGTGGGGAAGGAAGTTGGAGCCGCTGCTCTCTGCTGCCAAATGCTTCTGGCCAAGGCTTCTCTCTTGTTTAGCCTTGAATGTATTCCAGGGTTCTCTGAGTGGCCTAGGGAAAACTCAGCTTGAGGGGCTTTTCAAATCAGACAAAAAAATCAAAATACCTTAGAAATTATTCTGTGAGGCCACCTTCATATTGAAAGAGGGAAATGTCATCAGTCTGCTATATCCGAGGGTTCTGTATCCACACATTCAGTCAAACTTGGATTGAACATATTTGTTAAAACTTTCAACTATGCTGAACATTTTTCTTATCATTATTCTGTACCTGATAGAATAGAACAAGTATTTACATAGTATTTACATTGTATTTAGTATTATAAATAATTTATAAATTATTAAAAAAAATTTTTAGTTGTAGTTGGACACAATATCCTTATTTATTTTTATGTGGTGCTGAGGATCAAACCCAGTGCCTCACACGTGGGAGGCGGGTGCCCTACTAATGAGCTACAGCCCCAGCCCTAATTTAGAAATTATTTAAAATATATGGGAGGACGTGTGTAGCTATATGCAAGTAGGACATCATTTTATGTAATGGACTTGAGTATCCATGGACTTTGGTATCTATAGAAATCCTGGAACCAATCCCCCAGAAACACCATGGGATGTCTGTATATAGTTTTGATGTTACCATCTTTAGTGTAAGTAACTCTTTGTCTCATTTGCCTTTTACTCAACTTAAAAGTCATCTTCAGTATTTCACTAAATCATTTAATTATTCATGTTAAATTATATGCTTGCTGTGACCAATATCCTTGTATGAAGAAGGGTTAGAAAGGAAGCAGAGATGCTGCCCTATTTAGCTGTATATAGACTAGTGTGAAAAAATGCCAGGAAATGACCATAGTCATAATGAACTGTCTAAATTAGCACAAGATGGTAAAACTCATTGGTAAAATTAGAAAAATCTTTGTTTTAGGGACAAGTTTTCCCAAAGCTTGAAAATCAGCTCTTTGACCATTTGCATGTAGGTTTAGTGTAAGGATGGTTCTGCAGGGGTTGCTACAACATATGACAACAACCATGGACCACCAAAAATAATCAGAAGCCACTTCCCGCAGAAAGTGGCTTTGCATGACCTCCCGTTAGATATATATATATATATATTTTTTTTTTGCTGGTTAATATCTCTTCATTGTTTTCAAGAGTGGAAGGTATTGTGGCAGCTTTCAGGCTACCTGGAATCATTGATAACGTGTATTTATCAAGTGTCATAATAGAATGGTCTCTCAGGAGGCTCATTAAAACAAGTTTGTGAAGATCATAGGCCAACTAGCAGGGCAGCGGAGAGTCTGTGGACTTGGCTCCCCAAGACACCAGCCACAGGGCTCTCCACGTCAGGTTGTTGTGACTGTTGTGATGCCTCATAGATGCCCCACTGTAGGAAGGAGCTCTGAGGCTGAGGTTCTGGATTCTGGCTTATCATCCTGTGGTGGAAGGTGGAAGGGCAAGAATGCACTTGAGAGACAGCAAGAGATCAACCCTGAAGACCCAAGTCCTCTCAAAATAGGCATTAACTCATTCATGAGGGCAGAGGTCTCATGACCTAAAGAGTGCCCCCTTAGCCCCACTTCTCAACACGATGGCTTTAGGGATTCAGTTTCCAACACAAGCTCTTTAGCAGACACATTTAAACCATACATAGCTGTATCTCTAAAGCCAGAGGTTTCGCTCTTTCTTCTTTTTTTCTACACTGTAACCCAGACCTGGGAACTCGAGGGTAGAACCTAGTAGTTTGCATTTTAAAAAAGTTGTCTATGGGATTCTGATGCCTGAGAACTAGTGCAAAGAGGGCTATTAAACTTCAGAACAATACAGATGAGCTGAGGCAAAATCCAGCTCATGATTATTAATACTAGGGTAATTCCTCTCCACTGTCATTCTGAAACTAAGGGAAAATTAAAATAAGCCCTCTTGCTTTCTGGGCTGTTAGATGACTTTTTTTTTTTTTTAAACCACTTGTTTTAGAGGTTATATAGGTAGACAGCAGATTATAAGTTTCCCATTAGCTTTGCTAAAGAGAGTACCTCCAGTGTGTGGGTCATGATAATATCTGTTGCCTGGGTACTTTTCAGAGATGTCGAGGCCACTTTGTCATGAACCACTGACTCTTCACTGTTTGAATATCCAATGGGTGAGCTTTTCAATTCAAGAGGCTCAAACTCCACCCTCAGATCATGCTAATGAAGCCATTTTCTCAACATGTGTCCCACGAAGACTGATTTCACATGTGCAGACCATCTACTACTTCTCCCTCAGTCACTTTTCCACCCTGCTTCTTTGTCCCATTGATATCTCTAAACCCGATCCTCACAGAGGTGGGTTTAGACTTAGGTCTTCCACCTCTGCACTTAGCTGCCTTGCAAATAAACTCGCTCTTTTTGCAAAACTCATTGTTTCAGTGATTGGCCTACTGTACAGAGGGCAAAAGGGGGCTGCTTTAGTAACAATTCTGATAACCTTGTTCCAGGCAACCTGGAAGGAATTCCTCTACCTGTCTCATTAAAAAATGACACTTTTGGGCTGGGGATGTGGCTCAAGCGGTAGCGCGCTCACCTGGCAAGCGTGCGGCCCGGGTTCGATCCTCAGCACCACATACAGACAAAGATGTGTCTGCCAAATATTAAAAATAAATATTAAAATTAAAAAAAAATGACACTTTTTCTGCCAAAGACTTTCTCCCATTTTCTCATTCAAGGTCAAGTTATATTTTTCTCCTTTCAGCAACCTGGGGTCCTTCTCTGACTGGGGACCCTGGAGAGCAAGGGCAGGGCCTCACTTCATGGGCCAGGGATCTAGGAGACGTACAGTAATGTTTGCTGAACACCACTGATGGTAACACTGCTCAGATTCCAGCCAGAGAAACAGGCCATGAATCAATCCATCAGCCAGAGTAGGTCAGGGTCCTCCAGAGAAGCAGAGCCTATAGGTGTGTGTGTGCAGAGAGAGATTTATTTATTTTAAGGAATTGGCTCATGCAAAATCTGTAGAGCAGCCTGGAGAGCCAGGGAAGGGCTGAGGAGCTGGTTCTGTGGTTAAAGTCTGATCTGGAGGCAGAATTTCCTGCTCCAGAGAATCAGTACTTTCCCCAACATTTCACCTGACTAGAAGAGGCCCTCCCACATTATAGATCCTGCTTTAATCAGGGTCCTTTGACTCAAATTTTAATCACATCTTAAAACAAAAAAAAGAAACAATTTCACAGCAGGTGTTTGACCAAACATTTGGGCACCACAGCCGAGCCAAGGGACCATCATACCAGTGGCACCATGGGCCTGGGGCGTGGCTCAGCGGTAGACTGCTCACCTCACATGTGCGGGACCCTGGGTTCGATCCTCAGCACCACATACAAATAACTAAGTGATAGTGTGTGCAACTACAACTAAAAAATAAAAATAAAAACCAAAACAACAACAAAAAAAAAACAGTGGTACCATAGGAACAATACAGCTTAGGAAGCCCTAGAAAGAGCCAAGTGGCTGGAGTTGGATGCAGGCATGTCTGCTCAGGGGCACACAGATGCACACTCCCATGAATGCACACACACATACGCTTATGTACACATGTGGCAGTGACCACCCAGGTGCATTCTTGGAGGTACAATTATTGAACTTAGGTCAAGATTTGAGCCGTTCTCCAAACCTGCAGTTCTTCGTGTAACACAAAAGCAAGTCAAAAGCCACAGAGCACTTTGTCAAGGACCTAAAGGTCAAGTCATAATTCATGGCCTAGGCACTTTTGCCTGGTTGGCCCTCCTAATCAGCTAACGGCTATCTAGGCAAATAGCCCTTCCTTGTGAGGCATTGAAATTTCAGTCTGTACTGTGAATCAAACCATGTTGGCCACCCTAACTAGTCCCACTCCTTCCTTTATCACCTTATGGCATTTACCCCACCCAAAATATTCTAAATAGTCGGTGTGGTTATGAGTTAAATCCAGAATTTTGACCTTCAAAGAACCATGCCTTCCTTACTTTTTGGTCCTCCCTTTTAAAACCAGCTCTCACCATCCTTAAAAATGATCGGGACAAAACTAAAAACAATCAGAGCTAGAGCATTAAATACTTTGGTTTCACATTGGGACCATCTCACCGGCGTGTTCTTTCCTGCAAGCAAAAATTAGAAAAGTTTTAGCTTCCTGGGTTTTAAATTTCTGAAGCTTTGGAATTCTTTCAAACTAATAACAAAAATGAGGACATTTGAGTGAATTTTTTTTAAAAAAATGATTTGTCTCATTTGCTTCTGAGATGTGTTTCGCACAAAAAAAAAGAGTGTTTCACAGGCATGTTCTTTTGAAAGTCACGAGTAACAAGGTAGTGTGAGCTGGCACCTGTGGGCCCAGCTGATTGTAACTGCAGGATGCACCGAGCACAGAAGGGAGCAGCCAGTGCCAGGCAGGGGACACGGGAGCCCTGGGGACTTTGTCGGGGGGTACTGGGGGACCTGGCATCTGTGAGCAGAGTTGAAGTCATAGGACAGTCTGCTGAGTGGGCAGGGAGAACCCCAGCTTCTGAGATGGCTTGAGAAGATGCTACTGTCAATTCCAGGCCAGTGATGCCCAAAGCTAATGTGAGCAGACGCTTTTGTTCTTGGCTGCTGTCATCAAAGTCCAAAGGGATGGGTGATTTCAAGGTCATTGGAACATTTTGGTTGAGGGTGATGGAGGCGAGGCTGCAGGGTCTTGTGGTGGAGAAAGGTGTGTGGGAAAGAGCCCGACTGGGTGCCGAGCACATGTGAAGGTTCTCGGCTTCTAGCTGAGCCGCAGGAAGGTGGCTGGGAGGGGCCTCCTTAATGACCCAGCAATCGTTTAGACAAACCACATCACAATCCAGTTTGCACGTCTGAAAGTGAAAGTCACACCTTCATTTCCTCTTTGAAAATATCATAAAAACAGATTAGATGCACCTGAAAAGAAATGAGAGCTTTTCAGGCAAGGTGGCTTAAATTTAGAGAGTATTTTAAGGCACAGTAACATTCTGCGGGGAGAGGCAAAAGAATCCCCTAATAAGCATTTTTTTAGCAAGAGCACACTCACGGGCGTGCCCAAATGTTGGCCAGGTGTGTGTGGAATATGAAAGTCAGAACTCGATTTTTCTTGGAGAATTCACGCACAAACTAAAATAAATACGATTCATTTTGAAGATTTTGTTTGTGTCGAAAAGAGCCATGACTAAGACCCTAATTCTCTGCTTCATGCATGGGGCCACATCTCCAGGCATCTTCTGAGCATAGGGAGGGGAGGTGACCAGCACTTTGACACCTGTGGGTGAAGCTAGCAAGTCTTGTGTTGTCATGTACTTGGAGCACCAGGGGTAAAAGTCTCTCTTCTGGGACCCTCCTCTCCCACCCTTGAAGTCCCCCATCAATGTAGCCATTGTCAATTAGCTGAGTCTTAAACTGTGCCTGAGACTCCAGGGTCAGACTCTGGATGCTGAATGATAACCTGCTGGTACTTAGTGTGGGGGGGGAAGCCCAAAACCTCTCAGGTCCTTTTGGATGCTCTAATCTGGTTGTTGAACTGTCACATTTACAGGAATGACATCTCTCAGTTGTCCAGGAACTTTTTGTGCCGGGTTCCACTCAGAACAGTATTGATAGTGTCAGCATCCCACAGAATCTTCCCCACTTAAAAAAAAACCAAAAAAACAAACTGGTTTCCCTTCTATAAACTCAAGGATGTCTCTCTGGCAAGCAGCATTTTATATGGATGCCAATGTTTCCCACTGGATTCTATTTTCCTATTCCCAAGCCCTTAATCCTGAGATAATATCACAGGCTCAGATGAGGCTTGATCTAGAACAGTTGCTTTGAGAGCTTAAAAACCTTCCCAGGCATTATTTTGGACAAATTGAGACTGGCAGGCATTAACCAAAATCAGATGAGATCAACCAGCACGACTCTTCTGCCATAAAAGAAAAAGGTAACTTTCAAATGCTAGAAGAAGTAGACAGAAAAATTCATTCAATCAAATGGAAAAAAAGAGTTCTGATAAGCAGAGATGTGACTAGTGACTCCTGCCAGCCCCCACCATCGTGGGTACGCACACGTGCAGGCACACCCACACACATGCGGGCACATGAGCATGCACACACATACACATGTGTGTTCATGTCTGCACATCCAGGTATGCACACATCTTATGACCACACTTCTGCCATTCTCTTTGCCCATCTTCTCCTTTGGGGGTTCAGGCCCAACGGGATGATGTTGGTGGCTGCGTCTCCAGAATGATTTTATATGCAGGGAAAACCATTCACTCCTGACCTCCTGCCCCTTTACTTTCCTTTGCTGACCAGTGCTGGAATTAGGTGCTCACCTGCTTCCACATGAAGCAAAACTTCCATCCTTTGTTAAGAAGCCCCGAATCTCTGAGAGTCCTTGGATCCTGGTACGTAGCCATTTTTCAAATTCCCTCCTGAAAGCACCTGGCTGAGCTCCAGGGAGATTCAGGTGGCAGGTGAGTGTGGGAGCTGTGAGCAAGCCCTGGCTTCCTCACCCATGAGACACCCGGGAAGCCTGTTTAAAAATCTGCAAAAACCACATAGCTTAGCGAATCTCCTCTAGGGGCTGTACCGTGAAGAAAGTCTACAATTAGGTGGGAGGTATGCACAGGTGGATTCATGGCAGAAATTTTTAACCACAAAAAATTAGAAATGAGTCAACTGTTTTTCAGTGGGAGATTTGATAAATAAACGGTAATATATTCATAAAGAAATAACAGAATGACTTAGATTTACCTGTATCAGTGTGGATATATATCTCCCACATAAGATGCTCAAGGACAAAAGCAACTAGCAAAGGAATACCTGTGTGACGGTACAGCATTTAAAGACAAACAAAGCAAACATGAAAGAGTCATGCAACCATTTCATGCGCGTGCCACGTGAGGAATGGGTGGAATGGGTGACGCTGCCCTGGGGATAGCAGCAGCCTCTGCAGAGTTGGGTGGGAGATCGTGATGCGAAGGGTGGAATGCACATGCATATTAGTTTCATTGCCCCTGATGTCATTTTTGCATTTCTGGAATATTTAATATATAAATATGTGTAGTTGTGTTGTTATACAGGTATAAATGCTAACTAGAATGAATAAAAAGAATCAAAAGTCCAAACAGGCAAAGCGTGCTTGGAATATTAATTTTTCTATGCAAGTCGTGAATGTTCAATCAATAAAATGCTTGTATCCTGGGGGAAAAAGAGCTCACCTGTCACACTGCTGGAGTGGCCAGGTGACGGTGGGCATTATGATGATATTTGCTGTCAGCAAAGCCTTTTCTATCCAGGCGGTGAAGCCCGGGGGATCCCACCTTCAGTCAGCCTGTTTTTAGTGCCTGTGTCACGTCTGCACCATCAGGATTCCCAGCCAATGTGGAAATACCCTGGGCTGGGAGTGGCTCTGCCAACCTGGAAGGTGCTCACCTGGGCACTGTGTGTCTGAGTCACCTGGCAGATGGGCTTGGCTATTTTCCAGGGTGGTCCAAGCCTCCCTGGATGCCTCTTCTCCCCTCAGGGTGATCCCTCTGCTCACCGCCAGGAATTCCGTGGGCGGCTGCCCAGGTGGTTCTCACCAGGAGGAGCAAGGTGTGTTTGCTGAGATCACTGTGGCTGATCCGGAGGTCCTTGAGGGAACTGTGTTTGAATCTCAGACAACAATCAAACCCTTCAGAAGTTTTTCATACCATTGGAAGTTTTCCTCCCATCCCTCTACTCCCTGCTTTTCTTGAACAAGCACAGCCTCACTGAAGACATCTGTGGACAAAATTTTGTGCCCCCTGATCTGTTTCATCCTCTACCAAACCATCTAAAGGTTACACAAAGGGTTCTTTTATTTTTCCTTTGGAACATATTATTGCTTATCAGCAGCTTTTGTTTGGTCATGTGGGATTCTATTTGTGCCTGCAATCTGCCACCAGACATAACTTTGTTTTACTTTTGTATGTTTTCACAGGAAATGAACATCAAGATATCAAGGATCAGCCTGATGATGGATTTCTGTTGCAGTGCCCCCGTACCATCATGTGCCAATGATCCCACGTGACTGGATATGGAGGACAGCATGCATTGGCCTCCTCCAGGCTTGGGCACAGAGAGCCCCTCCCCACGCAAAAGGAATGTTGGGGTGAGGCTGGGGTTGGGGTGGGAGGCTACTCACTGTCTCAGGCCCAGAGACACTTACAGTGAAAACCGAGCTTAGTTGATCAACAAAATACATGTGAAGCAGCCGAGAGGATGTATTGGTTTCTTTCTCTGGTAATTTAAACAAAACATAAGTTCTTTACCACAGTCCCACAGTTTTCTGCCAGTCCCTTTGTTATACCTCTGGTCCTGACCTACATTAACTTTTCTCTTTGACTTCGACAGTTATCCGGTGGGCTTAATCGTCTCTGCCAAGAACTATGGTCAATCACCTGCTTAAAAACCGCTGACTGATTATTCTGCGACAACTTTGAGGGCTACAAGGATGCTTCAGATATTGACATCACTAGGATTAGAGTCAGGATCAGGCTAAGTATTATGGGAAGAAAGCAGGGGTTGGTGGGAATTCCAGAGAGAAGAATCCCAATGAGCAATTGTCTTTAGTTTAGGGGAAATTGAAACATACAGTTGGAACCATAGATGCAGTTGATTGCAGAGTAGGTGAATGGTTGGGCCATGAGTCCCCAAACTGAATGGAGTTGCCAGTATTTGTGTCACAGAAAGAACTTCAACTTCTTTCGGTTGGCTGGGGGTCCACATGTCTATATTGATCCAGTACTCAGTCAGGAATACATTAGGAGGGTATACTTCCTCGAGTTGTTTTTTATTGTTTGTCTTCTCATGCTTGTCGTCCTACTGACATATGTTATGTGCATGATAAAAGAATCACAGAAGTAGGAACAAGTAATGATGAGACAGAAAATGAGGACAAGTTCTAACAAGTTCTAAGATTTTATTTGCATGCCGAGTACTCCGTCTTTTGGAGACATGATGTTTAAAAGGCTGTGGGGGATAATTGAAAGTTAAATCCCATACTCTCATCCTTCTCTAGACAGAAGTCCAGAAGCTGAGGAGTCTCAAGGAAGGTATGTCTTAGTCTGTTCTGCTGCTATAACAGAATACCAAAGACTAGGTTATTTATAATGAACAGAAATTTGGTCCAGAAGGCTAGGAAGTCCAAGAGCATGCTGCAACCTGCTTTTTCTGTTTAATAACATGTTAGCTATTTGTTTTCAAGTGGTTTTGTGTTCTCTAATGTCATTTTTTTATTCTGATAAAATACACATAACATAAAACGTATGATTTTAACCATTTATAAAATGTATGATTATAACCATTTATAGGTCAGTTGCATTCAGCTATATTCACATTGTGCAATCTCACATCTCCAGAACACATCTCATCGTCAAATATGAAACTCTGTACATGTTAAATAACTCTTCTCCCCTAGCCTCTAGCAACCTCTACTCTACTTTTTCTCTTTATGAACTTTAGATACCTCATGGAAGTGAGTCATGCAATATTTTCCCTTACATGACTGGCTTATTTCACTTAACATCGTGTCTTCAAGGTTAAAAAATTTGAATGTGTGTCAGGATTTTCTTCCATTGGAAGGCTAATGTTTTATTCTAGTTCAGTATCTTTTTAAATGATTTACGGGTGTTTCTTTTGCAGATGGTTTATTTAGCTCAAGCTTTATTCTTAGATGGTTGGTTTATTTCCATTTTTGTCTTTTCATATACAACACAGTGGTGAAGGTCTTCGTAGCTAAATATTTGTGCAGATAGATGTCAGTGGAACTGCTGAGTCACAGAATGAAGCCACACTCTTAGTAACCTCATGAGGTTCTGGCCTTCACTTTGATGAAGCACTCTTCCAGCCCACCAGCACCAGCTGGTCTCTGCTACCTGAAATTCCACCTCTAACAATTTGTCCTGGTCTAAACAGCTCTTCTGTTATAGTTATGACCTTTCTTAAGGAAAAAAAATACATCCAATGGCACCATTTTGGAGGACTGAACTAACATGTCCATTCTGTTTCCTTACTGAGAGAAGGGATTTAGGATAGGGAGGGAAAAAAACCAACATTTTCTGAGTCTATTATCTATGACCAGACCTTTTTATGCTGTTTCCTTGATAGCATCTCACTGTCTAGCCTTTGAGTCAACCTTTTTGAAGTTTAATTTTTCGTTCTGAGATGATTTTAGATTTTCAGAAGAGTTGTAAATATAGTGCAGAGATTTTTATCTTCACTCCGTTCCCTCTAATGTTAAAATCTTGCATGACCATGTTCCTTTCTCCCAAAAAACCTCACTGGCACTACACTGTCAACCGAGCCACAGGCTGTCCAGGTGTCACAAGTGTTTCCTTGAATGTCTTTCTGTCTGTCCCAGGATCCAAAATCAGGAAAGCACATTGCGTTTAGTCATGATGACTATTTAGTCCCCTTGGATCCGTGACAATTTCTGTCCTTTCATTATGGTTTTGAAGAGAACTGGTCAGGTATTTTGGAGATTGTCCCTGGGTTTGGGTTTGTGTGATATTTTCTCAGGGTTGCCCTGGGATTATGAATCCCGGGGAGAATGTGGCGGAAGTAGAGTGTCTTCACCTTCTGGGAGTGGATCGAAGAATTTGTGGACTTAAGTTTAAAACAAAACAAAACAAACCACAGTGATTGTTTTTATGGGGGGTAGGTATCTTGAGTCTATGCCAATCTTCTGTCGCGGAGCATCGTGACGGGATGCACCTGCAGCAGTTCACTATGCTGTTCTCATGGAGATAGTCATTCCCTCATTCCTTCCATGTTTATTATTTGGAATTTTTAAGGGAAGTTTGTTCTTCCCATTTATTTATTTTTCAATCATTTATTTATATCACTACGTACTTGCGAGTATTTATTTTATTCTCTGGGTTACGATCTAATACTCTCCCTATTTATCTTGTTGCTCAATTTGTCCCAGCTCTGGGCCACTGGAAAGTTTTTCAGGTTGGCTGCTGTGGGCTTTCAAAACACCTCCAACTTGTTATTTTTTTTTTTTATTCTTTCTTGAATATGTTCTTGATTTCTGGCACTACCAACTGTTCCTGCTCGTCTTGCATCCTCCTTACTCCTGGAATCAGCCAAATCAGGAAAGCACGTTGCATTTAGTGATGATGCCTTCTTAGTCCTCTTGGGTCTGTGACAAGGGATTGTGCTTCTGCTCAGGGGAAAATGGTATTTAGGAAGTAAGATCTGGGTGGTGATGTTCTGCCTGCTCTTGGGGTGCCATGCTTCCCGACCCTCTTGGGTAACAGAGCTATGGCCTTTAACCCAACCTTTTTTGTGATAAGACTCTTCTGTTTGTGGTAGAGCTATGTCCCAGTGAACCCCACCATAAGATGACAATATCGTAGGAAATCATACAGTTAATGCACCTAACCTATGGAACGTCACTGTGTTGCTTAGCAACAGCATTCACTGTAGAGAATCATGGTCCACCCTGATGTTCACATGATGACTGGGAGCTGGGGATCCTACCACACAACCCAGGTCTGGAGAAAGATCAAAGTTAAAATTCCAAGTAGAGTTTCTACTGACTCTATTGCTTTTGCATCAATACAAAGTTGAAAAACATCTAAGCTGTATTTGTGTGTGCATACTCCCCAGTGTGTTTATGTGGGTGTCTGTCTATTCCTACCTATAGTGAAATGAAAGTTCATACCCTCCTCTACAGCTTTACCTCAACATAGTCTACCGTTAGTATACATTTAGAATCTGAAATAAAATTATATGCAATTTTTTGATATATACAAGTGGTGTTTCTCACAAATCCTTTCATTTCACATTTGTTTTTCTAAAGTCAAGAAAACACCAAACCACAACAAAAACTTGTATGTATGTTGGAGAGTGGCAGATACAAGCTTTAGACCGCCGACTCTGGTAGGCAAAACATGTTCATTTCTTTATTTTTCTTGGAATAGGACTCTACATCTTTATGCATTCAGGATAGGAGAGAATTGATTTCAGGCCATCTTGCAGCCCTCTTGTTCTCCCAGGATATACCCCATGGGAGGTTCATGTGATGGGAAGGTCTGTGAAGCTGAGATCCGCCCCGGAGGCTGCGGGCTTGCTCACACTCCAGGCTAGTGGAGCCAGCTCTCTGCTCCCGTGCCCCAGGTGGGAGAGGAACTGGAGCCAAGGCTGAGAGCTGCAGGGCTTGGGACTTACCTTCCAACCCTCCCTGGTGTCACTTCTCCTCGGGGCCCCTTCTTTGTATTGTTCATCCCCCACCCCAATCTACTTATTTGTTCAGACTCTGAAAAATCTCTCCCTTTCCTCTTGTTCCCCGCAGAATCTCTGAAAACTCTTGAATGCACACAGGTCTCAGGACTAGAAAAGAAGAATCTATGCCCTGCTATTACCCTGTCTTGGTTAGCTTTCTTTTTCTATTTTCTTGGTGGTGCTGGGGATAAAACCCAGGGCCTTGTGCCTACGAGGCAAGCACTGCCAGCTGAGCTATATCCCCGGCCCCCTCGTTGGTTGGTTTAAAGGTTCATCAGTTTTGGTGGAGGTGGTTGTACTCGTGCTCTGCCTCTCTGAGTTGGATAACATGGGTCGTGCAGGGCCGCAGGGCAAGGAGCTACAAGGCAGGAGAATCCCCCAATAAAGAGTATTCCTGGAGAACCCAGGTCTTGACAGAGGGTCCTCACTCCCACCCCAAAGTCTCAACCAGTGCTAACTGTTGAGACTAATTGCCCTAGAAGATTAACCTGTGGTGGCTTGGTGGACTATTCTCTTTCCGACAAGGGAAATTCCTTACTGTTTTCTGGATTCAGTCTCCATTCTTCTAAGCTGTCCTTAGAAGCTGCTTAAAGGGACAGGTGTACAGGGGACCCTTATCTGAGACCCATGGTCCCTGATGGGTTGCAGCCAAAGTTCTTATCTTTGGCTGGTAAACATTATATATGTTCACCATAAGAATTACAAGAGTTATAGTGAAAAATCTAAAATTCTTTATTGTTTAACTCTCCCAAGAATGGTAACATATTTTGGGATTTCTTTCCCATAAAACTGACCAAGAGCTGGGAGGGAGGGGTTCCAGTTCCTCTCAGGTACCACTTTGCCTACATGTGAATTCGACATCTGCAACCCTGAACTGGGTGGCCTTAGGTGATTTTCCTATTTCTTTTTTAAAAAATATATAGTTTTTGGTTGTAGATGGACACAATTCCTTTATTTTATTTTTTTATGCGGTGCTGAGGATCAAACCCAGTGCCTTACATGTGCGAGGCAGGCGCTCTACCACTGAGCTACAACCTCAGTCCCTGATTTTCCTACCACTATGGATCGTCTTAGTGTGCCAAATAAATAAATACACTTTGTATTAATTTTCTCAGGCTGCTGTAACAAAGTACAACTACATACAATTGAGTAGCTTAAGAAAACAGAAACATGGTAGCTCAGAGTTCTGGGATCCACAAGCCTCGACTCAGGGTGTTGGAGGCTCTGGGGAGGATGCTCCCAGCCTCCGCCAGCTTCTGGTGTATCCAGCATTCCCTGGCTTGCCTCACCCTGGAGACCATCACTCTGACCTCTGCCTCCATCTCCACATGGCATTTCCCCTAAGTATCTGCATCCAACTTTCCCTCTTCTTATAAGGATGTCAGTCCCTGGATTAGAGTCCCAAACCCTAATCCATTATGGCCTCGTCTTAACTCGATTGCACCTGCAAAGACCCCTTTTCCAAATAAGCTCAGGACTAGAATTTGGATGTGACTAGTCCCCTACTTTCATGTGCTGGGAGCTTGGTCTCCACGGTGGTGACATGGAGGTGGTGGGACCTTTAGGGAGTGGAGCCTAGTGAGAGGTGACTGGGTCCTAGGACTCCAACTCACGAGTGGATTAATGCCGTCTCATAGCAGTGGTCACCTGGGATTGGACTGGTTCCCTGAGAGCAGGTCATTATAAAGTAAGGCGATTCTACTCATGGCCACTTCCCTCTCTACTTCTCTGCCATAGTAGGATGCAACCAGGGGGTTTGTTCCATGTTTCCAAAACCATGTTGTTTGGCCTTCCAGACATCTGAATAGTGAGCCAAATAAGCCTCTTTTCTTTATATACTACCCAGTGTCATGTATTTGGTCATAGCAACACAAAATAGATAAAGACAGTCATAGTCAAAGGTTCTAGGTGGTGAGAAACAGTCCAATCCAGTATATACCCCCACCACAGAGTTGTAGCAGGAATCAATGAGACGCTATTTCCAAAACACAGCATTGTGCATGGTAGGACATAGGGTAGATTAAAATGGCAATTTTTATTAGTATTCCAGTTAAATCAATCAATCTATCTATCTATCATCTCTATTGCCATAGATACAGATATAGATGTAGATATACGAATAGATACACACATATAACTAAATTTACATAAAGCTTATTCTGGAGGTTTGGTGTGAATTGGAACCTAAGATATTTATGTAGGTGTACATTGTAAAATATAAATTAGTGTGTGTGGCATGAAGCCTTTGCTTTGCTTATTAGAATGGTCATTTTTCCCTTATTCCTTTAAAATGTGATATACTATATTAAACACGTGGCTTTTCTAAGGCTTCTGTCCTCAGGCGTGTGGATGCAGGACTGCAGACCTAACCACTCCTTGCAGGCTAATGGTTAAGGTGACCTGACTCTTCCCAGGTGTCAGTGCATCTGTAAGGAACCCCCGATATTGAACTCACCCAAGTCCCTGCCTTGGAGGCACCTTCTGTCTTCAGCCCTCCATAAGGGGCAGCAGCACCCCGGGTGCTTCTGTGCCTTGATTCTGTGAGCTCTGATTCTGTTAGATCTTTCGGTGCTGGGGGTCAATCCCAGGGCCCCATGCATGCCAGGCAAGTGTTCTACCACTGGACAACCCCCCTCCCCAGCCCTCCTGGTGCTGTGGGTTTCCACTCCACGTGACTCTGCTTCATCCAAAAGTTTAGACTCCCCCCACTTCTCCAGGATAAGCTAAAGATCTTCCATTGGGCTTGATGGCTACCATTCATGCCAGTCGGTACATGGAGTTCCTGGAAGCAGGATTGCACCCCAGAGTTTGGATTACTGGAAGGAAGCAATGTCCCTTCTATAAATGTGAGCCTTTTCCTAAAATAAGGCAACTACTTACTGATTCTAGTTATAGCAGGTGGAACTTACCATCATCACAAGCAGGATGATTTAAAGAAAAACAAATTCCCAGTCATTGGCTAAGAACTTTTTACTAAATTTAACTGTGATCTAGACTCTGTGAGTGTGGGAGCAGCATTGGATGTCTCAAATTAAGCTTTGTACTAGATGCTATTTTTTTTTCTTGGTCATAAATTTAGGATAAGATGCTCCAAGCTGCCTTGGGGCTCAGAAGTTGGGTCCTGGTGCTGCCCAACCCCCCTTGACTGCTGAGCAGGAGCCCAGAGGGCACTGACAGACAGCTCCCTGGGTCTTGCACTGCCCCTGCCAACCAGACCAGGAAAGGGCAGGGTCTCTGGACATGCCTGCCTCAGCTGCCTGCACCCAGGCTCAGAGGCCCACACTGGAGAATCTTCTGGAGAGGCGTGGAGCTTGCAATCCTCTTCCAGTTCTGCACAGACTGGCAACGAGAGCACAAGTTACACCGTGCTAGTTTTCTGTCCCCCCGTCCCCCCATCAGATTTAAAAAGGCTAGTGGTTAGTGGTGATTTCCGGAATGATGGAGGAAGGAACCCCACAGACCCTCTCTCTCCAACAAAGCAACCCTGTCACTGGTGATATTACTCAAACAATAATTTAAAGTCTCTTGAAATTGCTCTAAGATCATCCAGCACCTGGATAAACATTCAAATAAGAAAAACATACTAATTCTTAATTAGAACAGGGAGAATCTGAGGTCCACAAGTCACAGCCTGCTCCTACAACCTCTACCCAGGCCTCAGCAGCCAAGAAGTCAGGGGTCCCCTCTCCCCAGATCCTAGTCTGGGCTTACAGTTCCCTCTGGGGTGGGCAGGCAGCAGCATCTCTCATCCATCCCCCAGCCCTGGTCTGCAGAAACATGATTCCAAGCAGGTACAGCGGAGAGGAGCAGGTCTCCCTTCCCCTATGCAGCCACCACGGGGAGTGTAGAAGCTCTAACCCAAGGGCGGTGAGCTGTGTGCATGGGCCCTGATAATTCCCTGCCCTCACTCACCTATAAGATAGAATGGCCACGCAGGAGGGTCCAACAGAGAGGACCAGGGACTGCACGCCCCCCACCCTAGGGGTCACTTATAAGTGAGGGTGTCACATGCAGAGAAGTGGGTCCCCCTACTCTGTGCAGTAATGCAGGGGTTCTTTCTGAGAGTGGGGGGGGTAAAGGGAAGGGGGAGGGAGAGGGGGAGGGGAGGGGGAGGGGGAGGGGAGGGGGAGGGGGAGGGAGGGAGGCAGACCACAGGGTAGTTCCACACCCGCCTGGGGAGAGCTGTCTTGATTTATTTATTTAAATAGGAAAACAGACTGTGTTGAATTTTATTTATTTTTTAAATTTTAATTCGTTCTATATGACAACAGAATGCATCACAATTCATGTTACACATATAGAGCACAATTTTTCATATCTCTGGTTGCACACAAAGTAGAGTCACATCCTTCATGTCTTCATACAGGTACTAAGGGTAATGGTGACCCTGGGGTTGTGGCTCAGCAGTAGGGCGCTCACCTAGCAAGTGCGAGGCCCTGAGTTGGGTCTTCAGCACCACATAAAAATAAATAAATAAAGGTATTGTGTCCAACTACAACTTAAAAATAAGTATTTAAAAAAAACTGTCTTGATTTAGAACAGAAAGTATCCATGCCTGAGGGTGTTAGGGAAAACAGCTCACGCGTGGGTGAGTGGAAAGAACTTAAGGGATGTGGATAGGTCCAAAACACAGGAAAATGAACAGAACCCCCCAAAATATGGGGCACCCTATGTCAATATGATATGTCAGTATTAAAGGGAGGGCCAAAAGGAGAGAGGGGAGAAAATATATTTTCACAAATCATGCTGAAAATATTCCACATCTGATGTGAAGCATTTCTACGTGTCCCTCCAGTGTGACCAACTCCAAGTACAATCCACAAAGAGACCCACACACCGTGGCTGAAATGCTGAGAGGTGGAAACAAAGAAAAAAACCTTGAAAACAGCCAGAGAAAAAATGAGTCACAAGTATAAAGGAACCCAAGCAAGATCTGCAGCTGACCTTCTGCAGGGACAATGGTGGCAGCAGCAGCGGCAGAACAGTCTCAAGTGCTGAAAACAGCAACAACACAAACCAGCAACTGTCCCCCCAGAACCTCAGAGCCCTTCAGAGGTGAAGGCGGAATGAAGGAGAAACCCCTGATGAGAAAGTTGAAGAACTCATAGCTTAAAGACCCGTCTTACAAGAAATGGTAAAAGAAGGTTCTTTGATGAAAGCCAAGAGACACCAGATGATGATTCAAATCCATGTGAATAAACAGTGCACCTTTAGAAATGATTGTGCAGGTACTTAACAATGTCAGTCAAATGTCTTTTTGCTTCTCCTTCCGTCCCTTAATTGATTTGAAAAGTAATCCTATCATCCATCCATCTATCTATCTATCTCTCTATCTATCTATCTATCGTCTATCTTTTGGGGCCTATAACATATATAATGTAATATATTTGATAATAACAGTAAAAAGGAGGTAGTTGAGCAAATACCACACCTGCTCATCATTTTTCTCCATACTTTTTCAAAAAGAGACAAAATCATATGTAGTAATAATTATAGCCATGGATGGCTGGGTTTGTAACATATGCAGGTATCATGTATATAACAATGATAGCACAAGAAAGGGAACAAAGAATGCATAAATCTCGTTGGAATTCAGTTTAGAGGTACTCTAGAATTACTCTGAAGTAGATTGTGATATATTAACATGTATATTATAAGTCCTAAAATGACCATGAAGAAAACAACGTTAAAAATAGTGAAAAATTATTAAAGAAATCAAAATGTGACACTAAAAAACATTTACTAATGTAAAAAGGAGGAACAGAGAAACAAAAAAACGTGAAACATAGAAAACAAAAATTAAAATGGCAGATGAATGAAATGACAAAGATAATCTTTTAAAAAGGTTAAATTATATGTTTACAGAAGACACAGTGCAGCTTCAAAAGTTCATACAGGCTGGAGGCAAAATAATGGGAAACTACATACCTTAAAAACAGCAGTCATGCTGGGCATAATGGCACACACCTGTAATCCCAGTGACTCGGGAGGCTGAGCCAGGAGGATCAAAAGTTTGAGGTCAGCCTCAACAACTTAGTGAGACCCTGTCTAAAAAAGGGGGTGGGGCTGTAGATGTAGCTCAGTGATAAAATGGTCCTGGGTATAAACCGCAGTACCAAAAATTGAAAATAAAAATAAAACACCAGACAAACAACAACAGAAAAGCCATAGGAGAGGGGGAATGACTACACATATCACAAAAAATAGACTTTAAAACAAACATAAAAGTTTCATTGGTGAATTTTACCAAAGCAGCCAATAAAAAAAAAAAATCCTTCATTACATGTTTAGTAGAATCCTTTCAAAAAGCAGAACAGAAAAAAAGAACATAATGAGGAAGGAAGATGGCGGCGAGGGGAGTGCATTGCCCCCGTGTGCTGCTTCACTGTGTGGGAGTATGACAAGTCAGGACGGCTAAAGGATATCTTGTTAGGAATTTCCAGCAATAGTGGGGTGCTCCGGAACCTGGAGGAAGGATTTCCATCGCACGAGGATCGGCTACGGGGACTCAAACGCGAGAGGTTTGTCGCACGGAGGGTAACA